>NC_067398.1:2930388-3220388 GCF_016432865.1 Antechinus flavipes
TCTTCCTCTTGTCTGCAGGGGCAGGACTGAGTGGGGAGCACGATGCAGCACTCTCACTCTTCCTCTTGTCTGCAGGGGCGGGACTGAGTGGGGAGCACGGTGCAGCACTCTCACTCTTCCTCTTGTCTGCAGGGGCGGGACTGAGTGGGGAGCACGGTGCAGCACTCTCACTCTTCCTCTTGTCTGCAGGGGCGGGACTGAGTGGGGAGCACTGGCCCAGCACTCTCACTCTTCCTCTTGTCTGCAGGGGCGGGACTGAGTGGGGAGCACTGGCCCAGCACTCTCACTCTTCCTCTTGTCTGCAGGGGCAGGACTGAGTGGGGAGCACGGCGCAGCACTCTCACTCTTCCTCTTGTCTGCAGGGGCGGGACTGAGTGGGGAGCACGGCCCAGCACTTTCACTCTTCCTCTTGTCTGCAGGGGCGGGACTGAGTGGGGAGCACGGCCCAGCACTCTCACTCTTCCTCTTGGGACGGGACTGAGTGGGGAGCACGGTGCAGCACTCTCACTCTTCCTCTTGTCTGCAGGGGCGGGACTGAGTGGGGAGCACTGGCCCAGCACTCTCACTCTTCCTCTTGTCTGCAGGGGCGGGACTGAGTGGGGAGCACTGGCCCAGCACTCTCACTCTTCCTCTTGTCTGCAGGGGCAGGACTGAGTGGGGAGCACGGCCCAGCAGTCTCACTCTTCCTCTTGGGACGGGACTGAGTGGGGAGCACGGTGCAGCACTCTCACTCTTCCTCTCTCTGCTTGCATTTTGCTTTCTTTCTCTTTTTTCCCTTTTGATCTGACTTTTCTCGGGCAGCAAAATAATCGTGGAAATATATAGAGAAGAATTGCCCATGTTTAACATAGTGGATGACTTACACCTCTGGGGAGGAGGGGAAAAGGAGGAAGATAAAAAATTGAAGCCCAAGGCTTTGCAAGGGTGAATGTTGAAAATGTGTGTTTTGGAAATAAAAAGCTTTATTTTTAAAAAATGAAGAAATCTAGCTTATCCTGCAGGAAAATAGGAGGGGAACAGGATACGGGTGATAAAAGAGAGGACATTGGGAGAAGGAAAGGTCAGCAGCAGAGCACTTTTGAGGAGGAACAGAGTAAAAAGAGAATAGAATAAATGGGGAAATAGCGGTGGTTAACAGTAGTAATTGTAAAAAGAATTCTGAAGCCGGTTTCCCTGATAAGGTCTTATTTCTCAAACAGAGGAAACTGAGTCAAATTTATTTAAAAAAAAGAAAGAAAGAAAAAAAGAGCCATGCTCCAATTGATAAATGATCAAAAGACATAATCTATGCCCAAAGGGCCACAAATTCATGCCTATTTTTTAACCTAATACCATCACTAGACCTGGATCCCAAAAGAGAGTTTTTAAAAGGAAAAGGACCCATATGAACAAAAATATCTGTAGCAGCTCTTCTCAGGGCAAAAGGGTGGAAACCGAGTGGGGGCATCGATCGGGGATGGCTGAATAAATGTGGCAGGCGGCTGTCGTGGAATATTGTTGCTCTATGGGAAATGATGAGCAGGATGCTCTCAGAAAAGCCTGGGAGGTCCTCCATGAACTCAAGCGAAGTGAAATATACCAGACCCAGAGTAACAGCAGCGTTCTGGGACGCTCAGCCGGAAATGCCTTTGCTCTTCTCAGCGATACAATGATCCAAGACTACTCCGAAGGATTTATGACGAAGAAGCTCAGAGAAGAAACGGATTGTATCTGAATGGAGATTGATTCACAGTCTTTTCTAAAACTTGATTTTTCTTGAGAGATTTTTTTTAGTAGGAAAGGAGATCGAAGTTTTCTTTAAAAACATAACTTTTATGGAAATGTTTTGCCTAACTTCATATGTGGTTTCTTAATGGAGGCTGGGGGTGGGGACAAGGGAGAGGATCTGGAACTCAAAGGTTTCCAAAAAACAACCACATAAAAAATGTTTTGAATGTAAGTGGAGAAAATATTAAATGATGCGGCAGGAAGTTACGCGGAGTCAATGGTGGAAAAATTACCCATGCGTATGCTTTGAATAAAAAGCTTTCATGAAAAAAAGAAAATATTAAGTGAATAAATAAGAAAAACAAGAAAATCAGTTGTCTCCGTGAAATGGAAGGTGCGTTGGAGTAGGGGGAGATCAGAGAGAGGGACACCCCGTGTTTGAGGGTTGTGTTGTTGCTGTGGGGGTAGAAAGGGGGGAAAAGATGGGGAAAATATTGTAGGCAGAAGAACAGCGAGACTTGGCGATGGACTAGTTCTGTTCGGTGACAGAGAGTGAAGCGTTCAGAATGAGCTGGGATGATAGCAAGGTTCGGATGCTGGAAGTTCTGGGGCGTGCACCAAGCTTCGGAGGAATCCATAACGAGATTTGGGATCTGTAGCCACTTACCTTAACATGCTTATCTTATAACTAGATCTCCCCACCGGAAATCCAAAGGAGAGACGGGGATCTCGGGCACAAGCCCCTGCCCAGGAGTCATGGCTCCAGCTCCGTGGTGATCTTGAGGCAGGGCTAAGAATGCTGCCCAGGGAATGGCCTGCCCGGTGCCAGGCTGGGGTCCTGATAAATCCCACAAGCGGAAAATGCCCACGGGCTAAGGGGGAGGCTGGCAGCTTGTGCCACCCTCGGAGACCCCCCGCAATGCTGGCTTGGTTGGGGGAGAAGTGAATGATGGCAGGTGTGTTGGGGGAAGATCGGCTAAGTCCCGGGACCGGCTCGAGCCGGGAGGGTGAGAGCCGATCCATCTTCCCATCCGGACGAACGACTGCCTCCCGGCTGGCACGCCCCCGACTGGGCTCCGAGGGTGCGTGGCTGTTGTCCGCAGTTAGCGGCGAGTCCCCGGACAGAGCCCTGACGCCTGCGGCCTTCTGATGCCCTGGGTTTGCTGATCTGAGCTTCCGACCAAACCCGGGGCACTTGGAGCTTGCTGTTCTTGTTGTTCAGCTTCCTTTTCAGAGGACCAGGGACCTTATGGGCTGGTCCCGACTTGCTTGGGAACCGGATCGAAATGAGGCAGAGCTGGCCCAAGGGTCAGCCACGCTCTCTCACAGAGTCACCGAAGCCCATTGGCAAGGCAAGAGCCAGGAGAACCGGGGGTGGCCGGGATGCGGGGGACGGCCCCGACTGAGCTCCGAATGTTCCAAAGGGCCGGCTTCCCTCCCGCCTGGCCGCTGGAACAAATTGTTCTCATCCAGCTAATCCGCCGGCAAAGTCCTCCCGTGCCGGGGCGACGCCCTCCACTCTCTGCCAGGTTCGAGGCCCCTCGGTTGCCCTCGCCCTGCTTTGGCCCGTCTGCCGAAGTAGGTCCCCACGGTGGCTGGGGCTCCAGAAGCCCAAGTGGCAGAGGGAGGGGCCGCTGTGCCTCCCTGGGCTATTCGGATGGCCCTCCGGGGGCCAGAGCCGGAGCCGGATCAGCTGGCCTGGGGCTGTCGGCCAGCGAGCATCTCCTCCTTCGCGCGAATCCACAGGACTCGGGATTCTGCAGTTGATTTGTCTCTGAGAAATGGCCCCATCTTGGCAGTGGTCTTTGGGATAAGTACCAGGATCTCTGGAGGCAGAGAAAAGCCGGGGAGCCCAAAGTGAGGCTGCGCTCCTTAACGAAGACCACCGGGAATCACCGGGGAGCCACCGGGGTGGGAGGGGGCGGTTCTCCTTCTGAACCTTGAGATCAGAGGCACTGGAGGGGGGAGAGAAGTGATCCGACGGCTTGCCCCCCACTTCCTGCCAGCACGCTTGTTTTTAAAAGGCACTGCCCTCCCTCCCCAGCCAAAAAGCTCTCCCATTTGGTCATGTCTATACTTACATTTGGCAACAATCCATGGGCGTGTATACACACACACACACTCACACTCACATACTTACACTCACACACACACTCACACACACTCTCACACTCACACATACTCACACACACACACACGCTCACACACACATACTCTCACACTCACTCACACTTACACATACACTCACACACACTCATACTCACAAACACATACATTTACACACACACTCACACACACACTCACACACACTCACACACCCCACACACTCACACACACACACTCACACTCACACACACTCACACCCCCCCACACACTCACACACACATACTCACACTCACACACACATACTCTCACACACACTCACTCACACTTACACATACTCACACACACACTCATACTCGCAAACACATACATTTACACACACTCTCACAAACACACACACTCACACTTACACATACACTCACTCACACTCACACACACACTCTCACAAACATACACACACACTCACACACACACACTCTCATCCAAGGCTCCCTTTATGACCATAGATTGAAAGTTAGAAAGACTCTCAGCGTTCAGTGGGGCCAAGTCTTGCATTTTATTCATGTGGAAACCGAGGCTCACCTTGTCCCTGGTCCTTAAGGACTAGGCCTGGGATTGGAACTTGGGTCCTCCCCTAGCCGGTCCCCTCTCCCCCTTTCCTGTTCCGATTTCTCCTTGTGCATCATACTCCCCCCACATGTACGTCCCACGTGCACACCCACAAGCACAGTGCGCGCCCCCCCCCAGGACGTCTGACCCCCCACGGCTCTGGCCCCCCTCCCAAGGTCCCCCACAGGGGGTTACCCTGGATCACCGAGCCTCACTGGGACGGCTGAAAGCCGGGGAGCCACAGATCCCAGTGTTACTGGCTCAGCAGCGGACCCTTGGACCCCAAACGCTGAAGGCTTTGAAGAGCTGGGAGAGATCCGGTCCCGAGTCCCCTCTGGGCCTCCCTGTCGGGCTCGCTCCGGCCCTCCTTGTCTGCGTCCCCACCCCGGCCCCGGGATAGGCAGGAACGTCACCCAGATTTGTCTGGGGAAGTTTGGAGCGGGTTTGGGAGCCTTCTCCCAGACGCCGGAGCCTTGGGGTGGGTGGATAGGTGGGGGGACAGCGAGCGTGGCTCCTTGGAGGGCTTCGGGAGATGGCCAAGCTCGGGGCGGGGGCGGCCCCCGCTGGCGAGCTCCGGCACGGCCCGGGACCCAGTCTGCGCTCTCCCAGCAGGAGCGGCCCCGACTCTGGGACCCACCAAGGCCATCCCTGGTCATCTCCTTTGGGAGCTCCTTCCCCTGGCCCTCAGAGCTAAGGGGGCACCGAGGCTGGAACGTTGTCAGGCCCATTCCCATCCCGGGGTCCCCTGGCCCGAGCAGCCTTTTGGTGCCTGAGCCCAGAGGCCCCCGCTCCCCTTATTTGCTCCCTGTGGGGCCGGCCTGGCTCAGCACCGGGCGCCTCATAACCGGTTTCTGAGCCACTGATCTTGGCCACGTCCGCGCCTCTGCAGGCCGCCCCCTCTCATGTGTGAAATGGAAGCCTCAAGCAATGAGGGGCCCTAAAGCCCCGGGCCAGGCCAGGTCCAGGGCCCCACTCATGAAGGAAATGTCAGGCTGGGCCTGGGGGAGCTTGGGAGGAGTGAGGCACTGTGGGTAGGCGGCAGTAAGTGAATGGACAGTCACTCTGCACATTCTGGGAGAGGAAGGTAGCCAGGATCAACGTGGAAAGAGCACTGGCCTCAGTCAGTCACTGTGTGGCCCTGGGCGAGTCATTTCCTGCCTCAGTTTCCTTATCTGTGAAATGGGCACAACAACAGCAGTTACTTCCCAGACTGGCGAGGAGGGTCAAAGGAGATAATTATTGGAAGGGGCTGAGTCAGCTTTGAGCCGGTTTGCAGTAAGTCCAGGTTGGCTAATTTTTTTAATCACTTTGAGCGCATTTGCCTTGGGGAGGACAGAGCCCGCTCTAGATGCCCGCGGGGGGGGGGGGGCGGATTGCTACGTAGCGGCTGGCTTTTCCAGTACAATGGGAGGGGGTGATGTTGCCTGACTTGGCTGGGCCCGCGCCGCCCCTCTCCGGGCAGGCGTCAGGGCCGGGAGCTCGGGCTCGGGCGCTGGGGGGCTGGGAGCAGAGTCCGGCCGGATCAGGGGGCCCGGGACAGGGGGTGGGGGGGAGCCTGGGGTCCGGGCTGGGAGCTGGGCACGGGAGCCCGGAGTCCGGCCGGCGGGGGGGCCCTTTGTGACGCCACAGAGAGCCGCGCTTGCCATTGGCGGGGCCCCCGGCCGGCTGCCGGTGGCGGCGGCGGCGCGACGGGGCGGGGGCGGGCAGCGGGCGCGGCACCGGCCCGGGCGGCGGCGGCGGCGGCGGCGGCGGCGGCGGCGGCGGCGGCGGAGCGGGGCGCAGCGGGGCGGAGCGGGGCGCACGGGCTTCGGCTCCAGCTCCGGCTCCGGCGCGCTCCGAGCGCTCGCTCGCTCGCTCTCCCTCCTGTCTGCGGCGGCTCCGGCGGCGGCTCCGGCGGCGGCTCCGGCTCGGAGGGCCGCTCTTGGTCCCGCGCCCGGGCTCGGCTCCCGGAAGCTCGGTCCCCGGGGCGGCGGAGCAGGCGGGCGGATGCGCCGGGGGCCCGGGGCCGCCATGCGGGCCGAGGTGGCCTCGGCCGCCGGCTTCATCACGCGGCTGCTCCGCGGCCCCGGGGGCTTTGCCGAGGAGCAGCTGCAGCTCTTCCGCGAGTCTCTGCAGGAGGCGCTCACAGGTAGTCGTCTGGCCGTCGGTCCGAGCGTCAAGTGCCGGGGTGGGCCGGGGCGGCTGGACGGGGCGCACAAAGCAGCGCGCACTGGGGAGAGCCGGGGCTGCTGGACGGGGCGGGCGGCGCAGCACGGCCAGGGGCAAGCAGGACGGGGCCGGGGACGGCCGGGGGGAGGAGGGGGCCCGAGGGCGGGCCGGGGGGAGGACGGGGTCCGAGGGCGGGACGGGACCCGGGGGCGGGCCGGGGGGAGGACGGGGCCCGAGGGCGGGACGGGGCCCGGGGGCGGGACGGGACCCGGGGGCGGGCCGGGGGGAGGACGGGGCCCGAGGGCGGGACGGCACCCGGGGGCGGGACGGGACCCAGGGGCGGGGCGAGCCGGGGGCCCCCGACAAGCTGGACTAACGGGCAAGGCGGGCCGCGCAAACGGTGGCGGCGGTGGCTCACAGTCCCGCCCCCCTCCCCCGCCCTTCCCCTGCCTCCAAGGCTCCCTCTCCCTCCCGCAGATCACTACCAGCACCACTGGTTCCCTCGGACGCCGTCGCGGGGCTCCGGTTACCGCTGCATCCGCATCAACCACCGCCTGGACCCGCTGGTGGGGCGGGCGGCGGGAGAGAGCGGGCTCAGCCCCCGGCGCCTCTTCCAGCTGCTGCCCCGAGAGCTGACGCTGTGGGTGGACCCGTCCGAGGTGTCCTACCGCATCGGCGAGGACGGCTCCATCGGGGTTCTGTACCGCGGGCCCCCGGCGCGCAGCCCGCCCATCGGCGCCCCCGACGGCCGGGGCCCTCGCTACCCCGGGGAGTGGCGGCGCGGGCCAGCCCGGACGGCCGCCTGAGGCCTGAGGCCGCGGCCGCCCGGGCCCTGTACACTGTGTATGTATGTAGTGTGTGTGTGTCTGCTTTGATAATGCACAGAGAGGATGTAATGGAAATGCTGATTTTCACCCCCTAGCCATTAAAGTTGGAGTAGTAGTACCTGTACCTACCGTGCGTGCCCTGGCGGCCCCGGGCTCCCCTCCCCCCCTCCCCCTCCTCCCTCTCCTTCCTCTCCGTGCTCCCCCTGTCCTCCTCTGCCTCCTCTCCCTCCTGTCTCGAGACTGGCCCCCTCGGGCTCCCTCCCAGGGCCGCCTCGGCGCCGGGCTGGGAGGGGGGCCCCCACCCGGACGGGGATCGGGGCTTGTAAATGAAATGTACAGTCTGGTTGTTTTTCAGAGTTCTATTTTGAGAGAATGAATGAGTGAATCCCTGGCTCCTTGTAATAAAAGACCGAATGCTTGTACCCCGGGTTGGCTAGTCTGTTCAATTCCGCCCCGCCCCCAACTCCCTGAGGCCAGACTCCCCGAGGCAGACCCCAGACCGCTTGCCGAGGTTAGGGGAGAAGGGAGCGGGAGGGAGGAGATCGGACGCCGCCGGCTTTGGAGAGACCCGGGCCTCCGGGGCAGCTGGGGCCTCCGGGGAGCCGCGTCCCTGGTGCGCCTCAGGGCCCGGCCGGCCAGGAGCGGCCCCTGGTCCCAGCCCAGGCGCTGGCGTGGGGAAGGGGGGGCTCAGCGGGCCTGTGGCTTCGATCATCCTGCTCTCGTGCTCCGGGGCTGGCCGGAGGCTAGAACTCGGGTCAGTCGGAAGGATGCACCATCGCCTGCCCCCACTTCGCCCCCAGCTCTGAGAATCACAGGTTCCCAGCATCCCCCGGAGTTAGACGGGCCGGCACAGAGGGATCGCACTGACGGGATTTGGGTTGGGCCCAAAGCCAGCTGTGGTCACCGGGTTTGTTCAGCTTGTGAGTACTTGGGGGGGGCATGTCCGGGGGGTGGGGGGGTGGCCATCCTCTGGCCCGAGCATTCCCCCTAGTACCAAAGGCCAGTCTGAGACTGAGCCTCCGGAGGCTCGTTCCTCTGGCACCAGAGCAGGGGAAAGGTTGCTCCCGTTGAACCCTGACCGGGAACTTAAGGCCTCCAGGGAGTCACCCAGGGGCTGATTTGTTTTTCTTAGTTTTAGTAAAAAATGAAAATGGTGAAGGAGGAGTCTCGAGCTGGGAGTTCTCGGCGTGAGTGTGTGTGTCTGTGAGTCTGTATGTGTGTGTGTGTCAGTGTGTGTGTGTGTGTGTGTGAGTGTGTGTCTGTGAGTCTGTGTGTGTGTCAGTGTGTGTGTGTGTGTGTGTCTGTGAGTCTGTGTGTGTATGTGTGTGAGTGTATGTGTGTATGTATATGTGTATGTCTGTGTGTGTGAGTGTGAGTGTGTGTGTTGGAAAGGCTGTTCCCAGTGCTGGGGGCCACCCTCCCACCGCTCTTGATCACTTCTGTCCTTGCAGAGTCGCTTAGGGGCTCTGAGAAGTTCCGGCTCTTGGGGAGGGGAGGGGAGGAGGGAGGTTTTACTGAGCTTGCTTGGCGGCAGGACTGGGGACTGAGCCCGAGGGCTCGTGGGTCCCTGCTTGTGGTCCCCAGATCGCAGTGGGATTATGTCCTGAGACTTAAAGGGCAAAAAAACCCTGATAAAATCTATTTGTGAAACGATTGTTCTTGAAACTCTTCCCTTCTGTCGATTTTGCCCCGTTTCTGAAGCGCCCGGCCGCGGGCCAGGAGACTGAGAGGTGTCCCATCTTAAGGCTCAGGAGGAGGCCTGGAACTCAGATCTCAGGCCACACCCCTTCCCACTCCGTCACCCAGGATTGAGTTGGGCAGGGGCCCTCCAAGGGCGATGCAGACACCCACGGGGGTTCATTGTCTCTGCGTGCTACACACACAGACGCACACGCGCACACACACAGAGCACATGTACACACATAAGGTACACACGCACACGTACACGCGCACACATACACGCGTGCACATACACACACACGCACACACAGCGCTGCTGAGAACAATTATAAAAGGTGAAGCAGCTGGCAGGGGGCTCAGGAGCCGAGAATGTTGCTTTCCTGCCCCCCCCCCCCCATCATAGCCTGAGCAGGTCTCTCCTGACCCCTTTGAGCCCATTTCCTCACGCGACCTTGGACGACTCGTTCCTTCCCCGAGGACTCGGCTCTTCCGGGACGCTGCCGTTTTAGATGGTGCTTCCTCAGCGTTGGGAGTTTTCACTGTGAGAAGCGGGACAGGGTTTTTTTTTTGGGGGGGGGACTCAGTAGTACAGGAGGCCCTTCCTCGAGGGCACTTCCTTTGCTCAGAGCGCAGGATTTATTCAGTGGGACGGAGGAGAGCGAGGGACTCTGCACTGGCTCCCTGCAGTTCCAGGCGGGAGAGAGGGGCCGGCCGCGGCCCCGGGGGTGTCTGCTCCAAGGAGGACCCCCAAGTTTCACTCCCAGCCTCAGGGGGGCAGGCGCCCCCGAGGGGCTGACAGGGGCAGGTTGCCCACAGAAGGGAGCAGGAAGTTAGTGGGAGGGAAGAGGAGCAGTCTCTGGCCCAGAGCAGCCCGGCTGGCAGCAAAGACCCGGGCGGGTTGGCGTCTCTGCAGAGAGAAGCCGCGGAGCCGGGCTCCGGTGTGTTTGGGCTGCAAGGGCCCCTCGAAAGGCCTCCTCCAGGGAAGGGAAGGGAAGCCCTCTGCTCTCCCAGGGGCTGAGCCGGCCCTTAGCCAGTCACAGCTCACGGGCTCTCTCCAGTCTTCGGGCCGTCCCGGGGCTCCTGGCCCGGCCCCCCAGGCGGGGGGCTTCCTCACCTCGTCTTGGGGGGGCTCAGACCCCTCTGGCAGTGGCCCTCTCCCCAAAGAGGTTGTTAAAAGCATGAAGTGCTACGAAGGGTGACAGAGCCGGGGAGGTCTGCGGCCACACGCTTAAAGCGCTGCAGAAAAGCTCCCGGCCCTCCGGGGCAGGAACCCCGATGGCGGCCCGGCGGGGAAGGCCAGAAATGGCGCCCCGTGCAGCGGGAGACACACGGGCGGCCGCTGCCTCCTCGCTGGAGTCGTAGTTTCCCGGTGCTCTTTCTCCCAGGGCTCAGGGACCCGGCCACTCTGAGAGTGAGGCGGCCTGTTTACCACTTGGGACGGACTTCAGGGCCGGTTCCTCAGGTGGCTCCCATGGCTGACGGCAATGAAGAGGGGGCAGAGAGCCCGGCTCCGTCCCCGACGCAGGCCCGAGGCCACTGGCCCCGCCGCGGGGGCTGACGGAGAATGATGGCGGCCTCGTAGCCCGCGGGACGCGAGGGGGAGAGCCGAGGACCTGGTGGGTGGCCCGGAGCTCCCTGCCCACGAACCTGCCTCCATCCGATGGAAGTAAGAATCCTGCCTTTGTTTTTATTTCGCATCCCATTAGAATAAAGCACGTTCATGAGGCTGCAGCATGACTTCTTGGGATAATGGCCAGGCAAACTGGGGCCCATGACGGTTGGGGGCCGGCCCGGACCCCTGAGGATGTGGGGGAGGAGGGGCTCTACCTGGTGTTCTTGCACTGATAGCATCTCAGAAGATGGGGGGGGGGGCGCCTGGCAAAGGTTCTGCTTCCTTCGAGAACCGTGGTGGTCTTGACTTTCTGACTCATCAGTGGGGGCTCCAGAGCAGCTGAGTCCGCAGCTGCCACACTGGGCCCTCGTGCAGCTGTAGCGGGAAAGGCCCAAAGACATTTTGGAGTCCGAAATCGAAGCCTGCTAGTTCTAGGCGGTTGGGCGGCTGGCCTTGGGCCCCTGGCCTTGCAGCTCCGGCTCATCGCCATCACACCTGTTTTCCCTGGGGCTGGGAGGGTGCAATGCAGAACCATTCCTATCCGGAGCTTTACAAAGGGGGGTCCCTTTAGACCTCCCAAACCTGAGGCAGCTGGGGAGCCTTGGCATGGCCCCCCCTCCGGAATCCCGTCCCTCCATATCGGCCGCCTCAGCCTTGGCTCCCTCTGGCCACGGCCACCTTGGGGCCCACGTCCCTCAGGCTGCTCTGCCCTCCCCCCCCCCCCAGCTGGGAGCAGTCTCTCCCTCACCTTCCATCCCACAGGGCCACCAGCTGCTCTAGATCACCAGGGTTCCCAGATGCCTGACCTTGGTCTTTGTCAGGACTTAGCCAGTTCCTCCCACCCCTTCCTCTGACAGACTGCCCCCTCAGCCAGTCCCTCCCACCCCTTCCTCTGACAGACTGCCCCCTCACTGCCCCCTCAGCCAGTCCCTCCCACCCCTTCCTCTGACAGACTGCCCCCTCAGCCAGTCCCTCCCACCCCTTCCTCTGACAGACTGCCCCCTCACTGCCCCCTCAGCCAGTCCCTCCCACCCCTTCCTCTGACAGACTGCCCCCTCACTGCCCCCTCAGCCAGTCCCTCCCACCCCTTCCTCTGACAGACTGCCCCCTCAGCCAGTCCCTCCCACCCCTTCCTCTGACAGACTGCCCCTTTTACTTGGCTCCACCAGCTCTTTCCCGCTGTCTATAAACAGGCCGGTGTCCCCCTCCCCTGGGGGCTACAACCACTGCACTCACTCCGTGCACTGCCCCTGCTAACTTTGGTATCTGTTCTTGTGGCTAAACTCTTGAAAGCGTCTACACTGGGGCCTCTGCTTTCCCTCCACCCCCCACTCTCTTCTCACCCCCTCAGCCCGGCTCCCGCCCTCCTTCCATCTGCGCCCTCCATAGTCAACACTGATCTACCTGCAGTCAAATCCTTCAGCCCCTTCTCAGTTCTGATCTCTGCCTGGTGGCAACCTGGGACACCGCGGCCACTCTCTCCAACTCCATCCCCTTCTCTGCATTTTCAGGCCGTCCTCCCTTCCCAGCACTCCTCCCTCTTTCCTGATCCTCCTCCCCCCTCTCAGTCCTGATCCTCCCCCCTCTCAGTCCTGATCCTCCCCCCTCTCAGTCCTGATCCTCACCCTTCTCTCTCCTGATCCTCCTCCCTCTCTGACCTGATCCTCCTCCAGATCAGCCCTCTGGCCCTGGGTGTCCCTCAGGGCCCCTTCCAGGGCCCTTCTCTTCTCCCACTTCACTGGGTGAGCTCAGCAGCTCCTGGGCCTTTCATGCCGGCCTCCTTCCAACCTGCCCCCTTTGGATGTCCAGTAGGCATCTTAAATCCGGCATGCCCCAAACCCTTGTGGCTTCCTGAGACTTCGTCCCCCTCCGCCCTGGGCTTTCTCTCTGGCCGCCCCCCCTTGAAGTCCCACCTAAAACCCCACCTTCTGCAGCCCCTCTTTATGCCAATTTTTTTCCTCTGGCGCTTATTCCCACTTAGCCTCAGGGGGCTTGTTTGTACCCTTGGCTATTGTTCCCCGGAGAGCCGGGAAGCTTGGGGGGGGGGCAGATCTGCCTCTTGCTTCTTTTTGCTTAATACAGTGCCCAGCATGCAGGGGTCGGGTCACGGATGTTTATTGTTTGATATTATTATCCCCATTTAGCAGGTGAGGAAACTGAGGCAAACGCGAGCGAGGTGGGCTGGGGCTCAAGACTGGGAAGTGCTGGAAGCCGGTCGAGACCCCGATGGGCTGGTGCTCTGCGCTGTGTGCCCTCCCGGGGCTGTTTCATCCCTGGGTCCCCTTGCTGTCTGCAGCTCTCTGAGCAGTTGGGGCTTGCCCCCCTTTGGGGGGGCGGGGCACCAATGAAGCGATGGAAAAACCGGAAGTGGGCGGGGCCACAGCCAGACAGCGGCTACAGTTGCCCGAGCATCCCCAGCCCCTCCTTCAGCAAAGACTCTGCTACTTTGTAGCCCTTATCGGGACACACTGTGAGCTGTCCCCCCCCCCCCCCAATTTGTCTTGGCCAAGGAAACGCCCCCAGCTCTCTCCCCGGTGCGTGTGACTTTATAGCGGCTTCCCTTCCGACGCACCAGGCCAAGAATTGATGCCCTCAGTTCTAAATCTCTCTTGTTGCTTCAATTCTGCAAACACACGCTGGGCCGGGCTCTGGGGAGCTCCAGGCTAAAGCCGGGGATGGGGAGGGGGGAGTGGGGGAGGGAACGAGAGGCAGCAGCAGCCTCGCTGGGCCGGGCTCTGGGGAGTTCCAGGCCAAAATAGGGCCCTCCCTTTCATCCCCCCCAGGAGCATTTGTTTCCCCAGAGCTTAGCCCATAGTAGGTGCTTGGGAAATGCTTCCTCACCGAAGACTCTGCTGAGTCCATCTAGAAGCTATTTGTGGTATCGGAGGGGACCCAGAAGCGGTGGACGCCCCTGTATGGGGAGAGGCAAGAAGTGGAGCCGCCTGCCCTCTGCCTGGGGGGCTCCGGGAGCCTTTGAGGAGGGTCAGTGATTGGGGGGAGGAGAGACCCCGGGCTGCCCCAGGACAGGGGGGTTTGATCCTCTGCTTGGCCCCAGGACAGACTTGGGGATGAGCAGAGTGTCCTGCAGAGGGGGCTTCTGGGAGGGGGAGGGGCAGTTTTCAAGATCCACTTGATCTAGTTTTTAGAGCAGCTTTTTCCCGCGTGGCTTAGACTAGATGGTGGCGGAAACACCTTCCAACTCCAAAATGGGATTAGAATGGGAAAGAGAAGTTCCTCAGGACTGATGTATGTGAGAAAAAAAAAAAAGATCCCTGCAAACAAGACTATTGGAGGTAGTTGGGAGAAAAGGTTAGTTAAGAGAACATGCCCTATGGGGCATGGGGGGTGGGGGGAGGAAGGAAGTGCCCCTTAGTGGCAACCCTAATGGCCCCAGCTTTGAAAAGCAGCCCAGAGTCTGCTGGACAGGGAGGCTCAGCCCTATCTACAGGATACACCGAGTCAGAATTCTCTCTTTTTGCTGGGGTGGAGGAAATAGAACCGAGATCTGTAACACGGAACCAGGAACCGAGAGGAAGTAAATGTTGCCCTCAATGCTAAGCTAGCCAGAAGCTTCCCCCACACGTAACGTGTCACTTCCTCGTTATTACTGATCATTCTAAGTTCTCCCCATGTGCCGGCTTATCCTTTTTATGATCCAGAGCAACAACCGGCACTCCCTCTCCCCTTAATTTATGAGCAGCAGAGAAAAACATGAAAAGACTTTCTATTTTTGTATTTCTTCCCAATGTTATAGGATAGAATCGATTATAGTTTGTTTTTATAGCATGGATCTGCTCAATTGATGGCAGACTTCTGGGACAAGTCAGAATTCTGAAGCTTTCTCTCTGCTGTTTTAGCTGCCTTCGGTTCTCTGAATGAAAAAAGCATTTCCTTAGTCCTTATCTCTGCAAGGTGGCTAAGGAGCTCAGTGGATAGACGCTGGCCCTGCAGTTCAAACATGGCTTCAGACGTTGCTGGCTGTGTGACGCTGGCCGAGCCATCTAAGTTCTGCTTGTCTTGGTCATTGGAGAAGGAAATGGCAAACTACGGTATCTCTGCCAAGGAAACCCCGGATAGCAGTCAGAAGTGAGGGAAACGGCAAAGCTCTGGGCTCGGCAGCAGCCCCCAAATGTGAGTGAGCCAGGCCCCGCTCTCGGGGGAGACGACATCCAGAGAGGGGCTCGGCTGCAGGTCAGAGGGAAAGGGCCCAGGCTCCCGAGAGGGCAGGAGCAGAACGGGGACCGTGCCCCACTGGTGTGGAGCCACTGGAGAGCGAATGGCTCGCTGCTGAGCCAGTCTTTCTTTACCCGGCCATCTTCAGGGCCCGTGGCTGCAGCTCCCCCAGACGATGGTCGAGGGCACTGACTGGAGGCCTGATCCTTCCCAAGACTCCCGAGTTTACGGTTCTGGGCAGTCTCCTTTGGGTTGTGAGGGGTCCCGGGGGCCCAGGAGCCACTGATGCTCTGGCCTGTCTCCTGCCTGGCTGTGAGGCACGGGCCAGGGGCCCAGTTCTTGCTGCTTCTGCTGGACCAGTCTAGCTGTTTCCTGGGAAGGGTTGACTTCCTCTCCAGCTCTGGGCTGGAAGGACTTGGAAGCCTGGAACCTGCTGTCACTCCCTGGGCAATTCTATTTGCCTGTTGGTAAATTCTCCATGATGGTGTCTCCTTTTAACGAATCCCCACAATAAGTGGGTTGGATTTCTTAGGCCACTGCTAAACTGACAGTGCCAAGCATGGGAGTGATGGGCCCTTCCCTTCCACTCAGATGGGCACAGGGAGTCCTGCCCAGGTGAGCCCCATGAGGAGGAGCCCACGGGCCCAGAGGAGGCGGGGTTCTCCCTCGAGAGTCCGGGTCCCATTTCTTTGGGCCCCACCCCATCCCTCTGCCTGTGGGTCTCTTCCTGGGCAGGGTTTTTGTGCTTGGAGTCACTCCACGTGGTCCAGCGGCTCTGTCTGCTGCCGCCCGATGCCCCGACTCCTCAAGCTCGCACCGTGTTTTGGTATATTCTTCAAACCTCTTTTCTCAAGCCTTGCTAACATCTCATGACCCCCTTCTAAGGGGCATAAGGCGGTGGGATGGGCACTGTCCTAGGGGTGGAAATGCTATGAGCAAAATACAGAGCCATCGAACCCTGCCCAACCTCAGTTTCCCTGCCTGTGGCAAGGAAGTAAGCCACACGTGTTAACTAAGCGTTTAGGATATGCCAGACACTGCTCGAAAATCTAGGGCCATAAAAATAAAAACAGCCAATCCCTTAATAAGCACCTACTATGTGCCAGCTACTGCACTAACACTGGGGACTCAAAAGCCCAATGGAGTCAATGTGCAACCACCATGTCCCAGCTCTATACAAGATAAAGGGAATCCTGGGAGGAAAGGCAAAAGAGGGGAGGGACTGGAGCAGATTTCTCGGGGATGGCGGCATTTCAGCTAGGACTTGTGGCCAGCAGGTACAGGGGAGTTAGAAGCCCATTTTAGGCCTGGAGGAAGGGCCAGAGACAAGGTCTGAGGCTGAAAGACTGGGGGGCGGGGGTCTTGCGGGTAGAACTACCAGGAAGTCGGTGAAGAGTACCTGAAGGGAATGGAATAAGACTGGAAAGGAAGGTCTGAAGGCCAAACCGAGCAGTTATTTGCTCTTGGAGGCAGCAGGGAACCACTGGAGTTTCTGGCCTAGAGTGGGGAGAGTCTAGGCAGGTAAATGCACCAGCAGCTATGGACCCAAGCCTGAGATGAGGACCCGGCCCCGGGAAGGGAAAGGGGTGTATTAGGGAAACGCTGCAGAGGTGAAAATCCTAGTCTAGAGGTGGAAGATGTAAAGGTGGAATGGATGAGAGAGAAAGGGAAAGAGACAATGAGAAGGGGATGCTGGAAGGGGATGCTGGAAGGGGATGCGCCACTGGGAATGGAGGGAGGGGGGCGTTGAGAAGGATGCTTAGATTGAGTCTGAGGTCTGGTAGGATGGCAGCTGCCCCCACACTCACAGGGACCTCCGGAAGGGTGGGCGTGTTCTGTCCGAGATAATGGGTTTGCCGCGTCTCCTGGACATCCTTGGGGACTCCCCGGAGTTAGTCTACGGGCCTATGTTGTAGCAGTTAGAAATACACTCTTGACATTGAAAATCAGGTATCTACGAATATTCATTAAAGACACGTTTGAAGGAATGGGCTTAATGTTTCTGGCCAGAAGCGGGTTCCACCCCTCCTCGGGAGGAGGGAGCCCTGAGCACAGACGTGGGAGCAGCTTTATTATCCTCGCCAGTTTGGCCAGCCCCTCCCTTTGGTCCGTTCCCTTCCGGTCAGGAGCTTTCTGATTGGCCCGTTGCACCCTTTCCCTAAATCTGTATAAACATGGTCCCCCTCCCCCCCCATTCAAAAAGGGCGGAAAACTCCTAGGAGTGTGGAGGCCCCACAGTGATTTGGGGGGAGGGGGGTGGGCCACTGACCCGGACCATTTGGACCGAATCCCCGATTATCTCAAGTTTGTGGTTTTCTCCTGACCACAAGGCTCTTTCTCATTGGCCGAATCCCCACCCGCCTTCCCAGCCCCCCATTCCTTGTGTGCTCACGGCTTCCACGGATCCCTTAATTGTTCTGGAAAAACCGGGGCTCCCACCATTCGGCAACTCTTCCCCTCTCTCGGACCTAATCCGGCCCCGCGCCTGCGGGCCTCCCTTTCCTACTTGGAAGGGGAGGTCAGCGCCCTCCCGTGTCCCGCCCGGGAGACACCCGGAGACTCCACCACTTGCCTCAGGAGGCTCACAGGGACTCGTCCTCGGCGAGGCTCCCAAAGACCTGCTCCTCGGCCGTGGAAGGCTCCCACCTGCGCCCCGGCCCCGCCCCGGCCTCCCGGCCCCGCCCCGGCCTCCCGGCCCCGCCCCGGCCTCCCGGCCCCGCCCCGGCCTCCCGGCCCCGCCCCGGCCTCCCGGCCCCGCCCCGCCCCGGCCTCCCGTTACTTCCACACGTGTGCCATTTTCCACCGCCGCGCCTTTGCCTACGTCGTTTCCCACGCTGGGAACGCTCTCCGCCGTCTCTCCACCGCCTCCCGCCTCCTTTGTTCCCTATGAGGCCAGTCCCCCGATTGGCTAGGTACCTGTGAAAGGCTGCCCTGCGCCTCGTCCCTGACTAAGCATGCAGGGCGCAGGCGCAGGCGCAGGAGCGGAAGGCCGGCCTAGTCCCTGGACGCCTTTTGAGAGAGAACCTCGGGGCGCAGGCGCCGCCGGAACCGGAAGTTCATTTTTCTGCCCGATCTTGAGGCGGCTTCGCCAGCAATCACAATGGTGGTCAGCCTCGGTTTCTTTCACCCCACTGGGGGCGAGGGCGGAAATACGTAAGCCCCACGCAGCCCGCACGCGCCGGCGGCTTGGCGTCACTTCCGGGCGGGGGCCTGTCGTGTCGCGCCGGTGACAGTCGCTGCCTGAAGCCGGCGGTGACTGAGCCGGGGGCCGGGCCGGGCGCAGGCCGAAGGCAGGCGTCCAGGGCCAAGGCCGGGTCCGAGTCCAGCCTGAGGGAGGACCGGAGCCGGGGCATGGACGCGGCCAAGATGGACGAGAATGAATGGACGTACCATGGGGAAGGCAACAAGAGCCTGGTCGTGGCGCACGCGCAGGTGAGCCCCGGCCTTTGACCCCTGATCTCTGACCCGAGCGTTTGCCAGCCCCTCGGAGGCCCCACGGGGCCTCGGCAGCCCCCGTCCCTGCCCTGCCTTGTCCTCCAGCCTGGGACTCCGATCGGGCCACAGTCTGGCTGGCCCGGAGTCCGGCCCGGGGCGGAGCGGGAGAGAAGACCCTTCACCGCCCCTGTCCTTGTTTCAAGCGTGGGGGGCAACAGCCCCGTTGTGCCCCCCTCCCCCAGGCAGGAGAGCCTGAGCCACCTCGTGGGCCGTGGGGCGGGAGCGGGGGGGCGGGGCGACCCGCTTCCCCTTCCAGCCTCTGGGCCTGCGGAGAACTTGGAGCGGCCGTCCCTTTCCCAGAGGAAGCCCTGGGCGTGTGCGGGGAAGGGGATAGGGGAAGGGAGGAGGCCCGGGGGAGGGGGAGGCAGGCAGGCTCCTTAGCGCCCTTGGGCTCAGCATCCTGAGGGAAGGGCTGCCAACCCAAGGCTGCCCTCCCTGCACTTCTGTCCCCCGGCCCTCCTAGACAGCTGGGGCTGCCCCCGGGCACTGGCCTGCAAGCCTGGGAGTCCGGGACTCCTGAAGGAAGGGTGCCTGCTGCCAGTCGTGCCTTCTTGGTCCCATTCCCGCCCTGCTGCCAGTCCTGCCCCGGTCCCATTCCCGCCCTGCTGCCAGTCCCGCCCCGGTGCCAGCCCTGCCTTCTTGGTCCCTGTCCTGCCCCAGTGCCAGCCCTGCCCCGGTCCCAGCCCTGCCCCGGTCCCAGTCCTGCCCCGGTCCCAGTCCCGCCCCGGTCCTTCTCGTCCCGCCCGGCTTGCCAGCTCTTGGCCCGCCCTCTCCGCCCTGGAGCGCTCTTACTCACAGACAGGGTGGTTGAGTCTCTGGCTTTGTCCAAGTGAGTCAGGGCGGAGACGGGCTGAGACAGGGCCCGGTCCCGGGAGGCGGCCCCCCCCGACGGTCCTGGCACCGGCCACTTGGGCCCTTTCTCAGAGGCTTCGCCGTTTTGGGGCAGGGCCCCCGTGTCCCTGCGGGCTGTGGCCCCTTCTCAGGGCACATGGAGCTGGGGGGCTTCTCCGGGGCCCGGCACAGGGGTAGCCGGGGCGCAGGTGGGTGGGTTGGGGAGGATGGGGAGAAGCAGGCCGCAGAATGCTTATCTTAACGTCGGGAGACCTTTGGAGCTGAGAGTCTGCTGCGGGAGGGAATCCCGGGTCGGGCGTCCTGGGCTCTCCTGAGCCGCCGACTAGGAGCCCTGCGGAGAAAGGAAAGGCCCTTCCCAGGTCCCGGACCTGTCTGATGAGCCGGCCTAGAATCGTTACTGTTTCCCACAGATTAAGGTTACCCTGAGACCGCCCGGGAGGTTTTTGGTTTGTTGGAGGAGCCACCTTGAGAGCGAGTTGCTCTGAGTTCTGTCTGTACAGATGCAGCCGCCTCAGACTGAAACGTGGCTTGGGAACCCCTTAGCGCAGCGGTTTGCAAACTCTAAAGCCCTTGAAAATGAGTGGAAACTCCCAAAGAACTTTTTATGTGCTTATGTCTATTGATACTTGTTGGTAATTGAAACATCTGAGGATTAGAACCCCCTGGAAAGGGCCTTAGGGATGCTCACGGTCTTTGGACCACACTTGGAGCGGACGGAGTCAGGCCCACGGTTCCTGGGACACCCCAGTAAGAGGGTGTGTGTGTGGGGGGAAGTGCTCCTGGTGGGAGTCCGGCCCCGGGACCCTCGTCGAGCAGCCTCCTTTGAGGGCCGGGCACCTCTCCGAAGGTTCCTGCTGTTGGCTGAGAAGCGGGGGGCATTGCAGGGTGATCTCGGGCAGCCTCCTGCCTCCGAGGCCGGCCTCTGCTCTGCTGCACGCTGGCGGCACGGAAGCTGGGAGCTTCAGTGGGGGCCGGGGGGCTTCTCCCCAGTCAGAGCCGGGCCGGCCTTCTGCCTTCCCCAGAGGGCACGTTGTCTTCCGCCTGAGAACCCGAGCTCCTTGAGGCAGGGACTGGCTCTGCCCACTTCCACGGGCTGCACAGTCAGCGCCTGCTTGGTTGAGAGGCTTGCCCCCACTCTTCGGTCCCGCCCTCCGAGGTCAGTGGATCAGTCGGCAGGCATTCGGCGCGAGGCGGGCCAGGCCGTGCTCTGCTCCGGGAACTGGCACATGCTAATCACCCTCTGTAAACAGGGGAGAGGCGGCTCAGGGAGGAGGAAACCCCACCTGTTGAAGGTGGGGTTTGAGCTGGGACTTCAGGGCAGCTGGCACTGGGGAAATGAGGGGGCAGAGAAGGCGCCAGGGCCAAGAAAGGGAGGAAGATAAAGGAGGCCGAGGGCTCAGCAGGGCGTGGGAGAGAGGAGGGCGGAGGAGAGGGGCCGGCCTGGGCCTCCTGGGGGGCTGCTGGGATCTCCTGGGCAAGATTGAGCCAGCCACACCTCCCGGAAGGCTCCCCCACCACGAGGCCCTGAAGTCTGTCCTTGAGCTCCCTAATTCCTTGGGTTGGGAGCAGCCCAGAGGCATCCTTGGGGGCGCCCTCACTTTTTCTGGGAGTGTCCTCTTCCCCTTCCCCCGGGGGGCCCCTCTGGGTGCGAGAGAAGGCCCCGCTTTGGGGGAGTTTGGACTTTCCCCCCAGGCTTGCGTAGAGATCGGCCTTGTCCCTTTGCCTTGGATGTCTCCGGCATCTTGCACAAGGCTCTGCTCGTTCTGTCCTTTCCAGATTGTTTTCCTTTTGCTCCTCTTCGGACTTGTTTTGACTGGTATTTGGCCTTTGGAACAAATCCTTTTCAGTTGGACGTTGGTCAAAGCAGGGCTCCCTGCGGGCCCTCCGGGTTTCTGCAATCTCTCCTCCGCACCTGCTCGTCTGTCGACAGAATTTCATTTTTCAAACCTTGGTGTTGCCCAATATCTTCTATGGACTTACTGAAATGCAGTTTGGGACCCGCCCCAGGCTTTCTTTTATTCAATCCCAGTTAGGTAAACCTCATCCGGTGGAGCATTCCTTGCCTGGGCTAAAGAGTAAAGAAAACCCCCGATCGGCAGCTTTTTTGTCTACACAACCAGACAGAATCGAAATCTCTAAGTAAGCGCGATCCATTTCAAATATAAAGTAGGGAGGAAACAACATTATCCGCACTTGGTCAGAATATCATTCTACCACACGATCCTTTGACTAGTTTTTTTGTTATCTTTGCCCCCCTTCTTCCCTGTTCCTAATTCCCCTTCTTCCTCCCTTGCCCCATCATAGAATCCTCCCAGAACAACAGGAGCTCGTCAAGCAAAGTGTGTTCCACAGCGTTCTCCCCCCCCCCCCCAAAAATGGAAATGGGTCATTGATGGCATCGGTCAGAGTTCTCATGGTTAGCATGGGAGTCATTATGGGGATGTGTGCCCCTCACTCTGCCTCAGTTGTTGGAGTCTCGCCCGGTTTCCCTAAATTCCCCTATTTCTCTGATCCAGGCACGTTTCCTTACGTTTCTGGACCAGTTTGTTGGGCCCGCTGGATGGCCACCCACTCGGTTTCCAGTTCTTGCTATCACAGAAAGGGCTGCTATAAATAATGTTGTCTGAATGCCAAGCTAACGCGGCCATTTCCTTCCAAGGTTCCTGCCACGCCACCCATGTCACTCACCGCTTCTCTCTCGCTGCTCCCAGGACTTTCAGAGCGGGAACGCACCCAGAGATTTAAGTCGCCGTCAGGCAGCAAGCCTCTGTCAGCCGTTCAGAGCCCTAGTGACTTTTTTCACCCATTTCCCTGGTGCCTTCTCTCTCGACTTCATCCCCAGTGCCAGGTCACACCCCTCAGCTCACTCCTGCTCTTCCTTTCTGGGCTTCTCTGGACTCCGATCCCTTCTTTCTGACAGCTCGGTCACAGCAGTGTCTGCAGGCAGCCGAGGGGAGGCCAGAGGGGGCAAACTAACCGGCGCTTTGGGGGGCTCTAGAGCAGCTCAGTTGGCTGCCCCCCAGCTGAGGAGCATCCCCTCGTTCTGGGTTTGGCTGTTTCGTCCAGTTTTGTGAGGCCTTTTTCTTTGTCTCCATCGATCATCCGATCGTTCAGGGACATCAGATGGTCAGAACAGTTCACAGCCCCACCAAAGGATCCTTGATCTATTTGAACTCAGTCCACATCTGCATCCAGAGAGAGGACTAAGGGGCCTGAATGCGGATCCCAGTGTGAGATCGTCACCTGTTTTTGGTGGTTGTTTGCTTTGTGTTTCTCTGATTTTTTTCCTTTTTGATCTGATTTTTTTGTGCAGCAAGATAATCGTGGGAATACGGATAGAAGAGTCGCACGTGTTTAACCTATATTGGATTACTTGCTGTCTAGGAGAGGGGGCGGGGGAAGGGAGGGAGAAAAATTAGGGACACAAGGTTTTGCAGGGGTGGATGTTGAAGGCTCTCTGAATGTGTTTTGAAAGAAAAATAAAAAGCTGTTATTGAACTCCATTTCTAAGGCTGACTCCAGGACTGTTCCACTCCAGTGGGGTGTTTGTGCACTTGTCTTCCCATCTTGGTGAATGTACTGGATGACATTTTGTGTCTGCTTTTTCTTAATTATCTGTGTCCTCTGGATGAAGGTGGATTCACGTCATGTGATGAGGATTGAGGTTACAGGCCTCTTTACAAGACCGACTTATCTGTATAACAAAATCTCTCTTTTTAAAAATTTTATTTTGTGCATAACAAAATTTCACAGACTTTCACCATGAGGGAAAACCTAACACTGAGGCCTGGGTGGCCCTTGGACCACGTGTGAGTCCGGTGAGGTCATGGCGGTTTGCCTGCTGCCCTCAGGAGTCTTGCCTCAGGGGTCGGACCACCAAGAGTACATGCCCTGTCCTCTGTGGGATTACAGATCGTAGCCCACTAGGTAGCCGTCTGCGGCTCATGTTCCCCGTCTTTCTCGTGGATTCTTTTTTTCCTGCCTCGCTCTCCAGTCCTGGCTGGGCCACCTCTCCTACCGGGGCCTCCCCATTAGCTTTCCGTTTCTTCCTCTGGCCAACGGGCTGCCAGAGTGCAGATGGACCAGGCCCCGCCTTCGGCTCCCTCCAGGCTCCGTGTGGGTCTTCAGGTGCTTTCTTTCCAGCCTCCCTGTGTCCACATCCAGCCACACTCCATCCATCCGTTCCCGTCCCCAAGTCTGCGTGTTTGGGACGTGCTTCTTCCTCCCTCCACTTAGGGCCGGCCTCCATTCCTTCAGGACACAGCTTTCACAGGGCCTTCTCCCTCCGCTTCTGGAGCACCTGCCTTCCCATGCTCTGTTACTTTGAACTGATTCCCTTTATCGTGATGGCCGGGTGCTTCTGTAAGTTAGGCCCTTAGCTCTCTGTGGAAGGAAGGCTTCAGTCATTGTGCTTGTATGTGCCCTTAGCACAGTGCTTGGCACATAGTAGGGGCTTAATAAATGAGAGCTACCAGCAGCCACTGGGGCCTTGCTTCTCACCATCCTCCTGCCCTGATGCTGCCCACTGGCACTGGATCCTTCCCACCTCTGGGCAATCCTCTTCTCTCGTCGACTTTTCTCCTTGGGGCTCTTTCCTTCACCCGCTTCCCATGGAGTGGCCACTTTGGGCTTTCCTAAAAAGAGAGGCTTCATCTCCCTCTCAGGACCTTGAGGGTGCCCCTCATCTCCTCCTCCTTCCTTGTTCTGGTCCCCACGGCTTCCTCCATCCAGTCTCCTCAACTTTTTCCTTCTACAGTTTCTTTTTTATTACAGACTGAACAACCGCGGGCAAACTAAGAACCAAACGGGATCCTGTGTGAAACTGGATTTCAGTGGGGTTGTTTGTGTTAAAAAGGCCTGTGTTGAATTTAGCACAAGGGAACGATTGCCATTTGGATCCCCTTCTGAACTTTGGTATCTTAACAAAGGGTTCTTGATGGTCTTTTCTTTATTTTGGGGTCATCCAGAGCAGCCCCCCCTGGCCGTGCCTCCGGAGGCTCGGTGTCCTTGGGGGTGGGCATTGGGCACCGGCCCAGCGGACCGGGATGACAGCTGTTGGCGTGCGACGCTCGGGGTCCTGCTTATTGCGCTGGCTCGGTGCCAGTCTCCTTTTTGCTCGTCTTTTGTCTCATAATCCCTTCCCTTGCCGTCCTCTTCCTCTGCTTTTCAGTTGCTTTTCCTGCTGCTCACAGACTGAGCCCAGGAAATGTTGGCTCTGCAGCCACTTCCCACCCACCCCCTTGCCCACACACCCCTGCTGCTGCCCTCCTGAGCCCGATCCATCCTCAGCCTCGCTACCAAATGGATGTTTCCAACCCACGGGACCACGACCTTCCCCGATCATGAGGGACCACCTGCCCTCCTGGGCTGGTTGTCCGTGACCCCTTGCTGTGGCGTCTGGTCTCTGACCTCTGCCTCACTGCTCCCCCCCCCCCCAGCTTACTGATGGGGGTCACGGGTGTCCCCTGTGAGTGCAGGGGGCTTTGGGGGCCAGATGTCATTGGTGGCTGGTGGGTGCCTAACAAATCCTGGAGGACTGGAGCGGGGGAAGGGGAGGGGGCGCCAAGCCGGAACAGGACCTCGTTTGCCCTCCATGAGAGAGAGGTGTGTGGGAACGCTCTGGGAAGAAGCATTTCTCATCCTGGTCGGATGTTAGCAGTTGCTTGGGCTCCAGACTCGCGGGTAGTTCAGCTCAGTTCTGATCCCTAGGATTAGGTGGAAGTCCGAAAGGCCGTTCCCGAGCACGGGGATTCCAAGAAAGGGCAGAGGCCCGGCTCCCACGGAGCTTCCCGGACAACATGGCTTCCCATTTCTTCAGCGGGGGGGCCTGCGTCCCTGAGCTGCCTTGTCCCTTTAAGCCTCTGTGCCCGTTTTACAGATGAGGGAGTGAAAGTGACTCTCTGGGCTCATGCAGCTAATAGGTGTCCAAGAACTCTGTTCTTGCTGACCCGGAAGCTGATGCCCCGGACCCTGGGTTCCCAAGCCGCCTTCAATTCAAGGCTCGTTTTAATAGGAAACAATAAAAACTCCGGGACTTGGGAGGGTTACAGCTAAGTTAGCCGGTTAGCACCATGGGGGCTGGTGGCCCCGTGCCCCGGCTGTGTGCCCTGGGGGCCCGGGAAGGGCCCGTAGGCTGAGGGGGACGCGCAGGCCGAGGCCACGGCTTTTCACGAGCCCTGAAGGTCGGGGCTCCTCCTGCTGTTTTGCCCGTATTGGCCCCAGAGTCAGTGGAGAAATCCTGGTGTTTGTTGGGGTTTGTGGGTTCCTGCATCTGGTAATTGTGGGGGCAGGGCCTGGAGGCTGGGCCGGTCAGGGCTGAGCAGCGGCCGCCGGGAGGCCTCAGGACGTTGCAACAGCTCCTCTTCCTGTCTCTGGCTCCTCTCCCGGCTCCTCTCCCCGGGCCCGGCTCCTCTCCCCGGGCCCGGCTCCTCTCCCCGGGCCGGGCTGGGCCCTCACCCGTTGCCCTCCTCGCTGGGTCCATCCTTTTGCGACCGTGTCACCCCGGTTGCCGCCGCAGAGGCCGCGCTGAGCTCCTTTTACTTAGAGTCTCGTGTGGGGCCGGGGCCGGGGGGGGGGAGACTGAGGCAAGCCCAGGTGGCCGAGCTAGTGAGTGTCTGAGGCCGGATTTGAACTCGGGCCTGGCGTTCCGCGCCGCCAGCCCCCCTTGTGTTTTCCGGGTTCTGTTTGTGCGCCGCTGCCCCGGTTGGTGGCTGCGCTTCCTGCCCCCGCGGGGGCGCGTGTGCCCGGCAGGGGGCGCGCTCGGGGCTCCGCGGCCTTGCTCGCCTTGGCCCGGGACTCTGGGCGCTCCACGGGACGGTCGGGGTAGCGGCTGTGGGTCTTCCCTGGGGCCTCGGGCCGGGCTGCCTCACCATCTTTAAGCAGAGACCCTGACCGTGTGCCTTTCTCTCCGGCAGCGCTGTGTGGTGCTACGGTTTCTGAAGTTCCCGCCAAACAGGAATAAGGTAGGGGGCGCGCGTGCGTGGGGGGGGGGCCTGGAAGGGGCTCCCACAGTGAGTCCTTGATGCTTATTCCCAGGGTGCTTGGCATGGGGGGGGACGGGAATGTGGGTCACCTGATGGCTCCTGCCTGGATAAAGGAGCCAGGAGGCCAGGGAAGGAAGCTGCCGGGACCGTGTTGGGGAAAGGGCGGGGGTGGGGAGCGTGCCGAGGGGTCGCCCTGAGAACGAGGAAGGTCCGAGGTAGAGGGGGGGGGTCAGCCGGGGGCGGGAGGGAGAGGAGGAGAGGGGGCCTGCAGCTCTGCAGCCTTGCCGGGCGGCTCCCCCTGCCAGGCGGGCTCTGGCCAGGGAAGGGATGCTCTGAAGTCCCTCATCGTCATCCTCTCTTACAGACGTCTGAGGAAATCTTCCGCCATCTGCAGAACATAGTGGACTTTGGCAAGAACGTCATGATGGAGTTTTTTGGGGAGAACTACGTGCACCATGGGGTACGTCCCTTTTGTTGCCGACTCCGAGCCGAGAAGGCCCCGGTGTGACGGCGGCGCTCCCCCTCACGCCTGGCCGGGCCTTCCTGGGTTCCCTCCGAGCCCCACTCATGGCTCCTGGAGGGAGCTTCCTGTGCAGATGGGGGCGGGGGAGGGGGCTCTGGGGCAGCTGCAGGGCCGGGGTTCGGGGTGGCCCCGAGTGTGGCTACAGCTTGTGATTGAACAGAGGGGTCGGGACGGTGCCCTTGGGGATCCGGCAGCCACGTCTGGCTCCTCCTTACTCCCCTCTGACCTGGCATCGAGTCTCCCGCCAGCGGGGGAGGTGGTCACGTCCTCGGTGCCAGGTGGGATTACAGACAGAACGGCCCCGGCCAGCTGGCACAGAGGCTGCCTCTGACAGCGTCCGCGGAGCCCGGCAGTGGGGCAGTGAGCACCAGGACGTTACCGGGGGCGGCGGGGGGTCAGCTGGAGTCCGCTGGGGGTGTCTTGTTGCAGAGACACACACACACTGACACTCGCACTGCGCTCACACACACACACGCACACACACGCACAGATGTGTGTGCCACACATAACCCCCACCACATATACCCCCCCATATACCATACACCATACGCCCCCCCCACATACACCATACGCCCCCCCCACATACACCATACGCCCCCCCCACATACACCATACGCCCCCCCACATACATTACATGCCTCCCACAGACGCACACACAAATAGGAGTCGGATCCCTGCCAGTCCCCGGCCCCCCTTTGGTCCCTTGGGTGACATCGGGCGCTGTGGAAAAGCCTCAGGACTGTTACCTGTGGGACCCTCCGCGAGTCACCGCCCCCTCCGTCAGCTTCCTTCTCTGAATGAGAACGGTCGTTCTCGTGACCTCGAGCCCTCTGGGCTCTTTTCCTGCCTTTCCCAGCCACTCGCTTCGTGCCACTTTCCTTTGGCACCCAGCAGTCAGGAAGCAGAGGATCGTCCGAGCTGAGAGGGTCGGAGCTTGAGCCGGGCCGGAGTCCGGCCGACCTGTGCCCGACGCCGCTCAGGGCGGCTCTCGGGTTGCTTTCTCTGCTCTTTCCCTTCAGCTTCACTCCCTCGGTTTTTCCCCCTAAGCGCCGGAACGTTGGGGTCGGTGAGTTCCCGGGAAAGCCGCCGCCCCTGCCCGAGTCCAGCTTGGAAGCGCGGTGGGGGACGCGCAGGTTCCCCCCTGAGACCCGGGGTCATGTCCGGCACAGACTCCTCGCCCTCCACGGGTCAGACTGTTGGAGAGCTTTGGATCCTGGGGGGCTCGTGAGTGTTTCCTAAGGGAACTGCCTGATGGTCCCGAAAGAGGCGGCCGTGAGTCAGCAGGAGGGGCTGCCGGGTTCCGTCCCGGCGTTCTCGGTCTGCTCACCCCGCTCCTGGGGCTCCGTCCCAGGCCCGTGCTCTCCGGGAGCGGGAGGAGCCTCGGGCTGGCAGGGGCGGCGCGCTCAGCTGGGCAGAGAAGGCCACGTCTCCCGGCTGGTGCCGCACGGCTCGGCGGCGGCCGTCGGTCCCCCTGGTCTGGGCCACGAACGCGAGCAAAGGGAAACGCTCCCCGGGACGCGCTGGAGCGGCCGGGAGGAGGGGAGCGGCTCCCTGTGGCTCCCCCTGCAGCCCAGCCAGGCCACCTCTCCTTCCTGCTTCGGACCCTTCCTCTTCTCCTCGGAGACATTCAGGCCTCCCTGTCCTCGGACCAACCTCGTGGTCTCGCTTCCCCCTCTCAGGCAGCTGCAACAGGCCCCGAGACCCCGTCTGGCCCCGCCCCTCTCGGAGCCCTTCTCTGGGACAACGCCGCCCCCCGGGCGTCTCCTCGGGTCTGCAGGGCTCGGCCTCCGCTTGCTGGGCGGCCCCTGGCAGCCTCCGACTGGTTCTGGGCCTCTTGGTGAGCGCCGGCGGCAGGAAACGCGCGGCTCAGCCCGTTGGGAGACGGGGCCGAGGCAAAGGCGCCCTCACGCTTTTTCTTGTCCCAACTCACAATATTCACCCCGATTTCCTCCCTCCCCTGGAGGTTAAACGGGGGCAACTTTATCCGGATTTCCCCATTTGCCCCAGAGCGGGCATTCGGAGGCCTCCGCCGCCTTCGCCATCTTGAAGATCGGTTGGGCACTTGCCGGCCTTTCCTCACGTGGGACGGACTCTCTGCGGGCACCCGAGTCCGGCTCTGTGTTGGGGGCGGCCGCCCGGGCCGAAGCTGCCGGAACCCCGCGTGCCGGGGAGTGGAGCTCACCCGAGGTCCGGCCTCGAGCCCGCGGCCATCGGGAAACGTGCTCCTCGCCCAGGGGTCGGGGGGGCGTTCACAGGCCGCGCTGCCCTCAGGAAGCTCACGTTCCGTGCCGGGGGGCCGCAGCGAGCACGACCCAGACGTACACAACGAGGCGAGGGCGGCGAGGGCCGAACGTGCTCCGTGTGTCTGAAGGGACTGATCGGCAGCTGGGGCTGAGCCGGAGGAGCGGCCCGAGGGGATTCTGGTCCCCGGCAGACCCCGGCTCAGGTCACAGGAGGCCCGTTAGGGGCCTGGAATCCTGGCTGGGGGCTGAGGCCCATCCTTGTCCCTCCGGCCTTTCTCCATCGCTGATGTTGGGGCCGCTGGAACCTCATTTACGGCCCCCGGCCTCCCCGGGCACTGTGGGAACTAGGAGACGGCGGGCTTCCTGGAAGAACCCTGTGGAGCCCCTCGGAGCCGTCTGCCTGCCGGGACCTCCGAGCCCAGGCCTGCGGACCCCGGCCCCGCCCGAGGCCCTCGTGCCTCCAGAAGGCTCCCCCGGAGATGCCCCACGGCCTCCGTCCGCAGAAGAACGTCGAGAGCCGCCACGTCAGGTGTGTGTGATGAGGTTCCTGAAAGGAGCGAGGACGAGGAAGAAGAGGGAGGAGGAGGAGGAGGAGCACCAAGATCGCACTGGAAGGAGGCGGCTGAAGAGGAAAGTCTCGTGTGGCCCCTGAGGAAGGCCAAGAGCCAATCTTGGGGCCTCGGGCCTGCTGGGAGCTGCTTTTGCTGCTGATGTCCCCCCGCAAAAAGAGTGGGAGCAGCTCTGGCCAGCGCTCCCCTCCCCCGCCAGACTTCTTGGGGTTTCCACCTCCAGGGAGCTCTGAGCCCCCTCAGCCGGAGCTAACCTGGGAGGGAGCTAGAGACCCCTATGCTGAGGGCTCTAAGACGGGGGCTGGGGCCCTTGTCCCCCAACTGGTCTGTGCTGACCTCTGACCCTTGGGCCACCCTTCTTGGAGATGGAGCCCTCTCCCCTCCCAGGCCCAAGACTTCCCCAGGACGTTGGGCCTGAGATGGGGAAGCTCACTCTGAGACCCTGTCGGGCCTGGCACGCCCTGGATGCTCACTTCGCCGGGCCCCCCCCAGAAGATGCCCCCCAACAGGCCCCAGCCCGGCCAGCTGGTCGTTGCTGGAGAAAGGCTGCCCGTGGGCGCGGAGGGCAGACTGCACCGGTCAGCGTGCCTGCAGTCCGAAGGCGGGGTCCCCAGGCCCGGGCCGGCCCTTCAGGCCCTTGTGACCGAACCCCTGCCCCGCATGTGCAGGCTGGGGGTGCCCGCCTCTGCCTCTCTGTGAGGTGCAGGGGGTCAGCTTTGCACAAAAACGTGCTCCGGAAATGTCCAGGGTGGCCATTGTCTCTCGGAGCCAGTGGGGGTCTCTGGGCAAAGTGTGAGGAGTGGTCCCTTGTGGTAGCCAGGGAGGGTGCCCTGCCCACGGGACCTGCGCCAGGGGGCTCGGGATGGTGGCCGGACCTGGGGGCTCTTCTCCTGGGATGGGTCAGCTTTTTGTAGTGAGTGACAGGGGAGAGCTCGGGCCCCCGGTCTGGGCTTCGGGGCGGCGCCGAGCTCGCGGCCTGGAGTTTGCTGATGACCCGAGCGTCTCCTCTGCTTGCAGGAGGTCGTTCAGCTCCCCCTGGATTTCGTGAAGCAGCTCTGTTCAAAGATCCAGGCAGAGAGACCAGGTGAGGAGGCTCGTGGGCCGCGGCCGGGGGGCCTTGTGGTGTCCCTCGCCCCGATCTCCCCGTCCCGTGTGCTCCCAGGCCGAGGCAGTCACGTGGGCTCTGCCCCTTCTCAGAGACGGCAGCCTGGGCCCGGGGCGGCTCGAGGGGCCTTCCCGAGCTTCCCATGCCCGCGGGGCATCCGGCCCGGGCGCCTCGCCCAGCTTTTCCTTCCGTTTTCCAGAGTCTCGCTGCGACAAGGACCTGGACACTCTCAGCGGCTACGCCATGTGCCTTCCCAACCTCACCAGGCTGCACACCAGCCATTTTGCAGAACACCGGCCCATCCTCTGTGTGGAGATTAAGGTGAACTCGCCGGGCAGGGGCAGGTCCGGGGCACGGGGGTGCCCGTCGCCCAGGGGGCGGTTTGGTGTTGGTTAGCTGGGCCCTGGTTCCTGTTGGGGGGGGGGTGCTGGGGGCTGCCCGCTGAGGGGGCACCAGGCCAAGGAACCCTCCAGCAGCTGCCAGACCCGGGATGGTGCCCTCGCTGCCTCGGGCTCTGCCACCGCAGAGGAGCAGGGACTGAGGGGGGCGGGGTGCTCCCGATGCGCAGACATCTCCCCAGGCCTGGCGTGGTGCTGGAGCCCCCTGGGGGACGGAGGTCTGCCAGCTTCTCTAGGCCTACCCCGGGTTCCCAGCCCCCTCTGGGTCACGTCCGGCCTTCGTGCTCCCCATTGAGCCTGGCACGTGCTCCCTTATGTCAGCCGGTTCTCTCCCCTCCCTCCCCTTGCTCAGAGCCAGGAGTGCCCCTCAGCCCTGGGCCGCTCGGTCCCCCGTGTCCCGGCCGGGGACCCCGGCCTCTCTGCGGCCTTGGCTGGGCGCTCTCTGACCCTGTGTTTATATTTGCAGCCAAAATGTGGATTCATTCCCTTCTCCAGGCACGTGACCCAGGAGATGAAGCACAAGGTGTGTCGCTACTGCATGCATCAGCACCTGAAGGTACGGCCTCGGGAGGAGGGCGGGGGCTCCCTGGGGGGCTGCCTGGGGCAGGGGGCGGCCTCTGGGTGAGCCGGGGGTTCCCTCCTCCCGGGCCCGCCCCCACAATCCGGCTCCCCCTGCCTCCTTTCTCTTGGTGCCCCCGACCCCTGACCTGGAACCTTTGGCCTCTTGTCTCTGCCACTGGATTGGGCCTGAACTGACAGGGACCTTTGGGGGGAAAGTCTCCCCCCCCCCCCCCCCCCCCCGCCTCGTCAGAGCTGAGTGCGTGGAGCTCGGTGCACAGTAGGTGCTTTATAGCCCACTGGCCCCTCCCTGGGACCCGGTGCCCCCTGCTGCAAGTGCCTCGAGCCCCTCGGGAAGTTGGGCCGGGGCCGGCACTCCCCCTCGTGGCTCAGGCTTCATCCGGGGGATCAGACTAGAGCAGGTGGGCTCGGGCATCAGCCGAGAAACTGGGACAAGGGCCAAGAGGGAGCCGACCCCAAGGGGTCGCAGGGCAGCTTCCTCCCACGGGCCGGGAGTGCCCCCTGACCTCGAGGCAAAGAACCCGTGCTGTTCCACGAGAGACTGAGAGAAAGGCCGTCTGTGGGCCGGGGGCCACCGGGGGGTCGGGGCAGGCGGGCGCCCCCAGGACCCCAGCACGCCCATCGTGGCGGCATTCCTCCTGTGGCCTCAGACCTGGGTGACCGGAGAGCCTGAAGTCAGAAAGGGGGCGGGGGGTACCCGAAGAGCCCCGACACGGTGACCGTTCCTTAATGTCCCTACAGCACTAAGAGGAAGCTTAGCCGTGCTTCCTGGGGGCAGGGCCCCCGCAGGTGCCGTTGGGGCTTTCCCCATCCAGGGAAATGGGGACCCCCCAGTCCTCGTGCGAGAACGAGCCCACGCTAGCTGCCGCTGACTGGGTTTTGTTTTTGGCAGGTGGCGACGGGCAAATGGAAGCAGATCAGCAAATACTGTCCCTTGGACCTCTTCTCAGGGTGAGTGCCTTTCCTGCCCTGAGCCGGAGCAAGCGCCTGGTGGGGGGGGGGAACGGAGGGGGGGGGGGTCCTGGGGGCCACCTCGGCAGCGCTCTCCCTCGCCCGCGGTGGGTTCTCCCGGTCTGTTTCAGCCGAGTCTTTTGTCCAACCCATCCAGGGGCGGCGGCCCCTACAGCCCGCCACTTGTGGGAGCCTCATGGTCGTTTGATGGGGCGGGGAAGGAAATGGGCGCGGCCAGAGAAGGCGGCTCCCAATGGAGCTGGACACACATTGGGAGGTGGCAGGCGGCCCCTCGGGGTCTGGGGTGGAGCATTGAGACCTAGACACGGGCAGCCCCAGCCGCCATCCTTGCCTGCCCGAGGGGCCCCGAGGAGCCTCATAAGCCACGGTGACTGGGGAAGACACTCTTGGTGATGGACACAGGCCTCGCCCCCTGCTGGTAGTCAGGTGGTGCCCATTGGGCTGCATCGGGCCATATACCTCAGGTGGCCCTGGAGCGGCCCCTTCCTTCGGCCCTGGGTCTGTCCTCGGGTAAGCCCTGGGGAGAACGCAGCAGCCTGGGCCAGGGGCCGAGGGGGCCACGGGCAGCCACGAGGGCCCGGAGGGGCGGCCGGAGACCACCACGGCCCAGATGAGGAAACGGGCTTTGGGTCACCTGCTGGTGGCGAATGGCAGCTGGACTCTGAAATTCAGCTCGCGCCCCCCTCCCCCCCCAAGCGATCTGCCTGTGAGCTCCCGACCACATCCAAGCCACCGCGTTCGGGGAGCTTCGCTTTTTACCAGAAAAGCTCATTTCTCCCCAAGATGCCCCGTGTCTCCCTCCCACCATCATGGAAACAGGGGAAACGCCGTCACTTACACACATACTCTGACGAAAGCGATTTCCAAATTGGCCACAGAGCAGCTCGGGCCGGGGGCCTGGGGGGGCCTGGTGTGGCCGGAGGTCCGCCCTGCTGTTATAGGAGTCTCTGGCTGAGCTTGCTCGCCGCTCTCTGAGAGCAGGGCCCCACGCTGCTCAGTCAGACCTCTTCCAGGGGCTGGGCGGCCCCTGGGCTTGCAGGCATTGGTGCCGTCAGCGCTTTCCCCCTTCTCTGGTCTCCTTGGGGGGCAGGGGGGAAGCAGGGCCCAGTCACTGGGGCCGACCCCTCCTTCTGTGGCCCCTGGCGTGTTGGAGAAACCATTGAGACTCCCAGGGCTCGCCTCCTGTCTTTTGGAAGGGCCGGAGGAGCACGAGGGCAGTGCCGGGGAGACCCGAGGGGGTGTGTTGGGGGCCAGTGAAAAGTCTAGGACGGGGCTCTGAGGGGCGGCCCTCTAAGGGGGTGGAGACAGCTGGGGGAGGCTAGCATCCAACCTGAGGTTTGTTTACCTGGGAATGAGCGGAGGGGGGCGGTTCCTGGAAGAGCTCGGGAGTGCAGGTGCAAAGAGCCAGACGTAGGGGGAAGGCCTTCGGCCAGGGAGCGCGAGATCAGAGCCAAAGAGGGAGGGCTTGGACGCGGCGCCGAGCTTGCTGGATCTGCTGCGGCCTTGCCTTGGGCACAGGGAGGAGGCCTCCGAAGGGCCACAGGGTGGAAGTCGTGTCCGCCTGCTCTTACGCAGGCCTGGCCCTTCCTGAATCCGTTCTGGGCTCCCAGCAAAGTGGCGGCTTCCCCTTTTCTGGGGCACTTAGGCCCCCAGTCAAACTGGGCCTTGGGAGACCACCCCCCCCCTCCTTCCAGGACTGTGTACCTCACATCTCCTTTTAAAGTCTGAGGCCGCTTCCTGGTGCAAGGGGCCCCCAAACTGCCTGCTTAGCCCTGGCCTGAGTACCATGATCCAACCAGAACCTCCAGAACCTCCTGCCAAGCCCCATCACCACCGGTCCCTGATGGACAACACGGAGGCCTGAAAGGCGCACGGCTCGTGGAAGACGAGGCCGCGAGCAAAGGCCGGCTCAGCGTCTGCAGTCGCCCTGATCCAGGAGCGCAAAGAGAAATGACTTGGACAGACTCACGCTCGCGGAGCCCCCGATTGCCAGTGCTGCCCAGCTCGCCTCTGCTCGCTTTCGTGGGGTTTTCATTGGTTCTCTTTTTCCTTTCTTCTTTTGGTTTTCCTTGTCGCCGCTGCCCCCTCTTCTCCGTCCTTCTACAAGTGCAGTCAGGCTGTCCCAGCCCCAGCCCTCACCCCCACCAAGAGGAAGGGGCCGGCCTCGGGGCTCCTCTCAGCGCGTGCCCGGTCCTGCTTCTTTCCTCTGGCTCAGGCAAGCGGTGTCTGAGTAGAAGTAGGACCCGGGAAAGATGCCCATGTAACGGACAGACTTCTGACCGACCCCATCTCCCGCTTCGCCTTTCAGAAATAAACAGAGAATGCACTTTGCCTTGACAAGTCTGTTACAGGAAGCACAGAACAACCTGAAGATATTCAAGGTAAGGCTCTTTCCCGGGGGAAACTGGGAGATTTTGTTATTTCTTCAACTTTAAAACTTCCTGGTTTTATTTTTTTTAATTAAAGCTTTTTAGTTTTCTTTATTTTTATTTTATTTTGTTTTTTTTGTTGAGGCAGTTGGGGTTCAGTGACTTGCCCAGGATCAAACAGGAAAGTGTTAAGTGTCTGGGGTCACATTTGAACTCAGGTCCTCCTGACTTCAGGGCTGCGTCCCCCAGCTGCCCCAAAGCTTTTTAGTTTTGAAAACATGCATGGACTGTTGTTCATCCTGACTCTGGCAAAACCCTGTGTTCCAATTCCCCCCCCTTCCCCTAGCTGGCAGGAAGTCCGACATATGTTAAACACGGTAGAAACATGTTAACTCCCATGTGTGCGTACATGCTTACACAAGGATTGCGCCGCGCAAGAAAACTCAGAGCAAACCAGAAAAGGAAATGAAGAAAATAAAATGCAGCGAAGGGCAACAGAGAGAGTGCATGTTGTGCTCCACCCTCAGTTCCCATGATCCCCTTTCTGGGTGTAGACCGCTCTCCTCATCACTGAATAGTTGGAAATGGTCTGAATCATCTCATTGTTCAAGAGAGCACTTTGGGATTTTTAAAAGCGCTTCAGGATCGACGTCATTTCAGCTTTTGAAAATCCTTATGTCACATTCTGTCCATCTCCCTCCCAAATTCTTTTGAGTATATTGTTCCCTCTCTCTCCCTTCTTTCTTCCTTCTCTTTTTTTCTTCCCTTTTTTCCTCCCTTGCTTCCTCCCTCCCTCTTTTCTTCCCTCCCTCCCTCACACGGGCAGCACGCTTCAGCATCAGTCTCAGAGCATCTTGATGAAGTTGTGCTCATTGTGCAGCTCCTTCTCTGGCTCCCGCTGATCTTTCTGTTCCAGTTCCCAGAAGTCTTCCGAGGCTCCTCTGGATCGTCCCTTTTAAGATTTCTGAGGGTGCAGTAACGTTCCCGATGTTCATGTGCCGTGATTTGTCCAGCTAGTCCCCACTTGGTGCCCCCAAATTTCCACTTCTTTGATGTGACAAAAAGAGCTGCTCTGAATGCTTTGGTAGATAGGGCTCTTTTTTGCCCTTTGACCTCCTTGGAGTCTGGGTCAAAGAGCGCTTTACAGAACTGATCAGCCTACAGATTGCCCCGACCAGGGTGTCAGCGCGCCCACTTCTTTGCGGCCTCACTGACGATTTTCCTTTTCCTGTTTGTCACCTTTGCCACCCGATGCATCACATTAAATCGGAACCTCAGCGCTGCTTTAATCCGGTCTTTCGGATCTTGAGTGATCCGGATCGGGTCCTTGTTGGACTCCGCACTTTTTCCTTGGAGTCCGCCAACCTTCGTTCTCAGAAACCGGAATCAATTCCTTTGAGGTCCTGGGCATGAGCCCTTTATCTGAAATCTTCTCACAGAGATTGCTTTCCTTCGGCCCCAAATCTATCCCAATTTGAAGGGCATAGGCCTTCCTCTATCTTCCCTACGATCACCCCATCCTGCGTGGTCTGGCTGTCAGCATCCTCGTACGCGTGGCCCTCCTCCCCTTTGGGGCTCTCTGTGGGGCGCAGACCGACCTATGGCAGCCTGGGCTCCCGCGCTCTACGGTGAGCGACTCTGGGCGGCGGCTCCCCGCCGGGACCAGTGCGCAGCGCCGCAAACGATGCGCTGGTGGGCATGTTTTCTCCCATCTTTCTCTGGTCATCTTTGCTTGATCTCACCTTGAAATATCCTGTCCAAGTGCTTTGGCCCTTCATCGATCGGGAAATGAACCATATGAGAAGCGGGTGGTCTGTGAGGCGGAAGGCCCGGCTCGGTGGTCTCTGCCCCTCCACCCCACTGACCCGCCTCACTCATCTTCCTCCTGTGAAATGGGATCAGCGACCTCCGCTTTGTGTAGAGTGCAAAGGTCAGCGCGGGGTGGGGACGGCCTCGTCCAATGAACTTCCAGCACGATGCGCTCTTTCTCTCCCCGGCAGAATGGCGAGCTGATATACGGCTGCAGGGACCAGCGGGATTCGGCGGCGGACTGGAACGAGCTGGCCTGCCACCTGAAGCCCTTCTTCTACCCCTCCAACGGGCTGGTGGGCGGCCCGCACTGCACCCGGACCATCATCAAGGAGCTCATCCAAGTGATCACGCTGACCCTGCTCAGCAGCACCGACAAGTGCCGGGCCGGGGACCTGAAGGTGGTCCCCTCCTCGCAGGGGAGGAGCTGCTGCGAGGCCAGTCCCTTCAGCAGGGAGCTGCTCAGAAACGGTAAAGCTGCCGGGCCCCCTGCCCTCTGCCCCAGCCGGCCTCACTCGTGGTGTTAGCAGGGGCGCGTCTATCAATGTCTGCGTGGAGGGCGTCCCTTTCCCTCCATTTTGGATCACTTTGGCGCAGTCGCCTCTTGGGGCGGGGATTGAGTGATTGGGGCTGGTTCTAAAGTGTAAATGGAGGCAGCCCAAAGGGCTGCTGGGAAGAGGAGTCGAACCCTTCCCTGGCCACATCCCTCCTGCAGGGGGAGGCTGGATGAGCAAGGCTGCGCCCTTTGGAGGGAAGTGGGTGGGGTCCCCCATCCACATCCAAGGCCTTTGGAAAGGCAGTTGCTCCCCACCCCTCCCGATTAAGGGATGGACTCCCCCACCTTGGCTATAGTCTGTCCCTGGGACTCACCAACCCCTCCCCCGCCCCCTCAATCTTCCCACCCAAAGGTCTATCCCAGCCCCGTCTCCCTCGGTGACCCTTCTCTCCATCACCTCGGATCGCTCGGCCACCCGACTGTCCCCCAGCCCCCCCCCCCCACGACTGCTCTCTGCCCCCTTGGGGAGCCCAGTCCCATAGCCCCTTGTTTTATTACGGACTTGGCCGGGGCAGAAAGCCGTGGCACCGTTCCGACCCTGGCGGGCCCCCGGGGGCCCTCCCCCCAATCTGCACTGCCTCCCCTTGCTCTCGGTGAGCTTCCCCTTCCATCCCTTGGCTTCTGCCCCTACTCATGGCCCCATCCTGCCGCCTCCTGCATATCGGCCCCTCCGTCACCCCCATCCTCTCCCTGCCTCCATCCCCCACTCCTGTGATCCCTCCTCGGCCTCTTGTGCCCTTTGGGCTGAAGACTGGGGGCTTCCCACCCCTTACAGTCTGACCTCTGACCTCCCTCCCAGGCCGCAGCTTGGGACCGTAGGCCCCTCCTCCCCCTGCCTCTCTCCTCTCCCCACCTTTGCTTCCTCCATCTCCTCACAGCTCAGGGGATTGGGGGGCGGGGCGTGGTCTGAGGGACCGGGAGGGGCCAGCGGGGGCAGCCTTTCAGTGAGGGCCCCAAGGCTGGAGGGCCCCGTGACCGCGGGCACAGGAGACCGGGGGTGCCCCAGGCTGTGAGGGGGAATTCTGGGGCGGGGCCCCGGTCACATCCATGCCCCCCCTGCAGGTAAGAGCCACGCGGAGGGATCAGGGCTGCCCAGGGGCTGCCTGCTGTACAAAACACTGCAGGCCCAGATGCTGGACCTCCTGGACATCGAGGGCCTCTACCCGCTCTACCGCCGCATCGAGAGGCACCTGCAGGAGTTCCCTGAGGAGAGGTGGGGGCCCCCGGGGCCACGGTGGGGGGGGGGCTGGGGGTGTCTCCTTGCCCCCACAACAGAGCCCCGACACCCACCTCTGGCCCGACCTCCTGCCGGCCACTCACCCTTTGGCCACACGGGGGCGCTGATGCCCCAGCTTTAGCCTCTGCCGGGAGCTGCCACATAGCTCCCCTCTCCTGGGCCCGGGGTCTGCTGCCCCCTCCCTCCCCCGGTCCCCACAACCCCGTGTCCCCGCCTCCTCTGAGGTCAGGACCAGCCTTCTTCCTTCCCTCAGCCCCCTCCCTCCTGCCTTTATTGGATCATGACCTTAGGGAGCCTTGGAACAGAGCTGCAAGCAGAGTCTCTTCTGCCCCCCCCCCCCATTTTACATCCAGGGAAGTCAAGGCAGGGAGGAATTAAGGGGCTTCCAGCCCAGGCCCCCCTCAGCCTTCCTCACTGGGGAGTGCCGGGAGGTGGGGGGGCCAGCTGAGCCCCTCCCCCTCCCGCTCCCACGCAGGGATCTCCTGCAGATAGACGGGCCTTACGACGAAGCCTTTTACCAGAAGCTCCGGGACTTGTCCACCGAGGATGACGGGACCCTGGCCTACGCCCTCACCAAGGTGGCCGCTCACCCCGCCCGGGGGGGAGGGGCTGGGCCGCTAATGCACGCGGGGTGGGCGAGGAATCCGCAGCAGGTGCCCCCCTCCCCTCCTTCCCCCTGGTTGAGCCAGTCTCCGCGGGGCCCCTCGAGGGCCATTGGGGAGGGGGAGAAGGGCCGGCCGTCCCGGCCGCCTGGGGCTTTGTGGCGCTCGCTCTGGGTCCCCGTGGGGTGGCCGGGGCGGCTGCTGGAAGGCGAGCCCGCCGTTCTCCCCGCCCAGGTCCAGCAGTACCGCGTGGCCATGACCGCCAAGGACTGCTCCATCATGATCGCGCTGACGCCCTGTCTGCAGGACGAGTGGTGAGCGGGGGGAGGAGGGGCGGCCCCACGGGCGTCGCCTGGTGGGGAGGACTCGGGCCCATGCATTTCCGGGGAGGCCTTTGGGTGCCGGGCCCCCTCCTTGGGGGAGCCGGGGTCAGCGGGATGGGCCGTGGGAGGTCACGGACCTGAGGCTGCTCCCCTCCCCGCCCCCAGCCCGGAGCAGCGCCCGCTCATCCCGTCGTCGCGGGCCCGCTTCGCCTTCTCCGTCTCCGTCCTGGACCTGGACCTGAAGCCCTACGAGAGCATCCCCCACCAGCACAAGCTCGACGGCAAGATCGTGGGCTACTACGTGAAGAACGCGCAGCCCCCCAAGGAGCCGGCCCAGGGGGGGCCCGAGGACTGTACCCTGCTGCTGCACAGCGTGTAGGCGCCCGCCGCCACCCCAGAAGTGCTCTTGTCCGGGCCCCTGGGCCGAGGCGGGGCCACTCCCCACCTGCTGCTATGGAACTCGGGCCAGGGTGAGGGGCCGCTGGGAAGCCCCCGCCCCGCCCGCTGCATTCATCTTCTCGAGGGTTTCTTTCCCAGACCAAGCTTCTTTGCTAATTTGACGCGGCCTTAAGGCCCCGGCTTGCCTGAGGGCGACGGGGATGGGGGCCCCGGGGGCACTGGCCCACGTGTGGCCCCCTCCCCTCCCCCCCGGCCCCTGCCACGCACACCACTTGTGAGCTCCCAAACCTGCACGTGCTCAGCTCAGGGTGAACGGGGTCCGGTCCTGCTGGCAGCCCCTCCTCCTGCCGCCCGGACCCCACGCCCGAGGATGTGAATCCAGTGATCCCTGTGCGGCCCAGCCATTCTCCCACGCGGGCGGCCACCCTCGGGAGAGCAGGGCCAGGGGCCGCGAGCTCTGTCGTTCGGAGGCGGCCGGCCCCCGCTCAGTCCTGGCTCCCTCGGCTTTTGCACGGAGGCTGGGCGACGCTTCGCTCTGGCAGATGGAGGCCGAGCCCCCGCCCCCCCGCGGGTGTCCAGAGAGCCGCTGCCTCCGGCTGGGAGCTGGGCATCCTCGGCCCCCCAGCCACCCCCTGAGCCCCCCCAGGACCCTTGCCGGGCTTTCCCCGGGCCCACGGTCACCGCAGCGCCTTGAGGTGGTGACGCTCTAGGGCCCCCACGTGCCCCCGACCCCTCGTGGGGCGCCCCGCACCCCCTCTGCACTCTGAGAAGCGCAGGGCCGGGCCCAGGGGAGGCCCCGACAGCGCGCCAGCGCCCGGCGCGTCTTATTTAAACGGCTCTATTTATTTTTCCCGTCACGAGCAGTTGTCTCACGTGCCATACTTGTACAGAGCATGGAGGAGGGTTCGGTTCACTAAGGGAGAGTCGCAAACGTTTATTTTCACTGCGGGCCGCCCCGGGCGGCTCGGAATTAAAGCGTTTTTGGGCACGGGCGGCGTGGTCATTCCTCGGGGCCCAGCAGCCGCACCAGGCCGTCGATGGCCGCCTCCACGCCCAGCAGCTGCAGGAGGGTCCGGAAGCAGCGGGGGGCGCGCTCCACCACCTTCCTGCTGTCCAGGGCCAGGGCTGGGGACACGACATGGGACGCGCCGTGAGAAGGGGCTCACCGCCCGGGGGGCTGGAGGACCAGAAGGCCGGCCTCGCCCCGGGCCCACACTTGTCAGAGGAAGCCCCAGGTTCGGGAAGGCCGGGCACATCCTGTGCCCACGGGGGCGTCCCTGCCCTTGGGGAAGTGACAGCCTGGGGGAGGGCAGGAGGGATGGGGGTGGGGGTCCCACCTGGCTCCGGGACTTTGGTCAGAAGGTCCAGCCTGGGCAGCACCTGGCCGTCCTCGTCGATGTGCACCGTCCACACCACCAGCAGCTCGAACCTGGCAGGGGGAGAAGCAGATACGGGTCAGGGCTCGGGCCGGCCTCGTGCTGGGCAGCCCGTGACCCCCAGGCCGGGCTCACGCACCGCAGGGCACCTGGTGGGTGGGAAGAACGGCCGGCCCTCGGGGCCACAGCCCCTGGTCAAGCCAAGACACGTGTAGTTGGCACTGGGCAGGAGGGAGAGGAGGGCTGGGGCTGCCGGGCGAGGGTCCATTAGGGCACACAGGGGGTCAGCACTGGGGGGAGGGCGAGCCAGGGCTGGCTCAGGTTCTCGGCTGCAGTTTAGTCCTCCCTGCCAGGGTGGTCGGGCACTCGTGTGGGTGCGGTGTTTCGCCAACCTCAGAGAGCCATGAGCGGCAGGAGCGCCCGAGCTCCGGTGGGGTTGGCGCGATGACTACTGGGGGCCTCGGTGCAGGCTCGGCTCCCTCGCCTCCCCCTCACCCTGCGACGTGTGGTCGCCTGGGTCTGCAGGAGGCCTGAGCCTGTTCTCTACCAGGGAAGCCCGAGTGTGGCCCCCGAGGGGAAGCCCACGTGATGGGCACTGAGACGCACTCACCCGGGCACGCGCAGGCTCTGGATCCCCATGGAGTCGCCGGAGGGGCCCCCGGGGAGCTGGACCATGGCCCCGTGCTTCTCCTGTGGGGAAAAGAAAGCCCAGTGACTCGCCTGCCTCCTGAGACCCCAGTGCAGCCCCCAAGTCCCGGGGCCTCTGGAGGAAATGTGGCCCTGAGGGAGCCCAGGCTTCTATCTGCACCAGGACCAGCTGGGTCAGTGGGTCAGCAGCCCCAAAAGAGCTCCCGTGGATGGGAACAGGCCCGCTCTGGCTGCTGGGGAGAGGGCAACATCACCCCATCTCACAGGTGGGCAGACTGAGCCATGGGGTGGCCATGAGGGCTTGGACAAACAGTGACAGGAACAAGGGGCTGGGGGGCGGGAGGCATTGATTAGACACCTCCTGTGTACTAGGCACCCCCAGGAGTGGGCGGTTGGGGCCTGATGCCCAAATGACCCAAGCTGAGCTCGGAGACCACGGGGAGAGTCCAGGCCCCTGGGGCCGAGCCGAGGCGCCGCTGGGAGGTCCTGGGGGGAGGCAGATGGGTCAGTTTGGCTAAAATGGGACGTGCCCGGGTGGGCATCAGGGGCCACAGCTGTGGGCGTTGCCGTGCTTTTGGCAGCTGGGCGGAGGCGGGAGGCCGTTGGGGACATCCCTGCGTTCTGAAAGATGGGGGGGGGGGAACCTTTCCTGGAGATGCTGCAGGAGCCGCCCGCAGGGGAGGCCCCACGGGGAGGAGAGCAGGCAGCCCCCTTCCCTCCCTCGCCTAGGACGCGGGCGCCGCTTGGCCGCCGGTGCCCGTCAGGATTTCCAGCGGCGCTGGGCCTGCCAAGCCAGACGCCTTGTGGTTGCCGAGCGGGGTTCTGCCCCCTCCCTCCCCCGGGACCCCGCCGCCGGTTGGCGGAATGGAAAGTCTCGGCCGACTCCTCGGCTCGAGTCCTTCCCGGCAGCCGGAGCGGCGGGAGCGGGGCCAGGGGGGCCCGGGGGGCCCGGGAGCGCCGGCCTCAGCACTTTCCAAGCTTTGCTCCATAGGCCGCATATGGAACGGATTAAGGACGGTCTCCAGGTCTCCTTGGAGGGAGCCGCGGGGGCTCCTGGCCCGGACCGGGGGCCGGGAAGAGCCCAAAGGCTGGTCAAGGGGAGGGGGCCTGAGGCAGCTCGGTGGGAGTCTGGGACCTCCGGCCTCCTGCAAAGGGGTGGGGGTGGGGCTGCTCGGCAGGGCCCTGGGACCGCAGTCAGGTTCACAAACAGAAACGGGCGGGTGGGACGGCCAGGGGCCCCGCGGGGGGTCGGAGGCCAGGGAAAGGCCCTGCTGGGGGCACCAAAGCCACGGGTCTCTGGCCAGGCTGGGAGGCTCCTCGGACCCCCGGGGCGGGAGGGGGCCCCAACAACCAATGGGGTCTTACTGTCGGGATGGCCTGAATCTTAGGTCTCAGAGAAGTCTCTGGGCAGGGCGGGACTCTGGAGGGAGGAGGGAGGCTGGAAGCTGTACCCACATCGGGGCGGGGGTGGGGATGAGCCCCAAGCCTGGAGCCGGGGACGGGAGCTGGCGGCTGGAGGGACCACACAGCTGTGGCCACGGGCCGAGGGTGGCAGGGAGGGCAGGCCATGGGCGCACCGTGGGCAGAGGAGCGGGATTCTGGGCCGGGCCCACCACGTGCCGGTGTTGGCGCAGAATTGCCTGAATCCCCTCCGGACTCGGCCTGGAAGCCGCGCTCCCTGCCGGGGGAGGGGGGGCGCCCAGCAGGGTTTCTCCCACCAAGAGAAAGCCCGAGTTCCTCTGGGCTCTCAGCCTGGGCACACACTAAGAGCTTAATAAAGGCTTGGTGCCTGACAACAGGGCACAACAGCAGGAGCACCAGGGGCCGTTCCCTTCCTCGGGAATCTTCCACCCGGCCGTGTCTGCTCTGGACAGACGGGGCGTCAGGGACCTCTGGGGTCGCCCCCCTCCCCCCGGCCTCCAAATGGCGCCTGCTAGGAGCGGCCCTGGGGGGGAGGGAGGGAGGAAGAAGGCCAGGGAAGCAGTTGGGGGAGGGGGCGCTGCTCTTGGCTCCCGGCCAGACTGTGCTGGCGTCAGTGAGGGTCTTGGCGGTGCCACCCAAGCCGTGCCCGACCCCTGTCACCTCCTTGTCCCGCCGAGCAGGATGGGGACGGGGCGGGGGAGACTGCGGGAAAGGAGGCGGCGGCAAGGAATGAGGGCGTTGTGTGAGACGGAGACAGAGATGAGAGACATGGGGAGAGACAGAGATGAGAGAGACACAGGGAGAGACAGACACAGGGAGAGACAGAGATGAGAGAGAAACGGGGAGAGACAGAGATGAGAGAGACACGGGGAGAGACAGAGGAGAGAGACACAGGGAGAGACAGAGATGAGAGAGACACAGGGAGAGACAGAGATGAGAGAGACACGGGGAGAGACAGATGAGAGAGACACAGGGAGAGACAGAGATGAGAGAGAAACGGGGAGAGACAGAGATGAGAGAGACACGGGGAGACAGAGACACGGGGAGAGACAGAGATGGGAGAGACATGGGGAGATAGAGACACGGGGAGAGACAGAGATGAGAGAGACACAGGGAGAGACAGACACAGGGAGAGACAGAGATGAGAGAGACACAGGGAGAGACAGAGATGAGAGAGACATGGGGAGAGACAGATGAGAGAGACACAGGGAGAGACAGAGATGAGAGAGACACAGGGGAGAGACAGAGATGAGAGAGACATGGGGAGAGACAGATGAGAGAGACACAGGGAGAGACAGAGATGAGAGAGAAACGGGGAGAGACAGAGATGAGAGAGACACGGGGAGACAGAGACACGGGGAGAGACAGAGATGGGAGAGACATGGGGAGATAGAGACACGGGGAGAGACAGAGATGAGAGAGACACGGGGAGACAGACACGGGGAGAGACAGATGAGAGAGACACGGGGAGACAGAGACATGGGGAGAGACAGAGATGAGAGAGACACAGGGAGAGACAGACACAGGGAGAGACAGAGATGAGAGAGACACGGGGAGACAGAGACACGGGGAGAGACAGAGATGGGAGAGACATGGGGAGATAGAGACACGGGGAGAGACAGAGATGAGAGAGACACGGGGAGACAGAGACACGGGGAGAGACAGATGAGAGAGACACGGGGAGACAGAGACATGGGGAGAGACAGATGAGAGAGACACGGGGAGACAGAGACATGGGGAGAGACAGGTGAGAGAGACACGGGGAGACAGAGACATGGGGAGAGACAGATGAGAGAGACACGGGGAGACAGAGACATGGGGAGAGAGAGATGAGAGACACGGGGAGAGACAGATGAGAGACACGGGGAGACAGAGACACGGGGAGAGACAGATGAGAGAGACACGGGGAGACAGAGACATGGGGAGAGACAGGTGAGAGAGACACAGGGAGAGACAGAGATGAGAGACACGGGGAGACAGAGAAGGATTGAAGACTTAGAGAGGGCGATTGCCATGAGCCCCCGGGAGAACACGGGTCTTTCAAGAAGGGAAGAATTGCCAGGAACCTCAGCACAGCCACAAAGCACTGGCCCCACACAGTGGGAAACACCTGCAAGAACAGTTGCCTGATTCAGTAACAATGAGGATTCTACCTAATTAATCTGCTTTTTCGCTGCCATACAATCAAACTGCCAAAAAGTTACTGTCGAGCTGGAGAAAAGAACCATCTGGAAGCATCGAGGGGCGAGAACATGCAGGGAATCAGGGACGGATGCGGGAAGAGGCCGGGGGAGGCCCAGCTATAGGATGAAACTGCGGTCCTCGAAGTCACTTGGAACTGGCCGCGGACGGAGCAGTGGGTCGGGGGTTAACTGCACCAGCTCAGGGCAAGGCCTGAGGTCATCTAAGACCCCAGCGGGAGGAGAACGCCCCCCCCCCCCCAGAAGCGCTGGGAAAGCTGGAAACGTGGGGCCGAAAGTTGACACTGCCTGACGTCCGACGCCAAGGTACGGTTAAAAGGCCCTGATTGGGACAGAAAGCCGGAGGGTCGAGGACGGCCGCCTCGGAGCTGTGGGCAGAGCGGGGACGCGGCCAGAGAAACGCTCGAGAACGGGACCAATGCAGCCAAGAGCAGATAAAATCGGCAGCGACCGCTGGTGGGAGAAATAACGGTTCTTTTGGTTAAAGAAAGGCAAATTAACACAGCGCCGAAGAGCCAGCCGACGCCTGTGAGATCGGCGACCTGGCGGAAAAGAGAAGTTTTGGATGGTGGGAGGGACGCCGAGACCCCAACGCGCCGCTGGCGGGGCCCAGCCAGGCTTTCCGCCGCATCGCTGTCCGCACACGCCCGTGGGCCGTCATTAGGTCTGTGCACCAAACAATAAAATAAAAGGGGGGGGGGCAATTTATACAACATATTTACAGAATTGGCAACTGAGATCTCTCCATTTGGGGAAAGGCTGAAAACGTGAGGCGTGATTGGGACCCCGGACTCTCGGGCTGTAAGACGTCACCAGCAGAAGTTTTCAGAAGAACCCGGGAAGACTCATGGAAACCGGACAAAGCAACGTGAGCAGAACACGATTCCCAACGACCACCGGCTGTGAATGACTTCGTTCTTCTCAGTGACCGGGGGTGGAAGACAGAGCTGAAGGAGCCGGGGAAAACGCCCCACTTCGGGAGGAAGGACTGAGGGCGTTTGGAGCAGGCTGCCCCCCGGCCCCCGTTACAACACGAAGAACGCGGAATACTGGTTTACGCGAGTGCATGGGCGTGATCTACATCAAACCGCTGCCTTCTCAACAAGCACGGAGAAAGGGAGCTGGGGGAGAATCTGGAACCCAACATTTTAAAAAATGGATGTTAAAATTAGGGAAATTAGAAAAGAGAAAAAGGGACAGGAAAAAAGCAGCCGCAGCCACCCCGTGCCAGGCTGGGCGCCCGGGAAAGGCCCTCGCGCAGTCACCGGGTCCGGGAGACGCCGCGCAAACGGCCATCTGGGACAAGTCGGCTCGGGGCCAAAGGCGAGACCCTCCTGGGTGGAGAGGCCCTGGGATTTGGGCGTGGAGGTGAAGGGGGCGGGCTCCAGGCTGGCCGGGGAGATGCCGGACTGGGGGCCCAGGACCAGGTGGAGCTGGAGCGCCAGGCCGAGAACAGAAGGCTTCTCTGGGGCCCAGACAGCGGCTCCTGGGACCGGAAGGGCCTGTGGAAACTGGGCAGCCCCAGGTGAGGGGGGCAGGAGGCTGGCGGGAACGGCTCCTGTTGGGGCAAAGTGGGCTCAGCCGTGAGGCGAGGGGCCAAGAATTCTGGGGAGGAGGAGAATGCCAGCTGGGCTGTTTCACCGAGGGCGGGGCCAGAGCAGGGGTCACCAAGGTCACACTCAGGGCGGGGCCCCAAGGTGCTCCCCCAGGAGAGCACCAGAGGCTGCTGGGAAGTCAGGTGAGAGGAGGGGGGTCCCACCATATTATGGGAACTAAAGGAGTCCCCCAAACCCCCTTGTTATAGAGCAGCGCGGCCCAGGAGAAAAAGGGGCACCGGAGCCTGGGCTCGTGGCGCTTCTGGGAGGCAGGAGGCGAGGCTGGTGATGGGGGGGCAGGGAAAGCAAGGCCCCCTGGGACCGTCACCCCCCTCCCCCACCTCCGAGGAGGAAGGGACCGGATGGAACAGGGCCCGAGGCCGGATGCCCTGGCGGGGAGGGCGCTGGATGGGAGGCCGTGGGCAGAGGGTCAGCCTGGCAGGGAGGGCTCCGGGGTCGCCCGCGGGGGACCAGACAGCGAGGCCAGCCTCTCTCAGAGCCCCAGCCCGGGCGCCTCAGGTGCCGTTTCCCAGCCACTGGAGCCGGATGAAGTTCCTTCTTTCAGAATCGTTTGACTCTCATTCCTCTTTCTCCCCGAGGGGCCGAGTTGTTTTTAATAAGCTATGAATAGCCGGTTATTCCTCTTCCCGGGCCAGACACCCCCAGCCCCAGATGGTTCCCATTATGTCGCTACATGAAACCGGCCCTGGCCGAAAATCCTGCTCTCATGGTGTTGCAGAGTCAGAGCCGCGGCCGAGCCACCGGCCCCCAACTGCAAATGTCTGCGAGGGAGGGCGAAGGCCCCCAACCCTGAGGGGGCTCCCTCTGCTGGGGGGGGCTGGAAGGGGGGTGCCGATCATGGAGAGCGCAAGAAAATGGCGGCCCAGCTCTGCGGGCCTGTGCTCCTTTGTTACCCCTCCCGTCCCTCCCTCCCCCCCTCTGTCTCTAGAGCTCAGCCCAGTGCCCAGCACACAGGAGGTGTCTCTTCTCCCCAGTTGCGGGATGAGCCCCGCGAAGGCGGGAATCTCTCTCTTGTCCACTCCCCACCCCCAGCAGGGGCCAGCCTAGAGAAGAAATGTCGGGTGGGGGGAGGGGGCGAGCTTGGGTTCCAGGCTTGGGCCTGACATCGGCCGAGGGATCCCTGGGAGGTTTTGCATCGGCAAACTTTGCAGGTTTCGGCCCATGTGACTCACGGGACTTAGGGGTCACTGCCTCGGTGGCCCGAATCCGCAATAAAGGCTGGGGGCGGGGGGGGGGGGGGGGGGCGGAGCCGGGACCTTGGCTCGGGGGTGACGGGGCCTCGTGCAGCCCCTTCAGGTCTCTCCCTCCCAGCCCGGCCCTCAGAGTGGGGGCTCCTCGGCCTCCCGGGCGGGGCGGCAAACCTCCCGCATCCGGGCCACGACCCTGGGGGAGGGGCGCTTCCCGCGGCCGCCGGGGGGTGGGGGCGGGGGGGGGAGCTCTAAATCTCGGCGGCGGGGACGGAGGCCCAGGGAAACCGGGTCCCGGCCTTGCTGAGGCGCCGCGTGGTCGGACGGAAGCCTCCCCAAGGGGACCCTCCCGCCGCCCGAGCCGTATTTACAAACAGAACCAATGACGCTGCGTGAGGGCAGCGCGAAGGCATTTCCTGCCTCAGCTCGCGGGGTGGGGGCGGGGGATGACGGAGCACAGACGGGTGAGAGGGCGCCCGCCCCGCCCATGCGCTGGGCTGAGGACCCCCGGGGGAGGGGGGCGCCGGGCCAAACAAGAGCCTTAGGCAAGTGGGGGGGGCGTGAAAAAGCCGAGAAATGCGGGCAGCGGGGAGGGGGGGGCACTCTGCGAGGGGCGGGGCGTTCCGCGCGTGCGCACTCACACGTGTGCGCACTCACGCCCTTACACACTCGTGCGCACCCCCACACGTGCACACGCGCTGGCCACGCCGCCACAGGAGCGCCCCCAGCCGGCCCCGCAGCTCCGGGGGGAGGCAGGTTTCTCTGAGCTCGGGCCGGACGGAGTCGGGAGGGCTTTGGCCCCAGAGGGCAGGGCGGGCGCGGGGCCCTCGGACGCGCCTGGGCTGACAGATAAGGAAACTGAGGCAGAGAACCTCCCCCAACCCCGGGGGAGGCGGCCTGGGGTGGGTGGGAGAGTAAGGGGGGGGGTCCTGCAGGGAAGGACCCCGGTCCGTGCCAGCCTCGGCAGCCCCTCGGGCCCAGAGCCCGGCCGTGGCCCCGGGAAAGGCCCAGGCGGCCATGGTCCCTCCCGGCCCCTGCCCTGCTCTGGTTCTTTTAGGGCCCGACTCGCGGCTCTTGGGTCTCCACCTTCCGTTTCCAGGACCGTGACCGACTACGGCCGGTGCCCCAGCTGCCAGACACACACACACACACACATACAGACACACATACAGACACACACATTACACACACACTCACATACAGATCAACACTCACAGACACACATTATACACACACTCAGACACTCTTACACACATACAGACACATACACTCTTACACACTCAGACACACACATTACACACTCACATACAGATCAACACTCACAGACACACATTATACACACACTCAGACACTCTTACACACATACAGACACATACACTCTTACACACTCAGACACACACATTACACACTCACATACAGACACACACACACATCACACACACTCACATAGACACACACGTACCCACATTATACACATACTCACACAGACACACACACTCACACACATACACTCTTACACACCCAGACACACACATTACACACACTCACAGACACAAACACACACTCACACATACACACATACAGACACATTACACACACACAGAGACACAGACACATACACTCTTACACTCAGACACACTCAGACACACATTACACACACACTCACATACAGACACACACATTATACATACACAGACACACTCACACACACAGAGACACACATACAGACACATACACTCTTACACACTCAGACACACACATTACACACACACTCACATACAGACACACACACATTATACATACACACAGACACACTCACACACACAGAGACACACATACAGACACACATACACTCTTACACACTCAGACACACATTACACACACAGACACAAACACACACACACATACAGACACACATACACTCTTACACTCAGACACTCACAGACACACATTACACACATTACACACACTCACATACAGACACACACTCACATACAGACACACACATTATACATACACACAGACACACACACAGAGACACACATACAGACACACATACTCTTACACACTCAGACACACACATTACACACACGCTCACAACACACACACACATACAGACACACATACACTCTTACACTCAGACACTCACAGACACACATTACACACATTACACACACTCACATACAGACACACACTCACATACAGACACACACATTATACATACACACAGACACACACACAGAGACACACATACAGACACACATACTCTTACACACTCAGACACACACATTACACACACGCTCACAGACACACATACACTCTTACACACTCAGACACACACATTACACACACTCACATACAGACACACATACACTCTTACACACTCAGACACACACATTACACACACACTCACATACAGACACACATACACTCTTACACACTCAGACACACACACATTACACACACAGACACAAACACACACACACACATACAGACACACATACACTCTTACACTCAGACACTCACAGACACACATTACACACACTCACATACAGACACACACTCACATACAGACACACATTATACATACACACAGACACACACACACAGAGACACACATACAGACACACATACTCTTACACACTCAGACACACACATTACACACACGCTCACAGACACACATACACTCTTACACACTCAGACACACACATTACACACACACTCACATACAGACACACATACACTCTTACACACTCAGACACACACATTACACACACACTCACATACAGACACACATACACTCTTACACACTCAGACACACACTCACAGACACACACACATACAGACACACACACATTATACATACACACAGACACATACTCACACACACAGATACACATACACTCTTACACACCCAGACACACACATTACACACACTAACACACACACACACATACAGACACACATACACTCTTACACTCAGACACTCACAGACACACATTACACACATTACACACACTCACATACAGACACACACTCACATACAGACACACACATTATACATACACACAGACACACTCACACACACAGAGACACACATACAGACACACATACACTCTTACACACTCAGACACACACATTACACACACACTCACATACAGACACACACACATTATACATACACACAGACACACACACACAGAGACACACATACAGACACACATTACACACATTACACACACACACACAGACACACATTACACACACTCACATACAGACACACATACACTCTTACACACTCAGACACACACATTACACACACATTACACACACATTACACACACACACTCACACACACACACATACAGACACACACACACACACACACAGAGACACACATACAGACACACATACACTCTTACACACTCAGACACACACATTACACACACACTCACATACAGACACACATACACTCTTACACACTCAGACACACACATTACACACACACTCACATACAGACACACACACATTATACATACACACAGACACACTCACACACACAGAGACACACATACAGACACATACACTCTTACACACCCAGACACACACATTACACACACTCACAGACACAAACACACACACACACATACAGACACACATACACTCTTACACTCAGACACTCACAGACACACATTACACACATTACACACACTCACATACAGACACACTCACAGACACACACATTATACATACACACAGACACACTCACACACACAGAGACACAATACAGACACACATACACTCTTACACACTCAGACACACACATTACACACACACTCACATACAGACACACATACACTCTTACTCAGACACACACATTACACACACACTCACATACAGACACACACATTATACATACACACAGACACACTCACACACAGAGACACAATACAGACACACATACACTCTTACACACTCAGACACACACATTACACACACACTCACATACAGACACACATACACTCTTACACACTCAGACACACACATTACACACACATTACACACACACACTCACATACAGACACACACACATTATACATACACACAGACACATTCACACACACAGAGACACACATACAGACACACATACACTCTTACACACTCAGACACACACATTACACACACACTCACATACAGACACACATACACTCTTACACACTCAGACACACATTACACACACACTCACATACAGACACACACACATTATACATACACACAGACACACTCACACACAGAGAGACACACATACAGACACATACACTCTTACACACTCAGACACACACATTACACACACACTCACATACAGACACACACACATTATACATACACACAGACACACTCACACACACAGAGACACACATACAGACACACATACACTCTTACACACTCAGACACACACTCACAGACACACACACATACAGACACACACACACATTATACATACACACAGACACATACTCACACACACAGACACACATACACTCTTACACACCCAGACACACACATTACACACACTCACAGACACAAACACACACACATACAGACACACATACACTCTTACACTCAGACACACATTACACACACACTCACATACAGACACACACACATTATACATACACACAGACACACACACACAGAGACACACATACAGACACACATACACTCTTACACACCCAGACACACACATTACACACACACTCACAGACACACACACACACTCACACTCGCCATTTTGAGCTAAGAAGCCGGAGCTGGGTTTGGGCCCCTGGTCATCCCAAGCAGTGGAGGACGGGGCGAAGATGGAATGTTGGAACCAGCCGTGGCGGCGAGGGGGAGGGGTGGGAAATACAGCCTATCTTTCTCTGGCAACTTTCCCAGCAAAAATCATAGGAAAGTCCAGAACAAGCAGTGAGTCATTTTTCCAGCCCGGGTGGGCATCGGGGAAGGGCCCACGCAGTCTCCTGGCACGGGGACAGCACCGTGTGCCCGGAGGAGGAACAGGGCCGTGTACCTCACAGGTGGCAGGGGCAGGAGCCAGATGTCGGCCACGGCTCCATGTCCCTGGAGTAGAGGGAACCGTGTCTCTGTACTGGGCGAGGCACGGGGGCGGATCCGGCGCAGCCTGGGCCCAGTCCTGGCTTGGGGGGTCAGCCCCAGCGCCATCTGGTGCCCGGAGTTCTGTTACTCTGGACATCAGAGCCTGCTGGGCAACTGACGGGGTGCGACCAGAAGCGGTCTCTGAACTCCAGTCTACTCTGAATGGCGTCACCTTGGACCAGCGAGGCAATGATCGCCCTTCCCCAGAATCAGGCTGCTTCCGATGCCCTGGAAGTGAGGGGGGCCCCAGCCCAGGCCGCCCCAGGATTCTTGAAGAACAAAGCTCTCGGTACCTGGAGAAGGCAGCGGCAGAACCCCCCAGATTATAAATCCTGACACTCTCGCCAGGATTCAGGGGAAGAAGGAGTAAACAAAAAAGGGAGCCAAGATGGCAGAGAACAGACCGGACTTTGCCGGGGCTCTTCCAGCTTCCCTGGGAATCGACCCCAGATCGGGCCCCTGGATGGACTTCGGAGGGGCAGAAGCCACAGCAGTTTGGCGGGTAACCTCCCTGCAGCAGAAGATATCTTGGAGACACTTCAGGAAATAGTCTGAATTGGGCAGGGGGGCACAAGGCGCGGTCCAGGCGCAGCACGGGGAGGTGCAGGGCAGAGAGACCCCGAGCCTGGGGGATCTAGCCGGAGATTCTGAGCCAAAATCCTGCTCCTCGGTCCTGGTGCAGAAGCCAATGGATCATCCGAGTGGCTGACACAACCACAGAAGGCAAACAGGAAGCCCTTCCATCCCAGCAGAACAGCTGGGACTCAGGCAAGGCCACCCAGCCTGGGGAGGACAAATGGCCTCGGGGCAGCTCCCTGTAGAGGAAGCTCGGGACAATCTCCCCTGTGCCTCAACCTTTAAAAATGAGCAAAAAAGCAAAAAGAGCTTCGACCATGGAGCGCAACTGTACAGGTAAGAACAGACCTCAAACCCTGAGGAGATGAAGCCTCAAAGTGGGGATAGGAACTGGTCCCCAACTCAAAAGATTCTTGGGAGAAATCAAAAAGCATCTTACAAGAGAATCAGAGGAAAAATGGGGACAGGAAATGAGAGTTTTGCAGAAGAGTTTGGAAAAGGAAACACAGAAATTATCTGAAGAAAACAACTCCTTAAAAAGACAATTGGTGAAATGGGAAAAAAAAATACCGAAGAAAGTCACTATTTAAAAAATAGATTTTTTTTTTTTGAAATGGAAAAATAAAATAACTCCTTGAAAAATAGAATCGGTGAAATGGAAAAAGAGGACAACTTAAAAAACAGAAGTGGAGAAATGGAAAAAAAATCAAATGAAAAAACAACTCTTTTAAAAGTTCATTTGGTCAAATGCAAAAGGAGGCAAAAAAAGTTAACTGAAGAAAATAACTCACTAAAAAGTATAATTGAGCAATGGAAGTGAATGACTCAATGAGACATGAAGAATCAGTCTTCTCATTCTCTAATGGAAGAAAATGTAAAATACCTCATTGGAAAAACAACCGATTTGGAAAACAGATTCAGGAAAGACAATTTAAGAATTATTGGACTACCCGAAAACCACGATGACAAAATGAGCCTGGACAACATCTCTCAAGAAATGATCAAAGAAAACTGCTCTAATATCCCAGAACCGGAGGGCAAAATAGCCACTGAAAAATCCCACCATTCCCTCCTGAAAGAGACTCCAAAATGAGAACTCCAAGGAATATTGAAGCTAAATTCCACAATTAACAAGTCAAGGGGAAAATTCTTCAAACAGCCCGAAAGAAACATTTCAAATATGGAGGAGCCCCAAACAGGGTTAGCCAGGTTCCACTTTAAAGGATCAAAGGGCCTGAAATATAATATTCTGAAGGATATGCTGAGCCAATATAATAAAAGTGACAATAGTACCTAAATTAATTTATTTAGTGACCTGGCAATCAAACTACTAAAAGATTACAGCTCTAGAAAAATTAATAACAGTTCATCTGGAAGAACAAAAATTCAGTGTTAATAATATTGACTATAATAACAACCAGAATTAAAGTTTGCAGAGTGTTTTATGAATATGAATTCATTTGATCCTCACAAAAGCTCTGGAAGGAAGGGGCTGTTATTACTCCCATTTTACCGATGAGGAAACTGAGAAAGGCAGAACCCAATTGACTTGTTCATAATTATACAGCTAGTAAGCATCTAAAATCTTTTTGATTCCAGGTCTAGCACTATAACCACTATCTTCAGATCAAGAATCTCGAGGGAAATAGCAGGAAAAAGTGGCCATTGCTACCAGATCTCATACTCCATCACAAAGCTATAATCAGCCAAATGATTCTGTACATTTAAAAAAGGAATTTGATCATACGGATAGAACATTTATATAATAGACAGTGACAAATGGAAAGCCTGGTGCTTGATGAACCCATCTACCGGGGAAGGGAAAGGAAGGGAAGGGGCTCAGGGTACTATGCCATAAAGAACCGATACTTCAAACCACACGCCAAGAGAAGCTCCAAATGGTTATATGACTTAGAACATAAACCATAAACACATTACAGGAGGAAGGAAGAATTTACCATTTAGCTCTAAGGGCAAAAGTACAAGACCAAAAAGGATGCAGAGCATTAATTGGACAACTTTGATTATATAAAATTAAAAATCTTTTGCACAAAGAAAACCAATATGGTTAAAATTAGAGAAAATCTTTGAAGCAAATTTCTCTGACAAAAATCTCATTTTCCCTATGAATTTAAAAAAGTATTTGTTTAAAGTCATTTAAAATTTTTTGAGTCCTAAATTTTCTTTCTCCCGGCAGCACTTCCCCCATCCATTGATAAGGCATACAATGTGATATTAATTATACATATAAAAGTATGCAAAATGTATTTCCATATTAATCATATTGCAAAAAAAAAGCAAGAAAAAAATAAAATGAAAAAAGTCTGCTTCAATTTGCTGTCAGAGGTTATCTGCTTTCTCTCTGCAGGTGGATAGCATTTTCATCATGGGTCCTTTGGAACTGTCATGAATCATTTTATTGTTTAGGGTAGTCAAGTCTTTCACAGTTGATCATCATTACAATTTTACTGTGTGTACATGATCCCGGTTCTGCTCACTTCATGATAAATGTCTCGTTTCTAAGATATACAGGGAAGCAATCAAAATCAATGATAAGATTAAAATGCCATTCCTCAATTGACAACTTCAAAGAAAGATATGAGCCATCAAGAGCCATCTGGAAATATTTTCCAACTCCCTAAGAGTTAGAGAAATACAAATTAAGACAATTCTAAGGTTTCAGCTCATCCTCATCACATAGGCAAAGATGACAAAAGACATAAATGACAAATGTGGGAGGCGTGAAAAAACGGACACCACTGTGGACTGTCGGCAGAGCCGTCGAGTGATCCAGCTATTCTGAAAAGCAAATTGGAATTATTGCCACAGAGTCTCTAATCTGCTTTTTCCCCTTGACCCAATGACTTCATCACTAGGCTTATGCCCAAAGGAGAGCAAATAAAGAGAAAAGGGACCTCTGTGTGTAAGATATTTGTAGCAGCTCTTTTTGAAGATGCAAAGAAATGGAAATCAGGAACACGGTCATCCATTGGGGAATAGCTGGACAAATTCTGGTAAATAAACATGATGGAATATCATCATGCTGTAAGAAAAGATTGCAGGGTTAAGAGGGAAGTCTGAGGAGACTTGCATGAAGTGAGACAGTGAGCAGAATCAGGAGAACAATTGTTAAACTAACAATAATGCTGTAAAGACCAGCAACTCTCAGATGGATGCAGTGACTGAGCGTGATTCCAGATGATGACTCATGCCCTATTCCGGCCCCTCCTGACACAGATGTGATGGCCTGAGTCCCAGAATGCAAAATACCTCTTTGGACATGGCCAAAGGCAGGAAGGATTTCACATTTACAAGAGTTTTGTTTGTCTTCTTTCATGGGGGGGGGGGGGGGAGGGAAGGGGAGGTGTAGTGGTGGTGGAGATGAAAGAGAGAAAATACATGGCTGTTAATTGGGGGGGAAAGTTAAAAAAAGAAATGAAAACATAGGTCAGGTTTAAGAAACAAGAATCTCTTTAATACTTTCCTTGGAAAGTTAATCAGGATGTGGGGAAGCACCCAGTAACATCCCAGAAACAGCTAGCTGACTATCTTACTGACAAGAAATGTTCAATTGTTTCATCTGACTCTGTGACCCATTTGGGGATTTCCTGGCAGATATTGGAGTGGTTTGACATTCCCTTTTCCAAAGAGCCAAGCTTTGGGGTGAGAAGTCGCTAGGTGATAAAAGCTACCGGGAAAACTAGAAAGCAGTTTGGCAGGAACTAGACATAGACCATCATCTCACATCATACAAGATAAGCCCCAAATGAACAAATGATTTAGACGTAAAGAGTGATATCATAAGTAAATTAGGGGAACACGGGAAAAAACTACCTGCTAGATCTAAGGATAAAGGAAGAGTTTATGACAAAACAAAAACAGTGAGGATCATGGGAAATAAAACGGCCAATTCTGATTACATGAAATTGAAAAGTTTTTGCGCAAACAAAACCAATGCAGCCAAAAATAGAAGGAAAGCAGGAAACTGGAAAACATTTTTATAGTAAATTTCTCTGCTAAAGGCCTCATTTCCCAAATATATAGAGTTGAGGCCAGTTTATAAAAATAAAAGCCATTCCCTAATTGATAAATAGTCAAAGGATGAGAAGAGGCAGTTTTCAGAAGAATCAAAGCTATCAATAGTCACATTTAAAAAATGCTATAAATCATTATTAATTAGAGAAATGCAAACTAAGGGATATCACTTCAAACTTATCAGAAATGACAAATGCTGTAGAGGAAGAAGGAAAAATATATATACTAATGAACTCAGAGGAGTTGTGAACTGGTCCAATTATTCTAGAGAACATTTTGGAACCACGCCCAAAGCAATCAAAGAAAAGAGAAAAGGACTTATTTATATACAAATATTTGTAAATACAGTGGCAAAGAACTAAAATGGAGGAGATGACCATCATTTGGGGAATGGCGGAAGAAATTGTGGTATATGTTCGTGATGGAATACTATTCTGCTATAAAAAATGATAAGCAGGACAATTTTTAGAAATACATATGAATTGACACAGATTGAAGTGAGCAGAACCAGGAGACTATTTACACAGTAATAGCAATAAAGTAACAATAATTAATCAAGAAAGTTTTAGCTACTCTGAACGATGCAATGATCTATGATAATTCTAAAGGATCCATGATGAAAAATGCAATTCACTTCAGGGAAGAGCTGATGGACTCTGAGTACAGACTAAAACAGAATGTTTTCACTTTATCTTTCTTGTTTAAAAAAAGGCTAATATTTAAATATGCTTTGCATGGTTTTTGCATGTATAAATTATATTGCTGGTCTTCTCAATGGGTGGGGGAAGCTGGAGAGAGGGAGAGAATTGGGAATTCAAAAGTTTTAAAATATGAATGTTTTGAAAAATTATTTAAATCCAAACAAAATAAATAGGCATTTAGTGAACACCTACTAGGATCTCAGAACTGGAATAAAAGATAAACATCAAATATTCCCTAGCCTTAAGTAGCTTATATTTTGTGAGGACAATGCTTGTCTGTCTATCTATCTATCTGTATCTATGGATAGATATACATAAATGGATGGAAATGTACAAATTAAATTCAAGCTAATTTGGTTAAGGAAGTAGCCAATGGGATCAGGAAAGATTTCCTGAGGGAAGAGTGTGGGGCTCTAATGAGGTGAATTGGAGAGGAGGCCGGACTTTACCCCAGCCCGGGAAGGCGGTTGCGTGAAGGCCCAGGGATGGAAGAGCTTCCATAGGGAAGAGTTTGGCTGGAGCCGAGTGTGCATGGGAGGGGTGGCCAGCTGGGCCAGTGAACATGGTCTTCTTCCCAAGTAAAGAAACAGTGCATTCAAGGACAATGGTGACTTACACACTTATGGTGGAAGATGAGAAAACATCTCAAAAGAAGCTGTTTGCTGTTAGTGTGTCAGTGTGTGCGACTGAGGACCTGGCAGGGCGTTCAATTAAGTCAGATCATCCCCCAAAGAATCCGAGGGTGAAGACAGAAGGATGCCAAATGGCAGAGATCTGTCCAGATTCCTATAAAACGATGGAATCTCTACATTTGGATTTAATATCCCAGGCCCCAGCATGTGTTAGGAGGAAACAGGGATGACTCTGAAAAAGAGGCAGAGAGATCTGCTGATTGGGGCCTAGGTACGTCAGGAGGGGATGGAGAAAGGGACAAGAACGACTCCCCCCACCCTTACCCGCTATTCCATCTCTAAGCAGTCTTTGAGATTATCCTAGACACTGAATGGGGCATCCTTGACACAGGCTTTTGCCAACATTTATAGCAGCCTCCAGGAGCACCAGAAGGAGGCAACCTGAGCCAAGATTGAGATACCTGTGTGTGCAAATGTGTTTAAAGTTTATGAAAATACCTAGATATGCATATATATACACACACACACATAAAATATATGCACATATAAATGTCTGTGGGGGGAGGATTCTACCAAGCATTAAAAAAAATTCTAATACAACACAAACTGCTATATAGGTAAAGGAGTTCTATTAAATTCCTTTTATGACACAAATATGGCTTCGGTACCTAACCTAAGGAGAGCAAAAACCAAGGGAAAAAAATAACAAAAGCTACAGACCAATTTCCCTAATGAATATTGATGTAAAAGTCAAGGAGATTACAGCAACACATCACGTGCTCGGGGCAGGTGGGGTTTATAGGAATGGAGGGCTGGCTCAACATTAGTGAAACTCTCAATAAGAAAATCAACAAAATCATTATAATTATCTCAATAGATGCAAAGAAAGTTTCTGACAAAGCTTGACGTCTATGAAAAAATACTAGAAAGGAAGGGAAAAAATAGGGCAACTAGGTGGGTGATGCAGAATGGATAAAGGTCAGGAAGGCCCAAGTTCAGATCTAGACACTTACTAGATGTGTGACCCAGGGCAAGTCACTTCACTGTTTATCTCAATTTCCCCCATCGCCCCATGAAGAAGGAAATGGCAAACCACTCGAGCATCTTGGCCAAGAAAACCCAAAATGGCGTCACAGAAGGTCAGAAGAAAACTGAAATGACTAAACTAAAATGTTTCCAACATAGGAAACAATGGATCCTTTCATCTATCCAGGACCAAGAACAAGCCTCATCTGTAATGAGGAGAAGCTAGAAGCCTTCCCAATAAGATCATGGGCAAAGCAAACGGGTGCCCATTTTCACTACCATTTTCAAAATTGTACTAGACATGCCAGTTATAGCAATAAGGCAAGAAAAGGAAATGGAAGGAAGGAGAAAAGGCAATGGGGAAACAAAACCATCATTCTTTTGCGGATAATATGATGATATACTCAGAGAATCTACCAAAAATTATTTTATCAATCTAGAAAAAAAATAACAAAATTCACCTGGAAGAACTAAAAGTCAAGAATATCAAGGAAATCAATGAGAAAAATAGAGAATTGTGAACTCAGAATTAAAAAAAAAAAAAATTTAACACCAGTCCTGAAGTCAGGAGGACCCGAGTTCATTTTGGCCTCAGATACTTAACATTTCCTAGCTGTGTGACCCTAGGCAAGTCCCTTAACCCCAATTGCCTCAGCAAAACAAACAAACAAACAAAAATGTCAAAAGTAAGTATAATTTAAAAAAGAAAAAAAAAGAACAAGGAACAAAAGCCCCCTCAAATCTAAACATCTATCTTGGGCCCCTTAGTGCGTTTTTGTGATATCCTGGGGTCTTGAGACACTTTGATTATCTCTGTACTAACAACGTGACCCACACCTTCAGCAGCAATCAAAGCCAAGGGGTGATGCTGGGCAGACACTCCCCAAAGTCCAGTCTAACGGATGCAGCGCCTGAATGACTATGGAGATGGTCCTGACCACCGTTAGGCTGTTTTTCCGACGGGACGGCGGGTCACAGTGACATCAGCCCCGGTCATGGGCAAAGCATGAGGCTGGAGACAAACACAACCAGGTCTGGAGTTGTTATTAAGCCTCCAGTCGGGGGTGGGGGCAGCCCCCCCGGGCTTGGCTCAGGGAGCGGCTGCAGCGAATGCCTCTGAGGACTGTGGTCGCTTGCTGGTTTGGGCCCCTTCTCAGACAGTGTATCAGAGGAAAAGAATCCCTGTTACTGAGGAAGTCCAAGCTGACGCTAAAACCCACATCTGTGCGCACTTCTCCCGGAGCCGGCCGACGGACAGAGCGTGCAGGAGACAGTGAGGTGAGAAGGAGCAGCCCGGAGAGCTCTGGGAAGGCCGGCTCCTCTGGCCTCCGGCCGCCTGACGACAGCTTCGACACAGCAGCTGCTGCACGCAGAGCGAGACAAACTGGGGAGAAGGGGGTGGGAAGGCTCCGGCACCTCCCGGCCCCCAACATTCGTGGCTCTTTTCAACTGCCCACTTGACATCTCCCCGACATCTCATTTCCCAGCCACTTTCTTCTTGTCCCTGCCCCTGGTCCTGCCCGGCTCTCAAGCCCACCCCGGCCCCCACAGGTATGCCCTGTGCTCCAAGTGAAACCCTACTTTTACAAAGCCCACAAAAAGCTTCCATTTCTTTGGGGTCAGAGCTCGGCCCAGGTCCTCCCCCACCTGGGGGCCCACTTCCCTCGTCGGCTCCCACTCCTCCAACCTCCTGGATTTCACATTCGCTGAAAACTTTGGAGACATCATTCTCCGAACCCCATGGCCTCAGATCCCGAGGCGGTCCTTCCTCAGCTCCCCATCTTCCCTATTGGATTGGGGGCTTCTCAAAGGGCAGGGATGTCTTTTATTTCTCTCTGTACCTCAGCACTGAGCACAGGGCCTGGCACACAGTAGGTACTTAACAAATACTGATTGACTTGCTAGTTCTAGGTACTTCTAATTCTCCAGAGAGGGCACCAAAAATTCTGATGGTCTCTCTGTTTGAGGGGACCCCCAACCTCTCTTCATCTTGTCCACAAAATGAGCAGTCTTAGCGGGCAGCGCAGGGGGCTTGGAGTTGGGACCCTAGGGTTCCAAATAGGTCTGACCTCTCTTGGTGTGATGGGCTGGCCCGGCAACTTTCCTCACTTCACTTTCCTGGTCTCTCCCCCAGCATCCACCTCGGCTTGGGCACTCAGCCTGTGTCCTCCGGTGCTTCTGAGACAAGGAAGCCGTTCTTTCTCGATGAAAGGACATTCTATAAACTCACTTTACTTACATAAGCTTAAGTATAAACATTGGTTTTGGGATCTAGGGGTCTGGTGAGAACGGAGTCGGTTAGGGTGGGACGAATGCTGACTTTGGAACCAGGGCAACTGGGCTTGGATTCTGGCTGGGCTCCTTCTGCCTGAGGGGACAAGTCCTGTGGGCCTCCTCTTCCTCATGGGGGGACACCACCTCGGAGGCTCACCCAGGCACGTATGGGAGCCCAGCTGGACGCAAGCCAGAGTGGGCTCCCAGGGAAGCCCTTCCCAATAAAATACAAATAAAAAAATTAATTGGAGTTCTAGAAATAATTGCAGGAAACGAGAAGAAAAGCCATGGAGGCCACGCGCTTCGACACTGAGGACACACAAGACTGCGTGGGGCTGGAGCCACTGGGGGGCAACTAAAAGCAAGTCAAAACAACGAACAGCTTCAGGAAAGTTCCAAGAAACAAGACAACCCCCCAAATCCCCAGCACGTCTGTGCGTTAACAAAACCGAGCAGCAGAGAGGGACAGAGAAATTCCATCTAAAGTGACTACAGATGTGTCGGATACTTGGGAATCCGTCAGAACACACACAGGAAACTCTCAAAGGGAATTGTAAAAATGAATACGGGCCTAAAGAACTGGGGAACTACTGCTTGGTATAGGGGGGCCAAGGCAACATAATAAAAATGGCGTTACTGAAATCCATCGAAACTCTCAAAGAAGTACCGAGAGCTCTGAAACCCAAAATTCATGAATGTCAGGAGAAGTCAGGAAAAGAGCCGGCAGGAGGGGCCGGGAGCGCCAGTCTTGAATAAGATGACCAGGCCACGATCCCTGGAGGATGGTCCCCGCGACAGACCAGGTGCACAGTATGGAGAAGCAAGTGTTGGCCGAGCTAATTAACGCTGCGATGCTGCCCCGCCACCTGCCTCCGTGCACAGGCCCTCTCGCCTGGACGCTCTTCCCTTCGGATGCTCCGGCATCTCCTTCCCACGGGCCTTTGGACAAACCCTTTTAATGCCTCATGGTCCCGTAGGGATGCTCCAGCGGTGGCCATCTCCCTGGTGACTTAGGCGCTTCCGGAGGCCACGTGCGCCTCTCTGACGTTGCTCCCCCCAGAGCTACAAATCCAAACCAGGCCTCTCACTGGACCCGCAGCACGTGGGTCTCTGAAGCGAACGTCCCAGAGGTCTCCAGAATGGAGCTCACTTGGCCGTTCCTCCTGGTCTTCCCCCCCTTTTCCAGGCTTCCCAGGAGAGCTCAGGTTCCTAAGCCTGATATTTGTTCGGACTCAGGGAGCAGGTGTCGAACTTCGCCACTTCTGCCTTTTCCAGGTCTTCTGCATCCAGACCTTCCTCTCCCCTCACACTGCCGCCGTCCTGGTTCAGGCTCTCCTCACCTACCATCCGATAAGAAAGCCGAGTCTCCCAGGAACAGAGCCCTTCTCCTTCCAACCCGCCGCCCACAGGGTGCCAAAGGCATTTTCTCTGGGAGGGGCCTGACCACCCCATTCCCGATCTGATAAGACTCCTTTCGATGAGTTTCTGGCGCCCAGAGATGAAGTCCTCAGTAGGGGAATCTGCTCTGCAGCCCAGTCTTCGTTCTCTCCGGTCCCGGACCTGCCTCAACCTCCCCCCCAGCTGTCCCCAGCCTGGCACCCTCACCAGTGTGTGCCATCCCCAACCCATACTGCGCTGCTTCTGCAGTTATTCCCTGCACGTTGTAGTTTCCAAGAGAACGCGACTGCCTCAAGAGCAGGGAAGACTTTGTCTCGTCTCATGGCCCCAGGGCTCGGAGCCGGGCACGGCCGGCTGTCGTATCCTGGCGTCCTGACGTCTGACACACCGAGATGTGGGGAGGCTACACGACCTGCGGACCAGCCTCCCATCCCAGGGAGCGCCGGACTGCCCGATGGCCCTGGGGCTTCCTCCAGCCAGGGGACTGGAAATGCTGGCAAAGGCCGGCCACCGCTCCTCAGGATGCACAACACACATGAAGGCAAATACATTTATCAAAAGATTGTGGAAACCAAGATGGTGGGCGTGAGGCAAAGGGCCCTGCATAAGCTCCTATAGCACAACGTTCTATATTTTAAACTAAATGTTGCAGTGACCCCCCCCCCCCCCCAAGTCCTACTGGATGGAGGCAATAATTGGAAAATGATTTCAGAAGAAAAATATTACACTTGGAGAATTTATGGTTTCTATAGTTTAACAAGACTCTGAGGAAATCATGTAAATCACTAATTGCTTTGAAATTTCTGGGTTAGCAAAAGAGTACAAATTAATTCATTCAAGCCGTGTGTTTCTTGTTCCTCCCTGTTTTTTTCCTCTCTTTCCAGCTGTGCCTGTTCAGCCTAAGGACCACATGCTTCCCATTTTTCCTTTGGGTTGTTTTCCTTTTCTTTTTTCAAAAATTTTCCTTGGTAACTTTATTTTCCTTAGTAAGTTTCTTGGCTGATTTTCCGCACAAAGCACAGAACGGCTCTTATCCCCAAGGGAAGGAGCTATTTCAGACCTTACTAAGAAGTTATTGAACATGTTTCAACATTTCCTACTGTTATTCTCTTTGTTTTTGAGAGAGCCGTCTCATTTTCTTTCACTTTCAACTGGAGACCAAATGACACCCACCAGAGTCTGCTTAGATTAGTTTTCCAGGTAAACAAGCTTTTGATTGTGAATTTTGATAAAGTGTACGGAGAATGTGCTATTTTTATAACTTGGTTCTTTCCTTCGATGCAGATGCGTTTCATGCTCGACAAGAGTGAGTTTGGTAAAAAGCTTTTTAGAATTTCAAAGTACGGATAATCAACTGATTTGCTTTTTTTAGCACAAACAGTCCTCAGTTCTTCAAATATTCCGTATCTGGATATGAAATCATTTTTGTCTGTCTTAGCTGGATGAATTTCTCAATGGGTGAATGTCACCGACCACAGAAACCCTTCTGAAGCGTCGTTCCTTTTGTGGGGTTCTTACTCTTTAAAAAAACGATTAAGGATTTATTGAAACGTATTTTAAAAATCAGATTTGTGTAGCAAAGTAAATGGGAATTGGGACAAGATGAGAAATTAACGTTTCTAATGGATTGAAAGATGCTTACTAGCTCCCAACTCACCGATTATGTCAGAGAGTTCATGGGGTAGGAAATGAAGACGCCCGGTTCTAGAGAGGAACTAACCATGGACCCTCGGCTACCTGCCACAGCTGCGGGAGACCTCACAAGAGAATCCCAATGTGGAAGTAAAGCTCGGGAACAAAAAGAAGTCAATATTGAATATCTGACAAACACCTACTGTGCGCCTGGCACCGTGCCACACGCCGGGAGTACAAAGAAAGGCAAAAGGCAGCCTCTGTTCTCCCAGGATCCAGGGTCTCATGGGAGACTCGGCCATGGACAAAGAAGGGAAAGACAAGATGGAGCAAACTGGAGAGGGGAGGCTCTGTGATGAAGGAAGATGGCGGGAAGAGTTTAGTGGAAAGCCAGGAAGTGGGCATAAGAAGGGAGAAAATTCAGGCGGGAAAGTGTGGGACACGGCAGCCCTTGTTCAAGGAACAGCCATGAGCCTTGGGTCACTGGATCGCAGACTACACGGACAGGAATAAGGTAAGAGAAGTCCGGGTGGCAGGAAGGGTCTGGATGTCCGACAGAAGTCTGTGTCGCCTGAGCGGACGGTGAGAGCCACTGCCTTGGATCCTAGGAGGATGACACGATTGGACGGCTGCGTGGAGGAGGGTCTGCGTGCGGGGAGGACCCCAGGAAAGACTCAGGCTTTGCCCCTGGGAGGTGGCAGTGGAATGGAGGGGCTATGCCGGAGAGACACGGTAAAGGAAGAAGCAAGGGAATGAGTACGGCGGCAGACAGGGAGTCGAGCGTGACCTTCGGCGAGCCGTGCGCCCGGGGCGATGGCGGTCCTTGGCCTGTAACAGGGAAGTCGGGAGAGCTGTGTGCTGGTGGGAAGGGGAAAGGACGCTTCTGGTTTTTCATATATTGCATCCAGGACGTCTCCTCTGAGGTGTCCAAGGGGCACCTGGACGTGCGAACCCGGAGGTTCGAAAGATTTTAGAATCGTCTGCACGGAGGCGGCGGCTGAATTCTTGGGCGCTGATGAGGTCGCCAAGGAAGCAGAGAGAGGAGAGGACCAGGACAGAGCCAGCAAAGGGCCAGGGGGGAGGGCTGTCATGAAGACCGAGGGAAGAGAGTGGTCGATAGCATCCATGGCCGCGGGGAACCCAAGAAAGGAGGAGAAAGTGACTGAGATGGGGGCAGCTTCGGATGAAGCCGCTTCTGAATCAAGGATTGGGCCAAGAAAAGGCGACTGAGATCAGGGGCAGCTTCTGAACGAAGGGGTCAGAAGCCAGACCCGAGAAACATTAAGGCAGAGAAGAAAGGAGATGAGCGATCAACCGCAAATGGCTTTTTCAGGACTTCAAGTGCAAAGGGGAGGAAAGTTATGATGCCAGTTGAGGGGGGTTAAGTGAGTGTTTTTTAAAAATGAGAGGGGCAGGGCACCTTTGTAGCCTGAGGGAGGGGATGAGGATGATGGAGGGGCAGAAGATGGCATAGGAGGGGATGAAGAAGAGGCAGAGGGCTCCGGGGGCTGCGAGATGAAGAGGGGGCTCTTGGGGAGCTGTCTGGGTGAAGGCCCAGCTGACCTCTGATGGTCTCCAGCTTTGTTCAACAGCGCGTTAACTGGGCCAAGGCTGGCCAAGGACGCAGGAGATGAGGGGAGATTTCACTGGGCCCGGTGTAGAAATTTTGCTTTGCAAGCCCCTGAACCTACGCAGAAGGCCACGATTGGTGTCCTTATTGGCTGCGACTTCCTGGAGGCGGACCCTCTGACGTTCCCCTGATGGAATCACAATCAGGATGCGCAGTGAAAAACTAGGGTCGCTTCTTCTATCCCGATTCTGAACCCAGAGTGAGGGCCGCAGGAGGAAAGGGGAACCCGGCTGACAGAGGACAGAGCTGGAAGTTGGGAGGCTGGGGCCAGAAGGAATGAATAAATAGAACGGTTATTAAGCTCTTACTGTGTGCAAGCCCTGGGCTCAGCAAGGGGAGCACAGTGAGCCAGGCCCCTTCTACTGGGGGCACAACACCCCTTGGGGAGGGGATCAGCGGCATGGTGGGGGGAAGGGCCAGGGTCCTGAGGGGGCGGCAGCAGCAGAGCAGAGGCCATTCCCACTGATGGGAATCCCTGGGCCGTGCCCGGCACGCTGGTGACCAGGGATTCCCTTTCCCGGCCACGTTTGGGGTCTGGGGCTGTGGCCCCAGCAGGAGCAGGGCCCGGCTTCCCAGGACGATGGCCAAGAGTATGGACGGCGAGCTTGGTTCTTTCCGAACTCCTGGCCACAGGGTTCTGGGCCGTCTCCGTCAGAGTGTGAGGGATGCTGGATCCAGGGTGGGGGCTGCCCCGACTTGGCTGGCCCAGGCTATCTCTGGCCTTCTTTAGGGAGCGTGGCTGCTTCCGCTAGGTGGGACGGCGGCCCGAGTCCCTTCATGGGATTTGCTTCCCCTGAGCACGGCTCTGAGGCTGGTCTGGAAGCAGGACAAGTGGTCTGGAGCGCTGCACCCCCAGAACTCCGGTGCCCACCTGCCTGTCAACTATCGTTCGTGGTGACGAGGGAGGCCGAACATGTGCCCAGAATTTCTCCCTGAGTGAGGGCCCGGGGGATGTCTCTGTTCCCAAGGCTCAGGGCTCAGGAGAGAGGAGGTGACCGATGCGGAGCCTCGGCGCGTTAGCGAGGCCGGTGACTCGCCCAAGATGGCGAGAGCAGGGAGTTCCCTGGTAACTGGCCGGAGGCCCAGGGGCCGGGCAGGGAGCAGGACTGCTTTGTGCAGCTGTGCTGGTGCTGCTGGGCCCTGACGGTCCGGGATCCGGGGGCCTGGGACCAGCCCAGCCTGGAGCTCCATGTGGGGGGGGCGCCTCCCCCGAAGGCACGAATCTGCCGCTTGGACCCAAGGCCGGAGAGACGAGGATGTCAAAGAAAATTCTGGCCACCGTGGCGACACAAGAAGAGGCCCAAAGCACGCGCTCTCTGGGTATTCCCAGAGAAAGGGGGCAGAGAAAGGGGAGAAAAAGCTCGGCAAGGAAGCTCAGAAGGACAGCAAGGTGGCCGTGGCGCGGGACATGTTTCCCAGGAAGCAGAGCCCCCCAAACTAGAGGAGACCCCAGCGTCAACAAACAGCTGGCCCAGTAACCGCGCGCCCAACACAGTCGAAGAGGAAGGAGCCATCTTGCTCTGCGGTCATTTCGGTCACGCCCGACTCCGTGACTCCGTGACCCCGTTGGGGGCTTTCTCGGCGAAGATCCTGGAGTTTGTCGTTTCCTGCTCCTGCTCGTGGGGAAACCGAGGCACGTGCCGGGCGGTCTGAAGTCTCCCTGACCCCACGGCACCGCCCGCGGCCCAGAGTCTGTGTATTTTGTGCAGATCGGATACGACAGGGCACAGGTTTTTCTTTGCAGGGTTTATCCCGTCCCAAGGTCTAAGCGTTATCTAAATGCCATTCGGGGTTCGAGTCAGGGCGGTTGTGGAAGCTTCTTGGGGAGGAGCAGGATTACGCAATGCTCTGCTCGGGGGGGGGGGGCGCTGGGGCCACAGCTGCAGGAAGAGCTCGCTTCTGGCTCTGAGGAAGGACACGTGGGGGGCCCAGGCTCTCCTCCGGGGACCTCGGCAGGCCCCCGCTCAGGCCCGCCCCCCAAAGCTGGGGGGCTCACGCTCCCCACAGCTGGGCTGCCCACCCTCAGAGAGCTCAGCCCGGCGGCTGAGAATCTGCCTCCCGTTCGCTGCCGACTCCCCCGGCTCCCTGACCCCCTGCCATGTCTCTGCGTCCTGGCGGAGCCTGACTTAGGCCCCCGCCTCGGACACTTGTTAGCTCCGTGACCCCTCGGGGGCTTCCTCAGTTTCCCCAAACCCAGGACGGGCGTGAGGGCCAGCCGGGCACCGCGTGCAGGTCACTTCGAAAGGGCTGCACAAAGGCTGCCGGCGTGAGGGCCGTGACGCCAGTGACGGGGACGCTGGCAAACAGATGGGCTCCAAGAACCCCCCCCCCAGACTAGCGCCGTGCCCCTTGGTCTCCTCTTCGGAGGGCGTTTTGGACTTAAAACTTGATCTGGTTTTGGACACCAACCTTCTGCTGGTGAGTCACAGGGAGGCTCCTCGGGCTCCAAGGAACTCAGAGGTGGGGGGGAGGTGGAGGTGAGCACAGGGGACAATGGCGGGCAGAGGCTGCAGAAGGAAAGGGGCAGCAGGTGCAGCCTGGCACATGGGGGGGCAGGAGGTGGGGAGAGTGAGAGGAGGGCTGAGATCTCCCTTCCTGGAGGGCATGGGCCGGGCTGCCTGGGGTGGGCTGATGTGGGTGGACACTGCCTGGCGTGGGCTGGCATGGATGGGCACTGCCCGGCGTGGGCTGATGTGGGTGGGCACTGCCCGGCATGGGCTGATGTGGGCGGGCACTGCCCGGCATGGGCTGGCATGGATGGACACTGCCCGGCGTGGGCTGGCATGGGTGGGCACTGCCCGGCGTGGGCTGATGTGGGCGGGCACTGCCCGGCATGGGCTGGCATGGGTGGGCACTGCTCGGGGTGGGCCGGCATGGATGGGCACTGCCCGGGGTGGACAGGCAGGCTGGGTGGCCCTCCCTTGCACCAGAGGTCAGCTCCGTCAGATCCTCTGACTCCCACCTTATCCCCGGGCAGTCCCACTGCCCAGAAGGGCAGGGACCAGGAACATGGCCCTGTGGCCACTGTGAGCGCTCGGGCTCCCAGGCCGATGGGAGGACCCGGAGGCCGTGGCCTCCCTCCCCTCTCCTGCACGCGGCAGCCTCTCGGGAGTCTGTGACGTTCTCTAATATCTTCTGTATGTCAGAGCTTGGGAGATTTGCAAGTGGAGCCCAGTGGCCCGGCCTGACCCCCTCGAATCGGAGAGGAAGAACCTGGCCAAGGGGGAGAAAAGATCCAGGTGGGGCCCTTGGGGCCCCTCCCCAGGACTGCCGGAGCCCTGGTTCTGTCTGTGCCCCCCAGAAGCCTTCTCGGCAGCAGCCCCCTCGTCCCCTTTTTCCCCTCCCGTGCCTGGGCCGGGAGGCCGGGGAGACGGGGGCGCTGGCTCAGAGCAGACTTGAATCCAAGGGCCTCCCCCCCACCCGGGCCCGCTCCCGACGCCCGCCTAGGAACGGACTTCTCGGCCGGGACCTCTGGCTTCCCAAGCCCCTCGGTTCCCTCCCGGCCTCTTGAGCCCTGGGGCTCCTGCAGGGCCAGTCCCGAGGGACGAGGGTGACCGTGAGGAGGCGGGGGGACAAGTGAGAGCACTCCCAGAGCCCCCAAAGCGCACAACTCCCCATCTAGGGAGCAAAGACATCCCCCCACTTTACACGGCTACTGATGCGGTTAGAAAGTGCTGCCGTGACGAGGAGCCAGGAGTCACAAACGGGCTGCATTCTGGGGGGCTTCCTGGCGCCCGGCCTTCCCTCGTTAAGGGTGGGGGGTCTCCGACCAGAACCACTGAGCCGGGGGCTCAAGGCTCTGGGCTCCTGCGTCCCTCGGCGGCTTCCCTGGCCCCTGGGGACCCTGACAAGCAGCTCCAGGCCTGGCAGGTGCTCCCCTGGCTGCCTGGGGCTCCTCCCCCTTTACAGCCAAAGTTTGCCAACTTCTAAAATGGGGGGGTCCTGTGGGCAGAGGGCGAATAAGCAGGATCCTGCGGCGTTCCGGGAGAACCCAGGAGGGGAGGGGCCGGTGGGGAGGGCGGGACCCCCGGGATGGCGAGTGGGCAGGGGGGCGGATTGCTGACGAGGCTCCCACAAGCTCAGCCGGGGAGGCGGGCCCCGAAGTAAAGAGTCTCCCATCAGCGAGGGGACGCCCCAATTCTGAGAGGCCACGAGGGGTATCCAGGGAGCGTCAAAGGAGGGTTCTGGTGCGATGCTCCCCCCCAGGATGGTCCGAGCCGGGGCTATCCCAAGAGGGGACGCGCGAGGCGGTTCTGGCGGCGGTCCTGAAACATACGTGCGGCTGCCCGGGTCTGCCCCTGGACGTAGGGCCCTGTGTGCACACGCACAGCCTCCGTTAGCGCCTCGTGTACACACTACGGCCTCTGTTAGCGCCTCATGTACACACACACACACACAGCTTCTGGCAGCACCTCATGCACACATGTGGCCTCTGATAGTGCCTCTCGCACACTACGGCCTCTGTTAGCGCCTCATGCACACTCGTGGCCTCTGTTAGTGCCTCTCGCACACTCGCGGCCTCTGTTAGTGCCTCTCGCACACTCGCGGCCTCTGGCAGTGCCTCTCGCACACTCGCGGCCTCTGGCAGTGCCTCTTGCACACTCGCGGCCTCTGGCAGTGCCTCTCGCACACTCGCGGCCTCTGGCAGTGCCTCTCGCACACTCGCGGCCTCTGGCAGTGCCTCTTGCACACTCATGGCCTCTGTTAGTGCCTCTCGCACACTACGGCCTCTGTTAGTGCCTCTCGCACACTCGCGGCCTCTGGCAGTGCCTCTCACACACTCGCGGCCTCTGATAGTGCCTCTCACACACTCGCGGCCTCTGGCAGTGCCTCTCGCACACTCGCGGCCTCTGGCAGTGCCTCCTGCGAAGGTCTCGCTTTCTGGCAAGCACAGGGAGCTCCGTAACCTGTCGCTGGCTGACCCGCTTGTCTATCCCCCGAGCTTGGAAGGGCCCCCTTGCCAGTGCAGACCCCTCACTCCCTCTGTGCCGGGCGGCGGCCCGTGGTGTTCTCCACCCCCGAGGCTTTGGGAGGAAATCTGTCTTGAACGAGGGGCCGGATCATTAGCTCAGACCCCCCGACCCCCGCCCCGGAGCCGGCCGCAGCCTCAGCTGCCCCCTGGTTTTTCCTTCCAGAAGCAGGTGAGAGCAGAGATGAAGCTGGCCGGCGGGATCTGCTGCTTTCTGCTCCTCAGCCTGCACGGCGACTCGGCTCAGAGCGCGGCCGCCGGGAGCGGCCGAGGGGGAAAGGAGAGGGCGGGCCGCGGAGTGCCCAGGAAGGGCCCGGGCCGGGGAGCCCGGCGGCCCAGGGAGCCCCCGACGCCGGCGCTGCCTCTCGGCGCGGTCCACGCGGTCGTCCCGCTGGCGAGCTACCCGGGAGAGGAGTCGAGCTACAGCGTCCTGCCAGGTAAGAGAGCGCCCAAGGCGGCTTTTCTATGGCGTCCGCTTGTCTTCCCCAAACCGTGAGGTTAGGACGGATGTTAAATCCCGCAGCAGTGCTCCCCAAGGGAAGCCCTCCTCCAGCCCCTCCCTGCTGTGCTCCCCAGCCCCCTCCCCTCTTCCCCGGCTTCCTTTCTGCCTCCCACCCCCAGTGATTTCACTTTCCTGGTTATTCTTGGGTCCCCATTATCAACAACCCCAGAAACACAAAGATTTCAGATGCTGTTTTTGGCAGGGGCTGAGGGTGGGAAGAGCAGAAAGAGGGAAAGATGGCGGCCAGAGGCAGAAGCAGGGAATGGCTGGAACGAAGCTACGTCTTCCTCCTGCAGCGTTCCCCAATTTCTTTTCAAAGTCTGATGATTTCATTCCTATCTTGACACGGGCAGAGAACAGGAGGCTGCAGGAGTGGGGGGCTGCAGGAGCAGGGGGCTGCAGGAGCGGGGGGCTGTAGGAACGGGGGCTGCAGGAGTGGGGGGCTGTAGGAACGGGGGGCTGCTGGAGTGGGGGGCTGCAGGAGCGGGGGGCTGTAGGAGCGGGGGGCTGCAGGAGTGGGGGGCTGTAGGAGCGGGGGGCTGTAGGAGCAGGGGGCTGTAGGAACGGGGGGCTGCTGGAGTGGGGGGCTGTAGGAACGGGGGCTGCAGGAATGGGGGGCTGCAGGAACGGGGGGCTGCTCCATTGGGCAGCAGTGGACCCTTGGGCCCATGTGGGTCTAAATCCTGTCATGGAGTCTGTGGTTTCAGCCCGTAAGGAGACAATCACCTCCAAGCTTTCATCAAAACTGGGGAGAAGGGGGAGTGACTTCCTTTCCAGTGCTTTGCCCAAAGAGAAGGGAGGCCCACGTCTGCTGCTGCTGGTCCTCGCCCTCTCAGCCCCACTGGACTCCGCAGGGGCCTCCTGACCGCCCCCTCCCCCTCAGGGTTCTCCATGACTGCCTTTGGTTTACTTGGCCAGGGAAGGTCCGTCCCCCCCCCCCCCCCCCCGCCCCAGCCACTTGCCAGCCTTTGGCCACTCCCAGGCCTGAAACACCTTCCCTCCTGCTTCTCCCTTAGTCGGCTCAGCCTCTGTGGCCCAGAAGCCTTCCCGGCTCCCTCAGGGTTAGTGACTGTGAGGAGTAAATGAGTGAGTTGCAGCCGTCCTGGGACAGAGCGGAGGCGCCCGGGGGGGGGGGGGGGAGGGAACTCCGAGAGCAGGGTCTCCCAGGGCCCCAAAGCTACCAAACTGCGCGCTGGGGCTCCCTTCTCTGGGGGCTGCTTTTGCTGAGGCCGACACAAGGAACGTCTGCTGTTTCCATCGGAAATGGCGTTCCCGTCCAACGGCCCAAACAAACAACAAGCCGTTAGTGACGGAGGGGCGGACACAGAGGGTCCCGCGGGATGAGCTTTCTCAAAGTGCCGGCCCTCCAAGAACCCCCCCCCCCCCGCGGCTCCCCAGAAAAACGCTGTTCCGCTTCCAGCGGCCGCCGGGCAGTCGTGACGAATGACCCGCTGCTCCTTTTTTACATTTTCTGGGACATTTGGCCCAAAGAGAAAATCAAATGGCAAGGCTCATCTCACGCTGGAACTTGGGGTGGAATACACCCCGGGCCGAGAATCGCTGTGCCCGCTCCGGGCGGTCCCTGGCTCCCCACGGTCCCTGGCTCCTCGCGGTCCCTGGCTCCCCACTGTCCCTCGCTCCCCACGGTCCCTGGCTCCCCGCGGTCCCTGGCTCCCCGCGGTCCCTGGCTCCCCACGGTCCCTGGCTCTGGGCGGTCCCTCGCTCCCCACGGTCCCTCGCTCCGGGCGGTCCCTGGCTCCCCGCGGTCCCTCGCTCCGGGCGGTCCCTGGCTCCCCGCGGTCCCTCACTCCAGGCGGTCCCTGGCTCCCCGCGGTCCCTCGCTCCGGGCGGTCCCTGGCTCCCCGCGGTCCCTCACTCTGGGCGGTCCCTGGCTCCCCGCGGTCCCTCACTCCCGCGGTCCCTCGCTCCCCGCGGTCCCTCGCTCCCGGCTCCCAGGGTTCCTGGCTCCTCGGCCTTCACGGCTCCTTCACGTGCCCACTTCCCAAGCCCTGAGATCTCAGCCTCCCCTCCACACGGAGGCTCCCTCCTGTCCGACCGCCTCAGACACTTCTGGGCGCTGCTCGTCTCCGAGCCTGTGATAAACCCGCTTCCCAACTAGTCGGGGGGTCCGAAAGCTTCTAGTCCTTTCCAACAGCCCATCTCCGGGCCAAGGACTGTGCTGAGTGCCGGGGAGGAGGGGAAAAAGCCCAAGGGGACACCACCCGAGGAGCCGCGCGTCTGCGACATGGGGAGAAGGTGGCAGGTGGCTTGGGGGGAGGAGAAAGGCCTCTCTGCGGGGGGCTCTGACCAGGGATTCTCGGAGGGAGGGCGTTCGAGGCATCAGGGACCCCCCACTACCCCACGTCTGGCTCAGCAGCTGCTTCTTCCTCGGGTAGAAGAGGCGGACGGAGCCTGGCTTTGCCCCTTCCTTTGCCCCGACCCCTCCCGCGAGGAGCTGCCCTTCCCCCGGGCTCACTCTGCTTCTGTGGCTGTAATGGGCGCAGTGGGAGCCTCCCCGTTTCTGTTCCCTCCCAGGGAAGAAAGGCCAGTGCTCCTTCGGTGGGATGATGATGTACGACTCGGCCGTGTGGTCCCCCGAGCCCTGCGTCACCTGCCTCTGCTCCAGCGGGAGAGTGGTCTGCGACGAGGCCACGTGCCCCCCCCGGCGGTGCCCGCGCCCCTTCACGCCCGAGGGCGAATGCTGCCCCGTCTGCTCGGACTCGGGTACAGAAAGGGCCCCGGGCGCTCTCCCCCTGGAACCAACCGGAATTAGCTTCGGTTTTAGCCTCCCCACTGAGAATGGGGACAAGCCGCTGGCCGTCCCCCCACAGACGCCCACCCACACCTGGGGAAGAGCTCACGGTCAGGAACCGGGAGGGAGGGGGCTCGCTCTAAGTTTGTAGCTGAGACGGGCGGGGACTCGCACCCCACGTAGAAGGGTCCCGAGGGTCCCAGGGAGCAACACGGCACCATTCTATTGCCAGTGTCTGGGTAACACGGAGAGCCCCCCCCAGGTGAGGCCGGCTGCCGGGGGAGGAGGCAGGGAGAACCCGGAGAAGGTGGGAGGCGGAGGGGGAAGAAGGGAGGAGAGACAGACAGGGAGAGGGAGGGAGGCCCGGCTCAGCAAAGCCAGGAGGGCAGAGCCGACTGACAGGCACGTCAGGAAGCCGGGGAGGCCAGTGGGCAGCGCTGGAGATTTCCAGCCAGGCAGAGAGAGCAAGAATCTGGACGTTAGACTCGCCCTCAGCAGCTGGAAACCCTCTTCTCCCCTTCCTGCCGAGCGGCCCTTCTCTGTTCTCTGGCCCCCGAGCCCCGGCAGGAGAGTCTCCCCTCCCCCGCGTTCCGTCTGCCCCGCGCCTGTCAGCCAGCAGCGGCGTGGCCGTGGCGCGGGGACCGATGGTGCTCCCCAAACCCCTACCCAACTGTTTCCGTCAGGAGGTTAGAGACAAAGTCTTATCCGCAACTTTCCCGAGCCGATTTCCGGCCTAGTTTGTCTCTAACTGGCCTCGCGATGCGGGGAGGGAGGGAATAACATCCTCCACTGCTCTGCCCATTTCCCATTTTCCCCCCCATCTCCTAACCAGTCTCCGATTCAGTCTTTAATAGGACTTCCTTAGGTGACGGCCTGGACCTTTCTGGTGATTCTTTAGCCCCGAGTGAACACGTGGATCCGCAGCAAAGGGCATCGCCACGGACAGCCACGGGCAGGGATCGGCTGCTCCACAGGATGGAGCACGAGTCTGAGGAAGACGACTCTGGCGAAAAGGAGGGCGAGAAGCGGCAAAGGAAGAAAAGCACGGAGAGGAGGCAGCCCCAGCGGGCTCGTCCTGAGGAGAGGACGTCGGAGAAAGACGGGAAACCGTCTCAGGAGGAGGAAGAGTACTGCTGGACCTCCAGAGAGGAGGTGGAAAAGGAGGCTCATCGGAGCCCAAAGCAAGAAAGCGAAGAGGAGGAAGAGGAAGGAGAGGGCTGCTTCTCGGGGGGCGCCCAGCTGCCCCCTTTGCCGAGCGCGTGCTCCATCTCGGACCGTAAAATAAGCTGCATCAATGCCAAGCTGACCAAGATACCCGACATCGCAGACCCTGAACTACGGAGCTTGGAGCTCATTGGTGAGAAAGGCTTGCTGCCGTTCTATTTGTTTTATGAAAGTAGAAACATCACCATGATTTTACTCCTGCTCTAATTCACAATCTAAGAAACATCAAAATAATTTCATGAAGAAAATGTTCAAAGTTACTCCAGTTAATATTCTTTAACTTAGCTTTGTGCGATGTAGTTAACTTAAAAAACAAAACACTTGCAGATCCTCGACCACGTGGCTTTTCAAAGCTAGAGAGAGAGTCTTCCTCTAAAACTGTTTGTAAAACTGGTGGTTTTGCTTAAAGCAAGTCCCGCTCTCCATTTGATTTTTTAGTTGGAATCCCCAAACCAACCATCCCAGGAGCCCGGGATGGAAATGTGGAGGGATGATGGTCCAGGGGGACTATCTAAGTGTGTCCTTGGGGGAGCCAGCAGCTCTTCCTGAGGCAAGGACTCAGTCTTCTGCCCAAGTACAGGATCTCCACTTTACTCTCACCATTGGCACTGGGGTTAAAGAAGGGCAAAACCCTGCCTTCGGGGAGCTTACAATCCAAAGACAGAAACAACACACAAACTACTACAAAAAAAGGGGACTGGGAGAAAATGTGGGAGTCTCCAAGGAAGGCATAAGCAATAAGGAGGCTCCATAAAATCAGCTCTTCCCCCTCCCCAATTTTTAAAACATTTTCGTTTAAAATCCTGAGTCCCAGCTTCTCTTTCTGCCTTCCTCCCCGCCCACCCCCCCTGAGATGGCAGGTTACACCTGTACAATCAGGTAAAACATTCCCATAAATTTTGTGCCAAAAAAAAAAAAAAAATGAAAGAGGGTGAAAAAGCCTTCATGCTTCAGTCTGTATTCAGCCACTGTGGGCTCCTGGGAGGAGACAGCGTGCTCCCTCCCGAGTCTCTGGGCTCGTCTCGGATCCCTGCTGGGCACAGCCCCGCGAGCCCTTGGCTGCCGTTTCCGTGCACAGGCTCTCCTGGTCCTGCTCCCTTCGCTCTGTATCAATCCACGGAAGCCTTTCCAGGTTCTTCTGGGAGCTTCCTGCTTCTCCTTTCTTAGACACAATCATTTTCCATTAGGATCTTACACCCTGGTCTGTTTAGCCGTTCCCTAATGGATGGGCATCCCCTTGATTTCCAATCCTTAGCCTCACTGGGGGCACTGCCAGGAGCTCCGTTTCCAGGCAAAGACCCCCCGCACGTGGGGGCCGGAGCTGGGAGGCGGCCTCTTCTCTCAGCCCTGAGCCTCCGTGACCAGCTCCTGCCAGTTCTCTCCGGAGGAGCAAGGCGTCCGTCCAGAGCTCGGCCTCCAAGCCGAGGCTCCCCTGGTGCCGCCCCGGTGTAGGCTGGTGGGCAGGAGGTCCCAGAGCCTCTCGGCGCCCTCCGTACAGACGGATCATCTTGCAAATCCTCTCCTAGGAAACGCCATCAGCTGCCTCCCCGATAAAGCGTTCCAAGGGACGCCCAATTTGGAGCGGCTCGACCTTCGCAAAAACGCCATCAGCTCTTCTGGGATCAGTCCCCGGGCCTTCAAGGTAGGAGCAGCCCCCGCGCCCTGCACTGACGCGAGCTGCAAGAGGGGGAGGCGGGCGGTCCTGGGAAACATTCCTCCCGCTACCACAGCTTTGTCCCCGGCCTCCCCCAGCGGCCAACGGCGAAGTCCCTACTCTGTCAGGTGGAGGACCAGCCCGGGGCGGGGAGGGGGAGGCTGGCGGTGAGACAGGGACGCGCCCTCGGAGCCGGGCCGCCCTGCCGTATTCCCTGCGGTTTTCTGCATCTCCCGGAGAGGGGCAGCGTGGGGTAATGGGCACAGCCAGCCTACGAGGCGGCTCTTCAGACTGGCATCTGCAGAGAAGGGCTGGCAGTGGCCTGGGACCTCCCTCACCCTAGCATTTGCCTATGAAGTCACAGGCACCGTGCCCCCGCGCAGTCACACATCTGCCCCCTCTCCCATTGCAACATGGGCGTCTGGCAACGCAGGGGCTCCAGAGCTCGCTGCCTGCCTCAGTTCTCTCACCTGCAGAATGGGGACAGGCACAGCCCCTCCCCCTGGGGTGGCCGAGAGGATGACAGCTGCCGAGGGCGCGGGGCTCCCTTCTGGGAAACGACTCCCTGTGGGTTTGTGGAAGTTGGGGGGATTTCTAATTAAGCATCAAACAGAATTCAAGTTCAGGAGGGCGGGGCCAAGGAAAGACGCTAATAGTGGGGCTTCCTCTTTGAAGGACCTGAAGAAGCTGACCCACCTGTACCTGGACGGCAACAGCCTGGTCGAGGTCCCCCCGGCGCTGCCTCCTCGCCTGCTGGAACTGAAGATCAACGAGAACAGCCTTCAGTCGCTGGAGGAAGACAGCCTGGCAGGTACGTGTGGCCCAGTGCCCACCGGTCCTCCTGCCTGGGCTCCGGCCTCCGCAGCCCCCGACTCTCTCCCCCAGGGCTCGGCCGCACACTCTCCGCTCTTCTGCCACAATCTAACTCACGAGGACTCGCACTGGGGGGAGGAGAAGGGGGAGGTGTCCGGCGCTGACCTCTCCTCGGTGCCGGCCCCGCCATTCCCGGGCCGCTGGCCACGTCCGCTTAGGGTCTCTGTCCCTCAGACGTGGCATGTGTGCAAGCCAACAGGCCCTCGTGCCCACGGTGCCGCTCGTTGCTCCTTTCCTAGGGATGGCCTAAAACCGAGGGGCCGTTTTTAACGGCTACAGGTGCTCTAAGCCGCCGATCCTCCCCTGTGGCTCCTCTCCTCTTTCCAGCTCGTCGGAGAGGAAGCGGGGCCCTTCCTTCTGGGCCGGCTCTGGCCCCAAGTCCATCTTCCCCACACGCGCCTAATGCCGCCCTCACTTCTGGCCACTTCTCGGTCACAGATGTGCCCGGGGGTCTACGCCAAGAACAGAGGCCTGCTAACGTGGGCGCCCGCTGCCTGCCAAATCTGCATCGAGTGCAGGTGACATCCTCATCTTGTGTCTGGTGACCCAGTGATCTGGTTCTGGTGAAGGCTGCCCAATGGGCATCACCCTCCTATGCCAACGGGCACCCTCCTATGCACCAGCCTTCTATGCCCAATGGGCACTACTTTCCTATGCACACCTTCTTATGCCCAGTTCCCCCCATACTTCCAAACCAACCAAGGGACACTAATGAAGAGCTTCCTGTGTATGTGGCACTGTGCTGGGTACGAGAGGCACCAAGACAGGAGAGAAAATGGCCAGCGGCTCAAACTTCTGGCTGGGTTGGGAAGCCCTTCCTAGCTGGCCCCCGCCCCGCTGCCGAGGACTCGGTGATGCCGGCCCCTGCTGTGCTTCCCACAGGCCCCTGCCCCAGCAGCTCTCTCCTGCCCGGCCGCCTCTAGGTCTCAGCCGAGACTCCTCCGGCAGGAGGTCCGCCCAGTCTTTCCCGCCCTCCCCCACTCCCCAAGGCTTTCCTCCGACTCTCCTTGTAGATACCTGTGGTTGCCCCCATGAGAAAGGGAGCTTCCGGAGGCCCCCACACGGGCTGCTTTTTCTCTGTAGGCCCAGCACTTAGCCCAGCACCTGGCACGGAGGTCAGTCATTGAGTTCCCACCATGTGCCCGGGGCTGGGTTACGTGCGGGGGGCACTCTGGGAGCTTACGGTCTAGAGGAAGACCATGTGCAAGCGGCTGTGGGCAGCGCGGGGCAGAGATGCCCAGCAGAGGGCGGGCCCCGGAATGCCTGGGGCCTGGAGGAAGCCGGGCAGGTCGGCAGTGGGAGTGGAGGAGTGATCCTGGCACAAGGGACCTCAGGGAAGATGCCCAGAGTGGGGAGATGAAGCCAGGGGGTGGAGTCCCTGGCTCCAGGAGAATGTGGGAAGGTGGGAGACGCAGGAGGAGGAGAAAGTGCTTCATAAATGCCCGCTGCTGTCTGGCTGACATGACGTCCCTCTCACCCCCTCCGCGGGCTTCGATCCAATAGCTCTGATTTGGAAAGCGAAGCCTTGTCCCGGAATCTCAGCGTTTCCCTGGGCTGCCCCGGAACACAATCCCTTCTCCCACTCTCCCAGCCAGGGGCTTCAAAGGCGGGGAGCAGCAGGGCACGACCCGGGGCAGCCAGAACCACTTCTGGCTGGGCTCCATTATTGGGAAGCTTTTCCTCGCCCTGAGCCCAAGACAGCTAGCTTCTCCCCCTGGAGTCGGGCTCTGACACGCCCTCAAACTTGGGGCACAGCGAACAGAGCCTCCCCTCGCTTCTTCGGTGCCTTCCCACGGTCCTCACCGGGCACCGAGGTCCTTCCTAAAGCGGGCTGCCCATTGTGGCTGGGTCTGTGCAGCGGCAGGGCCCTAGCATCCCCCGCCTGTCTCTCCTGGAAGCGCGCTGAGAGAGCGCTTACCCTTCTGGCCCAAGTCTTGCAGAAGCTTCTGCCCGGCCAGGTCTCCGCCGTGGAGACCCCCAAAAAGCATGGCCTTCCCCGTGCTCCCGCTCTCTTGGTGGGCCCAGGCCAAGGCTGGAGGCCCGTCCGGGCGGCGTCTGATTCACCAGCCATCCCCCAAAGTGCCAAATCGCAGCCAAGCTCGGCAATCGTGCCAGCCGCGCCTTCCCCCGATCCCCGAGGGACGTGGGCATCCAGCACCAGGCACGGAGCCCCGGGGATTTTCACCAGAGGAGACGGAGCTCTGAACGGCTCCCGCCCTGTCCTGGAGCCCGGCCCGGGGCTCTCCTAAAGCTGGCAAGGTCCGCAGGGCTTCTGGGCTTGTCGCAGGGGAAAGGCCGGGATGGCCGCCCTCTTCCCCTCCACAGATCAGAATCCATCCCCGAGAGCTAAGCCGAGGGGGGCATCAGAGCCTCCGCTGAGGGTCGCCCACTGCCAGCTCCTCTGGCTCCGCGACGCCGGCCGCAGGGGGACAGTTAGCCGGCCTGAGGAAGACACGGAGACCCCAGAAGATAATGGCCCCGACGCCACGCCGAAGCAGCGAGATTTAGCAGAACGGATAACAGTGTCTTAGAGCGCCGAGCCGGAGTCACGAAGACCGGAGCCTCCGCTGCCCCCTGGGCAAGTTTGGCAAATGAGCCGAAGGAAATGGCTCCCACTCCAGCATGTCTGCCCCCGAGAAAACCCCCGACGGGGTCACCAAGAGTTGGATGCAACTGGAGCAAGGCGGGGAAGGCCTGCTGGACGCAGCTGTTCGATGAGGATCTGGGGGGGTCCAAGGGGTCCAACAGGACTCTAAGTCCAGGAGGAGATGGCCAAGGATGGGCAGCCTGGAAGTGTGTGTAGCCTGGGGCTGCATTCGAGGGGCTGGGAGGCAGGAATAAGGGTATAGCCCCTCCTCCCCCCGGAGGCCGCAGAGCTCATGAAGGACTTTGGTAAGGAGAAGGATAGGAGCTGAGAGAGGGATGGGGAGGGGCCCAGGCTGGGCCGGACCAGGCCCTGGGGACCGGGCGAGTCTCCGCTTTGGATCCTGGAAGTCAGGAGGGCTGACTGGCCGCTGTCCAGCCAGGGGCTTCCTTCAGGTAGAGATGATCACTCTGAGGCCAGTCCGGCTCCTCTCCCTGTCCTCCCTGCCTCCCCCTCGGGGGTCCCATCATCCCAGCCGGCTGAGCCGGGGAGCCAGAGAGAGCCGCCCCTGCCGGGCCGTGCCGGCAAAAACTAGTTCTCCTGACCCTGCTAACGGCTCGCACCCGTGTCCCCTAGAACTGCAGCAGCTGCTCGTCCTGGAACTGGAAGGAAACCGGCTCAGTGAGTCCAACGTCAGCCCCTTGGCCTTCGCCCCTCTCAGGAGCCTGACTCACCTGCGCCTGGGACAAAACCGGTTCCGGATCATCCCCCAGGGCCTGCCAGCTTCCATCGAGGTGAGTGCCTGCTCTGTGGGGATGAGGGGCAGCCCCTGAGCCGCTGGGGCGCCAGGACCGAACGAGTCCACGGCCAGGGTGCGGGTGGGCGGTCACGGGCAGGGAGACGCTCCCGGGGGCTGCAGGGCCCTGCCCATCCCTGCACAGGCATCCGAGGATCCCGAAGAATCCCTCCCAAACGGGTCTCCTCCAGTGGGGGTTCCATGGCAGCGCCCCCAGGCCCATGCCAAGGTGGCCCCACAGTGCCCCTTTCCACGAGGAGGTCCCGCCGCCCAGTCCCAGCCACACTCCTCCCTCCTTCCTAGGAGCTTCCAAGGCTTCCTGGGGCACCAGGATGAAACACAAACTGGCGCCACTGTCACAGGCGCTGCTGTAGCCTGGTGCTGGTATCATTGGTGCTGCTGCAGCCTGGCGCTGGTATCATTGGTGCTGCTGCCATCATGGGCGCTGCTGCAGCCTGGCGCTGGTATCATTGGTGCTGCTGCCATCATGGGCGCTGCTGCAGCCTGGCGCTGGTATCACTGGCACTACTGCTGCCATGGGTGCCACTGCAGCCTGGCACTGGTATCACTGGTGCTGCTGCCATGAGTGCTGCTGTGGCCTCAGTTTCCTCATCTGAAGCTCTCTATAAACGCCGTTGTGACCACAGCCAGGTGAGCCAGGCGGCTGCTCCCCCTCATAGCCCCCTCCCAGCCTGAGCAGGCTTTCTTGCCTCCCTCCCCCTTCCCCCAGGTACTTTGCATTTGGGGCTTCCTTATCTGCAGTCACAAGGCCCTTGGCAGCCCCTCAGCACCAAGCACTGGGCAACACCCTGGGAGCAGGAACTCGAATTAGTCCAAATTCCAGACAGAAGACAAGTGACTTGCCCGGGGTCACACAGTTAGTGAGGCTCTCAGGCAGCGTTTGAACTCAAGTCTCCTTGACTCCAGCTTCAAGACGCTGCATCTGTGAATACGCCGTGTCCCTCCCCACTCCCTCCCGAAAGTAAGCTACTCTCCTAGAGGACTGAAACTACTGGGATGCACTGAGGTCGGGACTGCCCAGTGCCGGAGGCTAACTTCCGACTGGACAATACTCTTATGCTTGGAAAATGGTCCTTCCCAACTCTCCGTGCTGGCTCAATGACGTGTATAGCAGAGCCAGAGTCACTTTTTGTGCTAGACGAGGGAGAAGAGGGCCGCGGAGAATCTGCTTCCATGCTGTTCAATCCTGCGTCTAAGACCAAGAAGAAAGACAGACTTTTGCTTTTCCTGACTCTGGCTGATTCTGGGGTGTCCTGGGTGTTAGCGCGGTCATTACAACTGTGAGAGGCAGACACTATTTCCTTTTGGTTTTGTATCTCCAGAACTATCTAGCACAGTTCTTGGTATACAGTAGGTAGTTAATAACATACTGGTTGAGTTAAAGCAAAACTTCCAGAAACGTCAAAGGAAATTTGTTCTTAGAAAAATAAAAAATAAAAAAAAAGACTCCGAAATGAGGAAGGCTAAATAGTTCCATGATGAAAAAACTCTACTGCAATAATGAGAAAAGTTGGCGGGAATAGAGAAGAAAAAAATAGAGAAGAACAACAGAGCTGCTGGAAATGAAACCAGAATTTTCTCAGTAAACAATAAAACGGACAATTGCACGTAAAGGAAGGACCCAAATGAGTCAGAAAAAGAAGTACAAGATGAAAAAAAGAGCTAAAAGTGTCTGGGAAGCCCAGGAACAAGGGGCGGGCAAAACTCAAACTCACGAAAATCTCCCTGGACGGCCCAGTCAGTGCCAGTGCCGGCCGTCAGAAAGGCAGCAGAGAGGAGGAAGTTCAAAAAATTTAAAAAACACATAACTCCCAAGGTTTAGAGACTGTTTCTCCAAACACGGAAAGAAAAAAGTGCCTTCTGCTTCCTCTTCTTTTGGGGACTGACTCTTTGGGGAGTCTTAGAAACTTAGAAAAACTTAGAAAAGAAAAATGGGGCCTTGTTCTGATAAAGGTGCAGATCCGGCAGCTCACCCCTGGCGGAAAGAGCACCGTCAGCGAAACAGTTGGAAATGTGACTCGCTGCAGCCCGGGAGGCCTCCGCGAGGAGCCCAGAAAGCTGCAACAGGCAATAAATCACAGCAACAAGAAAACCTCTAACTGGACGTGATTCAACCAGAAGCTTCAGATCGTTTCTTTGATGAAACAGGACTGTCACTAATTTAGTAAAAAGAAGAAATGACCAAGTATGTGAAGAGGAGACTCTTGTTTTAATGCATTATAAAAGTATGTATTTGAAACAATAAACTAGTATTATAGGAAATGGGGAACCATTAGTGGCTTTCCCGCTAAGAACAGGGTTTGGAAATACTTTTCAACCTCGATTTAGAAATGGTATCTATTGAACAGAGACAAGAAGTTGCCCAAGTAGCTCTATTTCCAGATAATATGATGGTTTCTTTAGAAAAAGCAACAGAATAAATATTTTTTTTAAGTAAAGGGATATAATGAATGCCTTCAGCTAAATACTGGAATACATCATATCCACAAAGAGCAATAGTATTTCTGTAGATTACCAACAAAAGACAGGAAAAAACGATGGCAAGAGACATGGTTTTTAGGATAACATCGATAGGTTTGATAGAGAAAACATAGGTAGAAATAGAGAAAGCATTTGTGAAATGCTCACTATCAGGCAATATGCCGAGTGTTGGGTTCTCAGTAACAGCAAGCAAGACTGCCCTTAAGGAGCGTACGTTCTAAGGGGCAAAGGTGGCAACAGAGATGCTATACCCGGGAAAGACGGAAGAGCACAAGGGGAAGTGGCGAGGTCTGCACAGAGCACCCGGATCTGCATAAAGGTGGCTCCGAAAGGCTTTAAAAAATAAGTCACTGATGAAATTGTCAATGACGAGTGGGCTGACTTCATTCGTATCATCGTTATCCTACTGATTTGGCCACGTAACATCATGCTGCCCCGGCTATCACTGGAACATTTGATAGAATTAGACAATGTGATTACAGTTCATATGGTACAACATAATCAGGGAGGTCCTGGAAAATTATGAAAGGAAAAAAGGCAAGAGGAATCACACACACACACACACACACACACACACACACACACACACACACACACAGAGTTTATTGACTGCCTGACAGATTTCAGATGAATAACGATCAAAATTAGCTACTACAGTATGAAAAAACGGGGAAAAGGTCAGTGGAACAAAGGAGATAAACACCCTTGGGAGATCCTGCGGTTTCACAAGACACCGGGGAAGTACTTGATTCTGAAATAACTCCCTTAGGAGCACTGGCTAGCTGTGTGGGCAAAAATGGGAATGGCTACAGCTCCCTCTAGAATAATCTTATGTTTGTCAGGTACAGACTTAGAGAATCAAAAATAAATTTCCAATAGATGGTTCAGGATAAAATGTTCTCTCCTCTCAACATTTTGGAACTTAGTAAATAACGACAGCAAAACTGATTAACAGATGTCTGGCAACTAAGAGAGACAGAAAATGCTTATTCCAATCACTAAAAACTAAGAGGAGACCAAAGAAGTGGATTTAATGATGAAAAAAAAAAAGTTGGATTTTCTGACAAGGAAGACTGATTGCAGAACGGAAAGTTGTGGGCCTCGGCTCCACAGGCGAGAAACAAACGTTTCCTGGAAAGCTTTCTGATCGAAGTGTGACATCTGAGATTGGGAAGGATGAACACATGGAGAAGAATAAATTCCATCTCCCCCTTTCTCAAAAGAAGATGAGGAAGTGTTTGAACTCTTTAACATACAGAGAAACAACTGTGAACTGCCACGTGAAATTTTCTAAATTACAAGAAATTATCAAAGTAAATTCTCACCAGATTTTTGCGAACAGGCGCTCAGCAGAGAGAAAGGACACGATTCAAAAAGAGCGATAGGAAATTCTTATTAGGTAATTTTGGGGCTCTCTGGGAGGGACAGGGCCGCACCTCAAGGTAATCTACAGGAGGAAGCAAAGTATTCCTGACAACAGCACTTATTCTTACTAATGAAGTCCAGACAGACAGAGGTATGGCATTAGAACAGAAGGAAACTCTTGCTTAAGAAATAACCACTGTTAAGAATATAAAGAAATACAAGGTGTCCCCAAAGTTGTGTGATTTTAACTTTTTAAAAAACTTACATTTTAAGCTTAATAAATGCTTTGTAAATGATGCAAATTTATAGTTTTGTACAAAATTATTAAGTTTTATATGAATTCATGCTAATAAAAATGTGCAACTAAACATTTTCATTTCATAAACATTTGCTAGTTATTAAATTTATAACCAAAGGGTTTTTCGAATTAAAAAAGCAATGGCTGATATTGGCTTCCCCTATGAATTGAGAAACTCTGGCAAGAGAATGGTAGAATTCTAGTTGTGGAATTATTATTTCACCTCTGAAATGTAGGTCAGTCCTTTGTAATGACATTACAAATGAGGTAGTAATAAATTTTGTATTATTACTTAAAATAGCCTATTTTTTAAAGTTGGTCCAGAGCTGCAATTTCACTGACATGATTCACTCACGTGATCCTGTCGTGGACAGTCTCCACGAGTCGCCCACAGACCCAAAGCTAGAACTGCGTACGTGGACACCAGGTTTTCGGACTTGTCTGGCTCTCTCCCCCTGGCCTGGGGCCTCTCTTACTGTCTAAGCGGTTTAGTAGGAGCAAGCAGCAAACTGAACCAGGTGGGCTCTCCCACAGCTTGGCTCAGTGTCACTTACGCAATCAAGCCAAGGGGAAGAGAGAATTATCTTGGAACTGACAAAAAGCTCCATCTCCAAGTCCATATGAATCCCATCTTGTCTATAAGCGTTTTGCTCATAGGACATGAGGATTCTGTTAGAAATTTCACAATCTTGACAGGAATATTCTCCTTTATCTAATAATTAAATCTCAAGGCCGTCAACACCTGGGGCTACTTTTGCCCAGATGTGAGTTAATTTGAAAATATAAATTCTGAAGAGTCACATCATCTGTTTAGTTATGAAAAATTAAATGAACACAAATAAGTCCAGGGGAAATGGGTTGAGTTCAGAACTGCAGATCCCTCTAAGGGACCCAATTTGAAGTGATACTAACACAAAGGAAATCGAGAAGAGGGTGGGAATTTTCTAATGGTGCTCTTTGTTAATTATAGGAATTATATGTGGAAAATAATCAAATTGAAGAAATCAAAGAAACTGCCTTTAATCACACCAGAAACATCAACGTTATTGTGTTACATCATAATAAGATTGAAGAAGACAGGATCGATCCTTTGGCGTGGATCCATCATGAGTGAGTCCCACCTGCCAGCCATTTGCCCCGCTGTAACTCATCCTACCAACAAGCCCTCCAGATAACTGGTGGGGTAGCGGGTGGAGGGTGGAGGAAGAGTCGGCCGAAAGCAAAGGAGGCTACAAAAAAGAATGACCCGAGGAAAGGATGAGCCGGAAGGGCCAGCAAGGCCCGGGGGCCAAAGGCACAAGGGAAGGGATAAACATCACCCCCAGAGGAGGTACCACAAGTATGGCTTCCATGATCCCTGAGCCCCCTCTTTCCTTTCTCTCTTTATTCCAGAAACCTGGAATCCATTGATCTTTCTTATAATAAGCTGTACCACGTTCCCTCCTACCTCCCCAAGTCCTTACTGCACCTGGTGCTGGTCGGGAACCGGATCGAGCGAATCCCTGGGTACGTGTTCGGCCACATGAAGCCCGGCCTGGAGTACTTGTACCTTTCCTTTAACCAGCTGAACGACGGCGGCATCCACCCCGTGTCTTTCTACGGGGCGTACCATTCACTGAGAGAGATTTTTCTGGATTACAATGAATTAAAATCCATTCCATGTGGGATCTCGCGCATGACCTCGCTACGCCTTCTGAGACTTAACAACAACAAGATACGGTAACGTTTTCTTCGGGGTTTGATTCTGTCTGTCGGGATGGCTAAAACCACAGTCAACAGACAGAAGGGTCATCATCTCGGAGCCAATAAGACCCTTTAAGAGTCTGGCTAAGCCAGGGTGGGGGCGAGCTCTTTGCACGTTGAGTGGGGAGGACTAGATGTAGGACCAGAAGGGAGCTTCACCAAACCCAGCTAGAGCTGCCCCATCTTTGAGTTGAGGAGAGTGAGGCTGAGTTATCCCAGGTAACCCCGGAAACACGAGACGGGGCTGGAGGGTGGGCTGTGCTTCTCGGACATTTCTGATGCACCCCCCAACCCTCACCTCCGTCCCAAACCTATTTCCTTAGGCGCCTTCGCCGGGAGCGAATCTGTGGGGCTGAGAACAGAGATTCCCGGCTGGAGCACCTACATCTTGAAAACAATTACATCAGCCCAAAAGCCCTTTCACCCTATGTATTTCCATGCATTCGATCCCATGCAAGCATTGTCCTGAGGCCGCAAAAGGTCAAATAGGAGGCGTGTTCGGTCTGTGTATTCCTGGTCCGCTCACGGCTTGAGGACGTCCCGTAAAGATCATGGAAGAACGTGACCGCTTTTCCCTGTGGCTCTCCCGCCCGCAGACCAGAGGACAGGGCCGCTTAATCTGGGGTCCTGTGATCCCTGGGCAGCAGGAGCTGAAAGAGGGCCCCCCCCACCCCGCCTCACCCACTAACGCTCCCTGGATGCGTGTCCCTCAGATCACTCCGTGCCCCTGCTACAGTGAGTCAGCTCGGTGGGTAGGCTCCACGTGGGCCTGTAGGACGGAAGGACAGCCCGGAGGCCTCCGTTTGTCCCCAATTATATGACCAGGGCCCAGGCTACATTCCAGCACCCGGAACTATGAGGACCTGCTAACCTGCACTGGTGGAGGAAGTGTGCACACTGGAAGTCCCCTATGCTGATAGGGGACCCTGGTCTCCCTCAGGACCATTGGAGCATCATGGTCCCATAACCAGCACCCCTCCCCCCGGGCTATGGAGCCCAAAGCCCCGAGGAGCACCAGTCCCGCATAGGCTCCGCTAGCTCATCTTTCATCACTTCAGCAGTCACACATAGTGACCATTGGAGAGCCACCTGAAATGAGGGGCCTCCAGGACTTCCTGGCTGGTCTGGGGCCCGTGAAAGGCTCACGTGAGCCGGGCCCCTTCCAAAAGCGGCTCCGAGGTCCCTCCTCAGGCACTTCCTCGAGACAAGACTTCAGAAGGGAAAGGGGCTGGCTTACTGAGGACAAGACTGATCCTCCTGGACTTTCTCCCAAGAAATAGAAACGCTTGTGACACGGACATTTTCTTCCTGTGGGCAGCGATCCACTCCCACTTCTCCCCATTAACAAGTGCATCCTGTTCTCTGAGACCTGAATTATATCACTCATTCACGTTCTGGTTCTCCTGTCTCATTGTGTAGATGGCGTGCTCCAATGTGGCCTTTGCTTCGGCTCTGTTAGCGTTTCAAGGCAATAGGAGGCAGAATGATAGGACGCCAGGCAGAAGCCCTGGGTCCTAAGCTCGGTTCCATCACTAACACAAGCAGTTGTGACCTTGGGACTGTCCCCTTGCCCTTCCCTTTGTCTTTAGGGACCTCCTATGCTAAAAGGGAGACCCCACACGCATCGCACAGGGAGCCCTCTTGCAACAAAAAGGGTCCAAGTAAGCATTGGAAGTTATCTCCTTCACTGACTTGTGACCTCCCCCTGTGAAATCAGAGAAATGCCCACAAGCCCCAGCCTCCCTGTCTGCTGACCCTTGCTAGCCCTTCCCACAAATCCAGGAGGAGCATTTTCCAGCCTTGAGAGGAACCCGTTGTAGAGGAGGAAGCGTCCCTGCTTCCCCGAGAGCCAGGCCAGCCCAGGAGCCATCCCTCAGCTAGATGGATGTGCAGGGAGAAGGGTCAGGACTTAGCTGCTTTCCCTTCCTTGGAGGCTTGCAGCGTCTTCTGGGTCGAAGGGCCATGGCCTCGCCCCACCCCCACTTGAACCCAGGTTTTCCATCTCCCGGGTTTCAGTGTCCCTTTGATGAGGAGCGATTGATCACAGAATTGTAGAAATGAAAGGGACCTTAGAGATCATCTTGACAGCTCCCTCATTTTAACAGGCAAGAATACTGAGGTCTCGACCGGTTAATTACGCAGCTACCTTCACACCCCTGTGCTCCCCAGTAGTCCTCCTCCTGGGAGGGTTCCCCAGGTTTCCCCAGCAGTGGCTGACCTCTGCCTGGGCCGTGATCCCTGACCCCCCCGGGTTACACACGCTGGGCACAAAGCCTGCTCTGTGTAAGGGCTGTACTTCCCCCAAGAGAGTGCTCCCCGTCTGTTCAGGAGCTAGGAAAGCATCCTCAGTCTCCCCAATTTCTGTCAAAGACTTCGAAGGGAGATCCGGAACCAGGGCTGTGTGGCTCCCTGATGCCCAGTGTATGCAAGGGACAGCAGAGGGAAATAACAGTCTGAGAAAGGAGCAGCTGGCCAAGACACGTGGAGGACGGGCTGTGGATTTCTGGGCACTCTGAAAAATAAAGGGATGACAGAGTCCCGGTTAGGGAAGAAGTGCACCTAATGGGGGTGGGGTGGGGGGGGGGGGAAGGAATGGATTTGCCAAGTGCCTTAATCAAAAGAGTTTAAACTAAGAAAGGACCAGGGAGGGCAGACTGACTATAATGTCCACCCAGCTAGAGACCACAGCTAGAATCAAGGAAGAAGAATACAAGCCGACACACTTACAGCTCCAGGGGTCACAAAACCCAAAGGGGGAAGAGACCCCGTATTCTCAAATGCTGGTGGCGAATGCCTCAGGCTTATGGGTAAATTTTATGCCAGGAAGCAAATCTAACCTCACAGTATTACTATGATGGGGGGAGGAAGAGCTTTGGATGGGCAGATCTTATTGAAAAGCCATAATAAGGGGTGGAGGTGGGGAGCTGGAGACTACAAAAACTGGAAAAAGATATTCAGCTCAAGGACCTCGAGAGCCAGAGCGGGAAAACCCGGGGTGAGCACTGGAGAGGGGTCAGTTAGGAAGTGGTCTCCACATCACTTCCTGACCAGGCCCCTTCCCTTCCAGCACTTCCGCTGGAGCCAGGACTCTTCCCCCTGTGCCGGGGCTTCTGAGACGTGAGATTTCTGGCTAAATCCCCGCCGGTCACCAACACGGCTGCCTGTGACCCTTCCCAGTCACTCAGCTGCTTCTCCCCTGGGTCGAGGCGGTTTCCGCGTCCCACATCATCTCCGTCATTGTAGCACGCTTCAGGCCACTTCCACAGAGAGAGGAAGCAGATGAGTGAGGCTTAGGAAGTGGATTCTAAGTGGGACATCCAGGTGGGATGGCCTAATGGAGGGGAGGGGGGGGGGGGGTCAAGCGTTCAGCAAATCAAAACCTCCAATCAATGAGATGGAAAAGAAGCCAGGAAACAAGCAGAACAGTAGGGGATGCCGCGGCATGGAGCTGCTTTGATACTGGCCAGGACAACTGTGCCCAAGAAGATGCTAATAACAGGGAGAAAGGGAGGAAGCTTGAGCTTTTCCTAGGAGAGGAAGGGGCCGTTGCATTGCAAATCCCAGAACAAGATGGCTGACAGGAAGTGCTCCCTGAGGTCCACAAGGAGATAGTGCAGGTCACTGGGCACAGGCCAAACAGTCAGGCTGGGGCAGAAGCCGTGTTCCTGCCACCCCAACCTCACGGCCCCCAGAAGCACTGGGAACACAAGCCTGGAAAGTGCCTCGTTTTTCTAAAAAGGGAAAAGGTCCGAGCCTGCCAACTCTAGGCAGGTGATCTCGGCCTCAATCACGGACAAACTCCGAGAAGGACCAATGAAGAGAGATAAGGAGGGCAGATCTAAAGTGGGGACTCGTGATGACTTAGAACCTGTCATCTCCACCAAGAACTGGGCCTGCTGACTCTGCCAGGGATAGAGAGGGTTACGAGAGAGAAAAATGGACAATTTTAATTACATATAAAAGGTTTCTCATAAACAAATGCATAGGAGCTAAGACTAGGAAGGAAATAGTTAATCTCTTTGTAGTACTTCCTGGAGAACCGTCTTAATCTAGTCAAAGACAGGAGACTTTCTCAAACTGAAAACTAGTAAATGGACGCGAGCAACCGTTATCAAAGGAAGAAATACAAACTATAAACAAACTCAGGAAATGGCTCCAATTAAAAAATCCAGAGGTTCTAGCTCATTCCCATGAGAAGTGACCTGAGAGTGACCACCATTGCAGTGACCTTGGGAAACGGCCTTACAGAGCCATTCCGGGGAACAAAGTGTGCCTGCCTCGAATCCCTGAAGCACACACATCCTCTGACCCCACGTGCCACTGACTACAACGAGACTGGCTTGAAAAGGAAGAAAATGCCCTATGGGAAAAATAAATAAATAAACAAATAAATAAATTGTGGTGGCAAAGAACTGGAGACTCAGGGATGTCCCTGACCCCCTGAATCTTTCTAGGAAGGCGAGGGAATACTCTGGGCTCTGAGAAACGATGAAAGAGTTTCAGAGAAATCTGGGAGGACTCGCATGAACCAATGCAGGGGGAAGCATGCAGGGGGAGAACACCTTCTACAACAACACTGTAAAAAATGAACAGCCTTCCAAGGCTTAATGAGCAATGCAAGGGCCAGAGGCTTGATGGTGAGGAGGGCTCCTGTCAGAGGGGGATCATCTGGCACTTGTTTTGCTTGGCTCTGCCTACTTCTGAATGGAAAGGGAGCAGAAACCCTCAGAGTAATAACCGCTGGCTTTCCTATGGGTGCCCGAGGACTCCAACAGGCCTCACCTAAATTATGCTACAACCAGAGATTAGTTACAGGTGGGAGGTCTGGAGCTGGAGGTCACACAATGGGGGGGGGGGGAGGAAGATGGGGGAACTCACAGCCTCTGCTTTGTGGCTCCCAAGCTCAGCCTTTTAGTCTTTCCGCAGCTTTTCACAAGGGGGGTAGTGAGTTAGTTCTTTTTGCTGAGCTAGAAATATGAGTTTTCCTTGAAAAAAAAAAAAAAAAAAGATTACAGAGTGTTTGGAACAAGGAAACCTAATTCCAGCTCTGGTTTTCCTGTCTCTAGGAAGAGACTCTGCTTCTCGAGCAATCCAATAACCGAGAAGCACGTTAGCAGCTGGGGGAGATGGGAATATCACACAGAATATCTTCAAACAAATTTTAAAACTACTGCGAGCCGTCTGGCCACGAGCCCCGACAGGCTCTGCTCTTTACGTCTCACGTTATCCCGTGCAGATCTCAACACAGCTTTAATGCGGCATTTAATTGAACAAGTTGAAACAAATTCTAGAGAAGAGAAAATCATAATTGGAATTAGGATCTTTGTTCCACAACGCCCGTAATTGAGTGTTATTTTTTTAAGGACAACTCCTGTTTCTGGCTCAGCAAGAGCTCACTAGCTATCTCCCGAAGCCATGGGCCAAGCCGAGAGCGCCAGAGAGGAGGACTGGTCTGGAAGGAACGTGGCGGGGTAACCGCGGGGAAAGCTGAACACCGAGGGGGAGGGGGGGCGCGGGGAGCTACGCCCGCAGGCGCATCACCGCATCGCAATGGCATGCTCTGTTCCTAAGCAACAGCTGCTCTGTGGTCAAACAAACGAAAGCCGATAGTCCTCACGTGGCCCGGAGCCCGAGAGCAGCAGGGAGGGGGCGGGGGTCCTTAAGTGTTCGCACACTTACAAGAGAAAGTTTTCCCCTACCTAATTCTCCTCTCCCCAGTTCAGAGTCTCCCTCAGTAGCAACATTATTTCTCAACGATGGAAACAAACAAGGAAGGCCTCAGGAGGCCGCCACAATGTATCCATCCGCCCAGGGTCAGCTACAATGTATCCCACCTCCCGGGAGCGCTACAATGTATCCAACCTCCCACCGGGGCTCCAGAGATCCGGGATCTCCCTAACGTGAGGGCCACTCTGCTCCCCTCCATGCTCCCCCCTCTGGGCCCGGTGCCCTACTCCACACACTGGGGTCTTCCCCAGAGGAAACACGGCTCGTGCCCCCCTTCCTCCAGCCGCTGGGCTGCCCAATTTCTGGGCTCACACCTCTAGATCAATAAGCGTTTCATCAGCACCGCCTATTACTAGGTGCCCTCGGCAAGCCCCCAGTCCGATGACAGGCAACAAAAGTGTGGGATCAATTGGGAGTGTGGGAGAATGAAGGGGGCATAGGAAAGGCTCCTTGGGCCAGGCTGCCTTGGAGCTCAGGTGGTCCGGTTCTAGTCCCGACCTTGCCCCGCTACTTCATGGCAGCGGATTAGAAAGGTCTGGCTGCAGGGAGGCCGATCGGGAGCTCTCTGAAATTCTGGCTGGAGGTGCTGGGAGGGTAGAAAGAAGAGGATGGGGTGGCAGAAATTCTGCAAGGGGAAGGGAGGAAGGTTCCAGATCAAAGCCCGTGATTTCAGCTCGGTAGAGAAGCCACAGGAACATGGAAGCTGGGCCACTCCAGAACACAGTGAGCCGCACTCGGTCAAGACAATGTGCCCCCAACCCCGAGGAAGAGAAATAGCCATTTTACTGCACCCGGAAAATGGGCAAAAAGGACCATTTTTGAAGTGCAAATGGCTCGTGTGGGAGCAGACACACTAAATAGCATCTGGCTGAGGGGACTCTGGTTGTTCTGGAACACAAGCTGTGGATACCCCCCCCTCCCCAGCCCCTGTACCAGACTGGTCCCTCCCTTGGGCCCCGGGGGGCTCACAGCCGGTCCCAGACCACCACAGCCTTGGCTCACCACCTCCACACTGCCTTCTGCCCCGGCCAGGCTCCGGGCCAAGCACAAGGAGGTTCAGGAAATGCTGACTGACTGATTGGGGGCATGAGCCCCAAGCCCACTTTTTAAAAGAGCTCAGTCCAAGACATCTCTTCTCTCTCCTGGCTGCAGAACTCTGGGGCTTCTGCCTTCTCCCTCCTCAGCCTCCGCTGGCCCTCTCTCCAGGGCCTTGGGTCACTCGGATGGAAGGGGGCACGAGAACTCCAAATCTCCACTGAAGGAGAGTGGGCTCTGGGCTACATTTCAGGCCTTCTCTAAGTGACTTCTCCATATGCCCCTCCCACTCCACCCCCTTTTGCCTTTAGATTGTGAGCACCCTGAGGGTGCACATGCACAGTGGTGGCTCATGGTAGGTGCTTAATAAAAAAAAAAATGAAATTTACCCCAAAGATCAATGACAAAGTCGAATGTCTTACTGGGAAAACAAAAGATTAATGATCCCACTTGGGGCAGCAAGAAATGGCAGCAAGGGGAGCGTCATCTCTGGGTCTGCCCAAACACAGAAAGGGCATCCGAACGCCGTGGGACGCTTCCGTCCCTGGAGAAAGGGACTTTGGGAGGGCTGGGCTGAGAGCACCACATATGGAATGACCATATGGAAAATAACGGAAAAGACCTAGGAGTTCACACCGGGGAAAGAGGAATCTTGGCTCTGGGAGACAATGAGCTCGGCATTTTTCCTCTTTCTTCCAAGGAGGCTTCTGGGAGATGATATCAGAAAATGACAGGGATGTGGGAACAAATATCAGAGAAACTCAGCGAGGGCAGCAGGAATATTTCGGGTAGCCTTGCCTGGCTGGGGGTGGGGGGAGGAAGAAGTGGGGAGAAGGGCAGGCCTGAATCCCAGCCTTCCCCTTGGCTCACTAGCTGCTTTTGGAGATCTGGGCTAGTGCAGAAATGCAGCGGGACCCCTGGAGCGGTCAGTGTGGTGGAGCCCAGGAACAGACAGCCTTTCTTGGAATCAGTGGTTTAAATAAGTCAAGGAAATGCTAAGTTTTCTATGAAGGTTAATGAAAATAAAGGCATCGTTTTCTCCCCTTTCATTTGCACGGGGTAAGGGGTCCCTGGTCCCTCTGCTTTGATTCACTTTTAAAACAATTAAACAAGGAGCGCCGCTTCTCCGCACAAGCTTATTCAGAAACCTTTCCAACATTCTTGTCCCAGTGATTCCCCAGTTCATTTCATTTTAGGGTGTAGCCCTGTAGGGCTGAGGTCATTATCTGAGAACCTGTTCTACAGCTGAATCAATGGGCTAACAGCCTCGGCCTATGAGTCTCCTCGCTCTGTGGCAGCAGGGACCAGAAGCCTTCACTCTGGACGCAGCCGGGGCCCCTCTTGGAGCATCATCATCATGAAAATACCATTGTTTCTATGGCACTTTACATACAGGGGCTCACTGAACCTTACAATAAACCCGAGAGGAGAAAACTACCCATTCCAGATGCAGAAATGGGAGGTGAGGGCAGGACTGGGGCACAGCACGAGTGGGTGGGTCAGAGGTAAGGGGGCCTCAGAGGCCGGGTCTCCCCGACTCCGCGTCCAGGCTTCCGTCTGCCACCTTCCCCCCATTTTTCTCATGGGGTGCCCTAACCTGCTGATTGCTCCAGAGGCCATTTCTGCTTTATTATCACGTCAATGCACACGATGCAAGTGAGCACACTTGCAAGGCTTCATTACACAGTTATGGGGTGAGACACCCTGTGTACGCTGGTTCTTCCGCGTCGCTACGGCGAGGATTTCGCCACATATAACACAGAAGAGACAATACATCAGGATGCTCCTCAGGCGCCTCTCCTTTCACGCATCCTGCCGGCTTGGCCAGTTTTATTCCTCTTCACCCTTAAGAATCTCTGAGGACATCGTGTGAGAACCTGGACCCCGACATGAGGAGCTCGGAACAGCCTCTTCCCTTAGGAGAAGAGCAGGGGGAAATCCTCTAGAGAGGGGGACAGAGGGAAGAGTTTTCCATGGGGACGCTGAGGCTCCACCCCTCCTGCCTCAAATCCAGGAATTTCCCATCTGGTTTCCCCGGGCCCTGCCACGGGTCGGGGACCAGCTCGGGCCAGAGGCAGAGCCGAGGGGGTCACAGCGAGAAGGGGCCCGGGAGACACAAGCAGGGAGTGAGTTCTTGTAAGGTAGATAGAGAGGGGCTGACTGGCTCAAGGGTGGTTCGGCAAAAGTCACTGGGGCCGAGGGGCGAGGCAGCATCTACACAGGCAAGGCCCCAGACAAGTCTCTTTTCTAACTGGGGGCTGGCGATGGCACAGACATAAGGAAAGGTTTTTGAGGTCCAGCTTTGCAGGCTACCCCTCCCCATCTGGACTCTTGAATAAATGACCTTCAGCTGTGGACAGCTCCTCTTTGCCACCAGTTCCTGCATGGAAACACATGGATGGGCCCAGAAGTGGGCACTGCCATCTGTGCTGATCTTCCAGACATCCGGTGACTTCCTGCTGCCCACTTCTGGCTAGGGCACAAGGTTTGGGGGGCATTTCAGAGAGCCTGATTTTAGGCAGTTAAGGCTCCCTTCCCCTGCTGCCCGGCCTCTCCTGGGAAAGCATGATCTCTGCCCGAAGGATTTAGTGATTTGTACCAAATCATCATTTTCCTTCATGAAATGTTAGCTCAAACTGGATTCGCTTTTGAATCTAACAAGATGCGATCTAGTTCTCAGCCCAGTGGGGTTGGGACAGAAACCTCCCGGATCTTTTTGCCAGAGGGAGGAAGGTGCCAGTGTTTGTTCATTAAGACATTCGGGGTTACCGGGTAGCACATGGTGAGAGGCCAAAGAATTAGGGGAGACCAAAAGGAGAAAGAGGCAGGCAGGGTCCTGGTACTAGGGGAGCACCTCGGGGTGTCTCCTTTGCCAAGGAGAAGCAGCTTGAGAGAAAGCAGAGTCCAGGCCATGGCTCCATGTGCAGGCAAGGCTCTATAAAAGGGGGCCAGGCAGCCCCTCAAATGTCTGCTGACCCGTGACTGCCTCGTCCGTTCAGGATCGTCTTGCCCGGCTGCCGCCGAGGCTGGGCGAGGCTGGCTCCATCCGAGAGCACTACGAGCCCATTTGAAGGATTCTCTCCATTGCGGGGGGGGGGTCGGGGGGGGACCATCAGAGTCCCACAAGTGAGCCTCTCCAAAGTCTCACCCGGCCCTTCTGATTCAGAGAGCAGTTCAGAGGCCCATGGGGCACTAACCAACCTGTGGAAACTACCAAGTCCCTTCCTCAAAGAAAGAGGAGCCGGAAGGATGGGGTTCGAGAAGGCCCAGGATTGGGTTTGGGGCACATTGTTAAGGCCCCCAAAGGCAGGCTCAGAGGGGCTCCTGCTCTGATACCTGAGCTGCCTGGACCCCCATTCCTGCAATCTTCAAGATGGCAGAGATTTCCAAGATCAACACGCCAAGCCCCCGGGTTCTCCCGGGAGGGAAAGTGACTGGCTCATGAACTGGAACAGACATCTGGCTAAAAAGTATTTGCTGCCTGATGATTACTCTTATTCCATTCGGGGTGGGGAGGGTTTAAAAAGCTGTCATGGAGGTTTTCCTACCACCAGGTACTTCTTGAATGGAGCTCTCTCTCCTCATGGCGAGGAGCCACGCATTATTACATCGCAGGGTTTTTTTTTTTTCTTCCAGATTCTTCCAGTAGACGTCTAGAGTTTAACGAGAAGTTTTGGCTCCGATACAAACAGTGATGGAAAACATATGAGCAATAACAAGCCTTAATCTCGCTCCTCAGTACTAAAATGGGATAATCTGGAGAAGCCGTTTATTCCAGTATCACCCAGGGTGCCAGCTGCACCGGGGAAGGCGCCTCCGGAACACCTTCCCCTCTTCTCTCCTCCAGGGAAGCGGACCACGCGACATCCCGGTGACCTTAAGCTCGGCGCGAGCTGCGGAACAAGGCTGTCGGAGGACCGTTCCAGCCTCACAAGGTAGGTCTTCTTGGCGGCTGGCTTCCCTGTGCCTCTGCTATAGACAGATGGCAGCAGAATGTTAGAAATGGTTTATTTTCTTACCGTAAGGCAATGTTGACATGAGAAAAACTGCATTTGTTTGGGAACGTGATCTCAAGATAAGAAACTAATCTGCTTGGTCTCAGTTTGTCCTTCATGGTGATTAAGACAAAAACCACCATAAACTGTTGGTGCTTAAAAAAAACCAACAAACCTCCCCAAAGGAACAGCTTTGGTTTGCCTGGGACTTACAGAACTGTCTAACGTGTAATCTCTTTACGTCCACGAGATATGGGAATGGATTTTAAGCAGGTTACCTGAGGATTCACTACTGAATTCTGGTAGTTTGTCATAAAAGTAACCATGGCAGATTTTGAAAATTACTAGCTCCTGAGGGTGTGTCCATTAATGAGCTGATAACGGCTGGCATGTTGATTACTGAAAGGAGAATGGGGAAGTGTCTCCCGAGAGCCAATTTTGTCTTTTTCCTCTGTGATGGGAAGCTCTGAACGATTAGCACTGATTAAGACCATCTCGGACAGTCTGTGGGAGACGCTGAGTTGTTCTTCATGTAATCAAGGGGCAAGAGTCGCGACAAGGGCTCAGCCCGACTCTGCTCACAAGGGCTTGTGGCTGCTCAGCCCAAGCTCACCCACAGGGCTGTGATCTTTCCTGTAATCTTGTAAAATCAGCGTGGATCTCCGTGAGTTGTCAGGATAAACGCCCCGCCGCCCCTCGCCCGTAATGCGGAGAGAAAGCCGGCCCGTGACTCAGTGCTAGAAGGGGGCGCCCCAAGCGGAGCGTGGCACCCCCAGGGAGAAGCCACAGCCGGGCCGCGGGCTGCAGCCTGGCGCGGGGCCACGATCCAAACACTGGGAGCCGGATCGGGTTCCCCAAGGCTATTGACTCAGAGAAACCAACCACCGCAAGGGGAAAAAGCACCTAGTCCGCAGGCTTCTGGGGGGGTTTATTTACAGTGCGGCCGAGGGGCTCTGAAGGTTCTTGGGATATAAAGCCCGGGGGTGTTTTAGTGATAGGGTGACAAACAAGGAAAGGTGGAGGACGGGAGAGGAGAAAGGGGCCACGTGGCCTGGGAAATGACCTCTCCCGGAGCTCACACAGCCCTTAAGCTGTTTGAAAATGAAGCCTCAACTCTGACACACATGCAAGGTCAGTTTCCAGATATTTAGAGCCGCCTGCCGGAGTCTGGACGGCACATGGGCTCGGAGGCCAGCAGCACGTTGGCCAGTGGCCTTTTGGTGGAGGACAGGGGGAGGGCCTCAAACCCGGCCGCGAGACCCCAGGCCCGCTGAGTAAGCTCTCCGGCCGAAGGCTCCAGCTAACCTGCACTGGCAGGGAGAGCGTCCCCGCCTGGGAGTTCCCCAGCCACTTCGGTTCTGGTCCTTTGGGATCCTGGGCCAGTCTCAGTAGACTTTCGCTGCCCTGCTTCTCCTTCTGGGGGAGCCGGAGAGGAGGAGAAGGGAGGAGGCCGTTAGGACAGCTTCAATGGCTGCCGACCAGCCGCCGAGTGGGACGACTCCCCGGGGCACCCGAGGGCCTTCGGCTCGGTTCCGGAGTCTGCACAGTGCGAGAAGTTAAAAGGATCCCGGGGGCCGTTCGCTATTCATGTGGCCGGGAGGATAAGAGTGGCTAACAGTCCTCGCACATCTCACCGCCCTCAGAACAACTCCCTGGGGGTCGCTCTTATCCCTCCCATTTTCCACAACAGGGAACTGAGGCCCAGAGGGAGCCACAGAGTGGCTAGATAGGTGAGACAGGACTCAAGTTGGAGTCTTCAGGCCCCGGGCCCACTTGGCGCTCCCTCTGGGAGTGAGGGAAAAAGCAGAGGCTTGGGCACAGTGACTCTCGGGTGGCAGAAGGGACCCGAGGCCTCCCAGGCCCTGCATATCCCCAAAGGGTCCTCCTCCAAGGCCCTCTGGATTGGGTCAGAGCAGGAGGGCCCCTCCAGCCAGCATCTGGAAGGGGAGGGCTCTCGCCTCTGGGCGGCGCTACGGGACACAGAGGCTGGCCCTAAAACCCAATTCCGATCCCAGTTCAAATCCTGCTTCAGACTTTTCCTAGCAAGTCAGCTTCTGCTGCCTCAGTTTCCTCACCTGTAAAATGGGATAATAGCCTCCCAGAGCTGCTGTGAAGATCAGATGACACAAGGTTTGTAAAGCACTTTGCAAACCCTCCAGAGCTCCACAAACACCCTGATCTGCTGAGCCAGAGTCTGTGCAACTGCTGGCATTCGAACCCAAGTCTTTGGCCGAACTGGCCAGCCCAAGTAAACACAGCCCCCAGAAGCCAAACAAGGACCGTGTGTCCGGTTCTGATTCCTGGCCCGGAGCCCTCGGTCCCGCTGGGGAGGGGAGGGAGCATTTATGCATCGCCTGCTGCTCTGGAAGGCCTTCAGAGCCTTGGGCCAGCACCGAGTGGTTGCAGCCAAGTGGCCCTTGCCTGGGCGGGGAAAGCCCTGGAGATCAGGAATATTTCCAGGCTCAAAAGAACCGGGAGCTCCACAAAACTGCCTGAAAGAGGCACCGGTACTGGAGGGCCTGGGCACAGGCTGGGCAGTGCCCGCAGCTGGAGAGCTCCCAGGAGCAAGAACAAACACTTCCCCTCCTATGAGGAAGGTCTGCTCCAGGGAGGGGAGACCCTGGCCACGGGAAAGGCAAGAGCTGGCGTGGAACAGCCACGCTTCCGCCACGATCCGGTGGCCGCTCGCACCATGTCAGGGAGAACCACGGGAGCGGGGAGGCAGCCGGCCAGGTGGTGCCACGGGCAGTGTGGGCCCAGAGGCGAGGAAACCCCGGGGCCAAATGCAGCCTCGGACCCCCGGAAGCAAGTCTGCTGGCCTCTGCTTCCCCAACTGTACAATGGGCATCATGATCTCCCAGGGAACTCTGGAAACAAGGAGCTAATGTTTGTAAAGCATTTAGTCCAGAACTTGGCATGCAGCAGGCGCTCAATAGAAGCATGTGTTGCTGTGCCCCCTCTCCCCCATCTTTTTTGCATGGCAAGGGGAGAACACGTCCCGGCCAGGGGCTGGGCCTGCTGGGACCCCCAGCTCGCATGGATCCCGACACCTCGAACCACTTAGGACCCAGCTTAGCACACACGCCTTTGCCCAGGGACAGAGAGGGCCCCCGTGCAGCCCGACCGGAGCCTCTACCCACAGCTGGGGCAGCTCCCCATCAAGCTCAGTGGCTCAGACGTCCGGGGTGATTCGACAACGGCGCCCTCGTCCAAACAGCTGGCGGCCTGCCCGGGACGCTCCTCCCCATCTGCAGGGGTCGGAGGGCTTTCTTCAAGGCTGGGGGGGGCACCCACAGCATTCTGGAAAGCCGCCATGCCCTGCCCAGCTCTGAGCCCAGACTCCCTTGTTCTCTAGCTCCCCCATCCCCATCCCTAGCTACACCCATCCCCCAGCCCAACACCCATGCGCTCCCCACAACCCCACAGTTATACCTGTCCTCCCTCCCCAAAACCCTGCACACCTCCTGACCCCCCCTCCACACACACCCTACCTCCCACCTCCACACCTTCTCTCTAAGCGTCCCCCTCCCCCGAAACTCCTGGCTGGCCATGACTGGTTTTTCCCCTTTCCCCTTTTCTGGTCTCCCATCACTACAAAATGCCTCGTACACAGTAAGTAATGATTAGTTGCTGAAATGCACGTGGAGGCCCTGGCACACCCCTGTTAATCAGGGGCCCAATCCCAGCATTTTGGACAAAAGGGCTTTTCGGGGGCCAGGGAGTGAGTGACCAGGTGAGGGGGAGCAGGACTGGCCTCCCCAGGCCAAGACGAAGGAATGAAGAGGCATTCATTATGCACCTACTATACGCCCAACGCGGGCCTGAGTGGGCGTGGCTACACAGAAGTGACCTGGGCCCCCCCAGGGTCACAGAGCAGGGCTGGGGAGGGCTGGGCGCGATGCCCGTGACAGCAAGTCTGGGGACTCACTTCCTGTCCCAACTAAGAGCCCACCCTGCGTAGGAAGGCCAGCTCTGGCCCCCGGAAGTACCAAGTAACAACCCCAAAGCGATGGTTTTACCAGAGGAGAATCCTCTCCCTGGACGTGGGAGGACGCCCGAGTCGGCCGCTGTGGGACCCCTGACTCGTCAGAACCGCGAACGGAACGGTTAAGGCCCAAGAAGAGAGCAAAGCCCGGGAAGAGACACGGCAAGACGAGCTCGACGGGTCCCAGAGGAGGGAAATGGACAGCGGAGGTGACGCCGACTCTGACCCAGCAGCTTCACCAGAAGCAGCAGCTCCGACAAGGTGACAAGAGCCCAGAAAGCGCCTCCCCGTGCGACATCTGGATGCTCCCCACGGGAGGGAGGCGGTGGCCGGGGCAGCAGGGAGCCAGGGCGGGAGCCCCTCTGCAAAGTGCTCCCGGGGTGGGGGTGGGGGGCAGGCAGGGCAGAGCCGTCCAAGGAGGGCCCTCCAGCAGCCCAGTCACTCAGAAGAAAGCCCATCATGGACGCCGGTTTCTCCATCTGAGGCTTGGACGCTAACGTCCAGTCCCCGAGGCGCTGGGGAAGGAAGCAGAAACGGCACCGAGGACAGAAATGGCCCAGCCAGGCTGGAGACGAGCCCACTGGCAGGGTCCGAGGGACTGAAGAGTGAGGCTCCTTGGGAGGGAACGGCGGCAGCGGGGGCAAGACCCGGAGCTCGTTGCTCTGCCTCCTCCGGAGTGTTCGGTGCGGGACCCAGGGCATCCGGGAACAAGGAGGCTTTTCGAGGATTTCGACGACGGGTCGCTGAAGATCCCGTCGCAGGGAAGAGAAGATCCCACCGGGGGAAGGGAACCTGCTTTTATTAAGCACCTACTAGATCCCAGGCACTTTGCTAAGCGCTTTACAAATATTATCGCAAGGTGGCTACTGTTTGTGGAGGAAAATAGTATTGGCTCCAACAGAACAAAACCACCTTATTGGCACTTTGCTTCTTTAAGCGAGGCGTCTCTTCTTCAACCCAGGTCCCTCTGGCTTCCTCAAGCAGCGGCCGTCCCTTACCCAGTGACCGTCCCTTACCCAGCGACCGTCCCTTACCCAGTGACGCTCAGAAGCACTAGTCGGGCAAAACACATGCTTGACAAAAGCTTTAGCCGCTGTGGTGAGGAAGAGGAAGGGCGAAGTCCAGGTAAAGGTCCTCCAGGGTGACTGGCACTGCTGACTGGGCTGATACATGGTGGAGCACTGCAGAGCCTCCGGGAAGGGATCAGGCGGCCTGACCATCCACACAGCAAGGATCAAGTGGATGAACGCCCCTAGGGCTCATCAGCAGTGAGTGTGTGGCTCTGGGACAGACGCGACCTGGGCCTAGGGAAGAAACGGAGGAGGAGGAGGAGGGCCTGGGTTGCGTCAAGGGAACTGAAAGGCATTCGGACTGAGCCCGAGCTTTAGGCAAAGATGAACGTGGCTTCCGGCAGCTGCCCCTGATCCCTTTTGGAGTCTAACTGGCGTGGGAGGCAAGCTGCTCTGGGGGAGTTCCCGCTACCAATGAAATCACAGGTCCGGTTCCCCTCGTCACTTATACACGCTGAGGGAAGTCTCCTCATCCTCTCTAGGAAGGGATGCTGGGAGCAGGGGGTGTGCTTGGGGCTTCCTGGGCTAGCACACACTGGGAGGTCTGCTGAGGGGACGTGATGAGAACAATGCAGCTCTGGGACCCGGCTCGGAGCACGGGGCAGGGGAGTGGGGTATGTTGTAAGCCCGCGGGCTTACAGGCAAAGGACAGATGTGAATAAGGCGCGGCCGGCCGCTCCCGTAACGTTCCGGCCCCCAACCCCCCATAACGCCCCTCGCCTGTGTCCATCTCCTTCCAGACCCGGAGCTCCTCGGAGCAGACATGAAGGAATACGTGCTCCTCTTGCTGCTGGCCTTGGGCTCGGCCAAACCCTTCTCCAGCCCTTCGTATCTGACCCTCAAGAACATGATGCTCAAGGACATGGAGGATGCAGACGACGACGACGATGACGATGACGACGATGACAATTCCCTCTTCCCAACTAGGCAGCCCATCATGCCCTTCTTCCCTTTCGATCTGTTCCCGTCGTGCCCCTTTGGATGCCAGTGCTACTCCAGGGTCGTCCACTGCTCTGACCTGGGTAAGAAATCTACATCGTCCCACCTCTGTGCCTTTGCCTGGGCTGTGTCCTACCTGGCATGCCCTTCCTCCTCGCAGGGTCCCCGGGTTCCTTCCAAACACCATGCGGGTGGCAGCTCCCACAGAGCAGCCAAGTCAGCCCAAGCCAGGCTCTTCCCATCCCCAGATGGCCGTCTCCCCCCGGCCTTTACTGGGCACCTAAGCGGGGAGGGCAAAGATTAACTGGCTTTTATCTTTGTACTCCCGGTGTCCCATATGGAGTGGATAGTTAATATTTGTGCACTGAGTAACTTTTTTGAAGCTCAATGTTCAGCTGGGAGCACAGCGACAAGAACTTCCAAACACTCCAAAGAATATTCCCATTGTTTTGCTATAATTGAATTTCGGTAGGAATCCGATATTGCTTTTAAAAGCCTACTGTGTGCTAGCACGAATCCGATATTGCTTTTAAAAGCCTACTATGTGCTAGCACGAATCCGATATTGCTTTTAAAAGCCTACTGTGTGCTAGCACGAATCCGATATTGCTTTTAAAAGCTTACTGTGTGCTAGCACGAATCCGATATTGCTTTCAAAAGCCTACTATGTGCTAGCAGTGCACCATGGGTGGGGATAGGGCCCACTAAAACTCCTCCAAGCCTAAAAAGAAGGGGATGACAGGTAATACCAGGCAGTGCATCACAGGCAGCTGGTGATGCTGGAAGGAGACTTCAGGAAAACGGCAGGGCCTGGAGGGAGATTTCAATCCCCCGAGTGGGGAGGAGGAGCTGCAGACAATGCCCAGATGTTACTTTCCAGAAATTTTGCTGGGAAGGGCAGGAGTGAGACAGGGAAGGCGGAAAGTGGAGTGAATATTGATCACCTAGGATGACTGTAGATGGGGGGAACGGAGCCAGCAGGGGGGAGAGAGAGAAGCTACACAAGGGGGTGAAGTCCCATAGGAACCTGCGGGTGCTGGGGTGAGGATCCGGGGATCAGGGTGCCCTCCGTCCTTCTCCCAGCCGGTCCCACTGGACCCCGAGTCAGGCTGCCAGCCAGGACTCGGCATCGGCCCAGGAAGCCGTACGTGGGAAGCGCACACCCATCACGAGCAGAGTGCCATCTGCGGCCCAGGCTGCCTCCCCCATCATTCCCAGGCCTATTTGGCCTTCAGAGCCAACTTCGAATCTCATTTCTCCCATGAGCTTTTTTGTCTTGGCCTCCCCTTCACAGACACTAATCACTGCCTACCCCCTGATCCCAGATCAGGGAAGCTTTTCCCTCTGTTCCTGGTTTGCCTTGCCACAGATGGCAAGGAAAGGGCGTCTGAGTCAAAGCACCAGCAGCAGGGCCCTAACAGAGCTCGGGGAACCCCAATACACGAGGTCATGAACGTCAGTGGCCACGCCGCCAGAGCTCTGGGATTTAATCCCTGCGAGGGCTCCCTCCCCCAGGAGGTTCCAATCTGCCTTTGGGCAGCATGGCTGGTCCTTGGACCTGCAGGGTGGGCTTTGGGCTCAGGGAGGACTGGGAGGCCCCAGGGATCCTTCCATGCTGGGAAGAGGAGTGAGAACGGAACATTAGGGATGAGAACAAGGAGGGGAGGTGATATGGTGGAGAGGAGTCTTTTTTCTCTCTGAGGGTGGGGGTGGTTTTCTGCCACGTGACCCGTTTGTCTGTCTATTACTCAGGTTTGACATCGATCCCAAACAACATCCCGTTTGATACCAGACTGATAGATCTTCAAAACAATAAAATCAAGGAGATCAAAGAGAATGACTTTAAAGGACTCGCTTCCCTTTATGTAAGAGTTTATCTTCATATTTTTAAGATGTCTAATTGAATGTGTGTGTGTGTGTGTGTATAATGGGATAATATTTAATCTACCTAGCCATCCATCCACCCATCCATGCATCCATCCATTCATCCACTTCCCCATCCACCCAGCCTCCCATCTAACCATCCATCAATCCATCCACCCAACCATCCACCCAGCCATTCTCTAATCTATCCCTCTAATCATCCACCCCCCCCATCTAACCATCCATCCATCCATCCATGCATCCATCCATTCATCCACTCAATCATCCATCCATCTACTTACCCACCCATCCATCCATCCAACCAACCATCCATCTACCTACCCATGCATCCATCCATCCACCTACCCATGCATCCATCCATTCACCCACCCATCCATCTTTCCACCCAACCATTCAACATCCACCCATCCATCCATCCATCCATTCACATACACACTGACTCCTTCTCAGAGTTTCAAGTGCTTTTCATCATCATGATGAATAAACAGGTTTGTTTAGGTGACTAATATCTATGAAAAACCCAGTGGCTGCCCCAGCAGGGAACAACAGAGGAGGCCAGTTGAGAACCCTCTAGTCTAAACCAGACCAAAAAGGAACCCCCCCATAATACCCCGGCCAAAATGGGTGTCTTTGGAGAAAGGAGCCCCCTCCAAAAAGCTCAGGACCATCTGGAAAGCTCTCAGGGTCCAAAGTATCCCCCAATTTGCATATTTGTAACCGCCCCCCTTCCCATTACCCCTAGTTCTGCCTCTGGGTCCAACAGAATACTTGGATCCGTCTTCCCTAGGGTGGCCCTTCAGAATCTTTAAACTTGTCTCATTCAATCAGCTCGCAATCTATCTAGTCCCATTATCATCCAGTTCTCTTCTTTGCATCTCTTTCCCAAGAAGGCACCAGAGGCTTAGTGAAACGAAGGCAGGATGGCTGGAGATGGTCTGAGGCGCCCCGAGGGGGGGGGGCTCACATCTATCGGGGCCTCTGGGTCTCGGTTTCCTTCTCGGGATAGTAAGTGGGCAGGTCTAGACGAAGCATTCTTTGCCGTGCTTGTGTCTCGGGCCCCCTCGGTTGCCGGTGAAGCCCGCGGCCCCCCAGCTCAGAATGATTTTTGTTGGCTGCATTCATAAGCGGGGCAAGGAGGAGCATGGAGATGAGACGGAGCTAGGTCTGGGGCCCGGAGGATCCGGACTCAGACAAGGTCCTGCTCCGTGACCTCGTTCACCTATGCTTCTCCAGCTGCCAGATGGGTAATTACATAGCACCATCTCCCAGGGTGGTTGTGGGGACGGAGTGAGGTAATCACCACAAAGAGCTTCGCACAAAGTTTGGCACACAGTAGGTGCTATGTAAATTATGAATTACTCTTACTGTGGCTGGGAGTCTTTAAAGAGTGTTCAGAGCAAGGACCCCAAGGGCACGATGGATGTTCAGTCCCCCAACCCGTGGCCCGGAGGGTCTCCCTTCCCGGGGCTTCTAAGGGCGTAGGGTTCGCTTCCCCGGGAGCAGACAACCACTGGAGCCCGTGATTGGGAGCGAGCCGGTTTTCCAGCCACTTTCCCGCCCGATTAGCATCCCCTCGGTGGAAGGCTGCGCTTTCCCGTTGCTGGTTTTGCTGTACACCCACATTATTTTTTAATGATGAAATCTGGGACTCCAGCTTGGCTTCCATTTTTGGCAGTTCCCCGTCGCTGAAACACTGACAGCCGAGTGGGGCCAGGGACAGCGTGCCAGGCCGACATGCTTAGGCAGCACTGCGGGTGCCAGGCAGGAACCCTTTCTCCAAAAGACATTCCTTCTTCTCCCTTTTATGTCCCTCCAACCAGGCTGAGCAGAGCAAAGCAGGCACAGGACATCATGTGCAAACTGGCCCGGGACCAGAAACGTATCCGGGGCCCAGAGAGTCACAGCAATCTCTAATAAGCATCTGGGAAGGTGAGGGAGGGCCACAAAACCCTCCGCTGAGCCTGCTTTCAGGCGGCCCCTCCCTGCCCTTCCACAGCGGGCTTTCACGCAGAGGCTTATCGACAAGAGGCACAGACTCGTTAGCGAGCGGCTTCTGGGCTGTCCCGGAGCCGAAAAGGGGAGAAAGACGCAGGGGTGTGGATGCTCTTGGCCGACAGATGCGGGGCTAGAGGGTTAACCTCTGAGTAATTCTGCATTTGCTGAGCTCATTAGTGGTAACTCAACCCCAGGAGGATGGCCAAGGAATGGAGCGAGCTCAGTGATCAAAAGGCCCGTGCGGCCTCGGGAGAGCCCCGGCAGCAGCGGGAGGGTGGCTGCGGACCCCAAAAATCAAGGTGCGGCAACAAGGAAAGTCACAGACCCCATGGGCCCCCAAAGCGCCTTCTGTTGTCCTCGGGCGGCTGAGCTTCCTGAGCATTTGCTGCCCGGGGTCCTGGTGGGGAGTCTCGCCGCTCCGGAATGACGGATGGGGGCCAATGCTAATGCAGCCTCGAAATCCGACCAAGTCTTTCCCAATCTGTGGCTTCTCGAGAAGCCATTTCAGTAGTCTGTAGAGGACTGGGAAGGGCCTCCCCCACTCACATAAGCCCAGCGGCTCCTCAGCCCGGGGCGATGGGGCCCCACCGGCTCTGAGGCTGTTGGACATGGCCCCTCTCCGGGAGGCCAAAGGAGCCATCCCCCCTTTCCACGCTCCATCTCCCAGCTCCATGGCAGGCCTGCAGCAGCCCCTCTCGGCAGCCCCCCTTCCCTTCCCCCCCCCCCCCCCCGCCCGGAGCTCTCAAACACTCCAGCCCCTTCTAGGTAACCCTGCCGGCGCCCTCCTTCCGCCCTGTGCATTTATTTGTCCATATGTATTCCCTTTAACTGACTGTGATAGACACCATTAAAGGTGTTTGTCTTCTCCCAAAGAACCCGCTCCTTGGGGGTGGGAGACATTCCCTTCTTCCCTCACAGGGAATTCCCATTCTCAAGGAGAAGACAAATTAAAAATAGTGGGGGGAGGAGAGGGGGGACAAGTTTGTTGTCGAGAGCTAACCTGCAGTCGCTCGCTGTGGCTCTCCCTGCTGGGAGGATTCTCCTGGCTCTGCTCCCTGCACTTTGCAGCCGGGCGTGCGTGTCAATCTCTCCAGGCTCCTCCGCAGCCTCGCACGCTGCTTCTCCCAGCACGGGCAGACTCCATCACGCTCCCAGATGGCGGATTGTTCAGCCATCACCCAACTGAGATTCCAGTTCCAGCTCCAACAACCAACACCGCTGGAATTATTGCGGTGGAGACAAAGGTCCAGGCCCGGCAGGGGAATCTCTGCGTCCAAGGGAATGGACCTTTCACCTTACTTGCCTAACTCCAAAGTGTTTTGGAATGGTTGTGCTCCTTCACAGCTTCACCAACAATGCACCGGCGTCCCTCTCTTTCCACAGGTGCGCTAAGGCCGACTGTTCCCAGTTTAGTCACTGCCGGTCTGCAGGGGGTGACAGGAAACTTCCGGGTGGCTCTGATTTGTGTTTCCCTCCTTAGGAGCGATCCGAAGCCTTCTTTCAGGGGGCTGTTAACAGACGGCGACTGCCCTGCTCTTCGAAGCCTTTCAATGCTTTCCTCCTGGAGAGCGCCATTTCTATCTCTGTTCTTCGTCTCCATTACCTTAGATACCAAACCTTTAGTGGATATGTTTGCTACAAAGATTATTTTTTGACCAGCTGACTGCTTCCCTTAGCCAAGGCGTGGTCATGTTGTGGGACCGCTTTAACCTCGGTCATTATCCTGTGTTAACTATGGCCGAGCCGGAGGACCCCAGGGCATTTTCAATTAGTAACATAATTTTTGGTATCTCTGAGGTGCCAGGCGCTGCTCTAGGCCCCTGAGAGGCGTGGCTACAAGCTTCAAGGACACAGCCCAAATTGAGATTTGATGGCCAGGAAAAGCAGCCTAGCATTCCCGGGATAGTGATATTGGGTTCTGGTGGACGGTCACCCCCTTTCCAACAGTAATAGAAATAGCCATTTGGCCACTTTCCACCATTTTTTCACTCCAGAATATACCCACTCGTCCCTCATTCGTGTAAAAATTAAAGACCTGGGTCTTGGCTATCCTGCCGGACCCCCCTCAGGGGGCTCCCTGAGGGGAACAGGGTGAGTGGCCAGAGGAAGGAGAAGCAAAAATGAGCCGCAGGGACGCTCTGTCTGGGCGGTCACACCTATCCTTGAACAAGAAACCCCTTTAGACTGCTCCAGATCCCCAGTTAACCAGTCGTGAGGAAAGACAACAGGAGACGGGGGATCCCCAAAAGGCAGAGTCGCTTTTCCTTCGGGGGTCCTGAGCCCCGGGTGGTTGTAGAGGGGATGCTCTCCCGGTGGGAAGGTTTCCCTTCCCCGAAGGCTCGGCTGCCCTGCAGTTTTCCGACGCTGCTTTTTATTCCAGTCTCTAGGGAAGTCCCTCTAGTCCTAGATGTCATCTTTGCCAAGAGTTTCAAGTGAGGGACAGAGGGTGCAGCCTGATGGTCTTACAGGCCATCTCCAGACAAGGGGACCGACTGCTGGTGATCTGAAAAGCCAGATGAAGGCCGTGGGCTCTGAAATCCCCTTAAACTTCAGACCGGACCTTGGATGCCCAGACCCCCCGCCTGATAACGGGCCCTTCTGCTTCCTTCTTCCAGGGCCTCATGCTAAACAACAACAAGTTAACCAAGATCCACCCCAAAGCCTTTCTGCCCGTCAAGAAGCTTCGAAGGCTCTACCTGTCCCACAACCTGCTCACCGAGATTCCCATAAACCTTCCCAAGTCATTGGCAGAACTCAGGATTCACGACAACAAAGTTAAGAAAATACAAAAGGGGACGTTCAAAGGAATGAATGCTTTACACGTCTTGGGTAAGTTCTTCCATATGTGAAAGAAACTCTTTAACTGTTACCAAATGTCAGATTCTTGACTTCGAAAATGGTCAAACGGGTGCCCAGACTGGTGTTTTTTATGGAAGAGACACTTTCTTCCAGTGATAAAGCAAGCTGATTAGGGCCAGCATTTTAAGCCCGGGGATCTGATGGACTTCTGATCCAAACAATAAGCGCCCGATTTTATAGCCTCCAAAATCCCGCGAGGCTGGACAGCTTTCTCAGGGAACCTGAGGGAGACGCAGAACCCAGTGACAGTAAGAGCAGACTGGAGGGGCGGAAGGTGCCCAGGGCCCTTCATTCTCCACCAGACTTATCTCCAGCTTAATCGAACCACAAGCATCCAGCCATTTCTGGCTGCAGAGGAGAAGCCTGTAAAACGACCAAGGGCCTCCACCTTAAGTCGAGCAAGTTCTGCTTGTTTTTTTAAGGCAGAGTGAAAGGGAAAATGTCTGGAATCCATTTCCTAGACTGTTTATCTAATTTGTGAGAAAAAATTTGCTTATCCATGAATTAATTCAAAAAATATTTGCAGAGTAAAAAACAAATACAGAAACTTATTTGCAAAATACATCTGACTACTGGTTATTTGTGCTTGTGCATTTGGGGCATCGCGCTTAAGCGTAGCCATGTGGCCACCCCCTCGTCCCTGGCTGCACATCAGGACCTGGCCGGGACCTCAGACGGGCCCCTCGCTTACTGGCATACAGAGGCATTGTTTAAAAAATCTGTTGCCTTTTTGTTGATGAAGATGAGGGTGGGAACTGACATCCTATCCCGAGCATCAAGTACACAGCAGGTGCTTAATCAAGGCTTGCTGATTGACCAGTAGCGGCTCTAAAGTCTGTAAAATTCTCCCTCCCCCTTATTTACATCACCAGTTGGAGCTCAGCTGCCAGGCCGAGCAGAATGCCTGTGGGAAAATCTCCTGGATCCTATTTTTACAAGCTCTCTCTAATTTTCATTGGAAAAGCATCGGGCCCCCTCTCAGACCCCAGGTTTGTGCTGCTCAGGATCAATGACTCGCACATTTCGGCTTATAGAACAAGGCTGGTGGTGACAGCCCTGGCAAAGATCGCCAAAACAAGATAGGGAATACCAGCATCGCCCAAGAGGCCGCTGGGCAGGCTGCGCTCGGGCCCCTCGGCCCTGGGCACCGGCCTGGCCCTTGGCGGTTCCACGCCCGGGCAGTGAGCCTGCACTTCAAGTGCTCGTTTTTAAGATTTTCATGTCAGTCAATCAACACGCATTTAATAAGCTCTTACCGCGGCCAGGCCCTGTGCCAGGGGCGAAGGAGGCAAAGGCGGGTCTCTGCTCTCCAGGTGCCCCAGGTGAATGGGGAGTACATTTTAAACCTGGTCCTGGGCTCAAAGATGCCATTAGCTCCATTTGACAGATGAGGAGGGTCAGGGATTTATTTGCCCAAGGCTTCAGTACAGAAGAATCAAAGGCAGGCCAGAGCAGCCCCTTCCTCATCCCTAAAGGTACACAATGGCATAAAGGCCCGGCTGCCAGCACTGCTCTCCGAGCCTGCATCAGAGCCCGAAGGACCATGGGAGAAGACGGTGTGGGGCAGAAGTCCCGAGGACCGGGTCTGGGGCGTCTGAGCTGCCCCTGTGGGCCTCCCTGGCCAGGCTCGGGGAAGCCGGCCGAGTGGCCAGCAGAAGGGGCTCTGACGTGGGCCGGGGGGAGACCGGGGGCTCCCCTCCCAATTTCTGTTAATGAGGTGCTTTCTGCTTCCTAGAAATGAGCGCCAACCCGCTGGAGAACGACGGAATCGATCCCGCAGCCTTTGAAGGAGTGACGGTCTTTCACATCCGAATTGCGGACGCGAAGCTGACCTCCGTCCCCAAAGGTGCGTGCGGGCCATCTCACGCGCCGCCGATGCGTCCGGGAGGACCTGGGGCGGCCGCCAGCACGGGCACCCGCTCAGTGCCCAGCCTGTGTGAGGGAGGGACCGGGGGGTATGAGAGGAGGCAGAAGCAAAGGCTGCTCTTGCTGGAGGCCAAGGGGAGCCTCTGGCCTCCACGCTGGCTGGGGAGACCTCAGGGCTTCATGAGAGAAGAGGGCTGGCCAAGAGGGGCTATCAGCAGCCGGGCTCCTGCTGGACTCAGAGCAGAGAGGCCCAGGAGGCCCCAAGGCCGATCTGGGCTTGGGGCTCGACTGTAGGGTCTGCCCCAAAGGAGCCTTTTCTTTCCCCCCTTGGTGAGTTTACTTAGGAAGCTCTTCCCAGGTAAGTCCCAGGTAACGTGTGCTTCAGTCGTTTCAGCCGGGTCCGACTGCGACCCCCTGGGGGGTTTTCTCGGCAGATAGCGGCGTGGTTGGCCATTCCCTACTCGGGCTCATTTTACAGATGAGGAAACTGAGGCACACAGACCAAGTCCCAGCATCCCCCTCCACTGACCGTCTGATGCCCGAGAAATGTCACAAATGCTCCTCCAGCAGGGACCTCAGTTTCCAGTTTCCAGTTAACCAATGAGCAGGGGACAAAAATGCAAAAATAGAGGGCTTCACAAGGCCTAGAAACAGACACAGAAAATGCCGAAGCCGCCCACGTTCCCCGGGAAGGAAGCCGCCGGTCCGGGAGCCAGCGCGGTTGGGTTCAGGAGCCAGGGCCGCAGAACTGCCCCCTGGCTGTGACTCCCTCCCCCCACTCCGCGCCTTTCTCCTCCAGCGTCCAAGGTGACTCTGAATTGAAGGTTTCTTTTTCCCATTTATGGGAAAGCTTTGAAGGCGATGTCAGAAGTCTGGCGGGAAAGGCCGGGCCATTGACCCAAGCTCTGCCTGAAGCTCTTCGGGCCGGGCTCAGAAAGCTCTGGAAGCTCGCTGACGCCTCCCTGACGGTGACAGGCTCAAGGAGAGCCATGGGGGCTCTGGGGTTCCGCCCCCCCCCAACCCCCCCGAAAGTGCAGGGACCGGATTCCCCTTCTGAGCTTTGGGGCAGTCTGGCACCAGAACAAGCTGAAGGGCGGGGCTGCCACACTCAGGGAGAGCCCCCCCCCCAGACCTCCTGCACACTCACACACACTCACACACTCCCCAGTTTTTCCAAGGACTTCTAGGCAGCTGTGACAATTCCTGAGGCATGGGTGCCCGGGGACAGCCTTGGGGGCTGCCAGCCTCAGAGACCCTGGGGAGCTGCAGGAGCCCCGTGGCTTCTGGGAGCCTCCACTGCTACTGAGCCCTCTGCCAGTGGGGCTGGAGATCAAGAGCAAGGGATTCTTAACCATCCGGTCGATAGGCAATGATTAAGCGCCTGCTGTATGCCACAGATTCTGCTAATGCTAGGGACGCTCCCGGCCCTGTCCCAGCCCAGGGGGAAGGCGCAAGGTCCCTGCAGAGCAGCCGGGGAGACCTGGGGCTGCTCCCCAGCCGAGCAGAGCTGTTTCACTCTGACCATCATGCTACGAGAGCTTTACCATCTGTGGCTTTTTACACTCGTTTTTTCCATGGAATTTTCCAACACTAACGAGACCCCCCAGTCAGCGGGACAGAGCTGATGGGAACTGGCCGGCAGCTAGACGCAGAAGGCCGCCATCCTTGTTTCTGGAACACGCCTGGGCGGTAAAACCCAAACGAGACACTCTGGACACTTGATGGCTTTTCCAGCCTCCAGCCCACAGCCACAAGCCCCGTTCCTGGCGAGGGCCGAGCCCCGACGCTGTTCAGCAGAACAGACGCTCCAGACCTTCCAAACTCCCCCCCCCGGCGCATCTGCGGGCAGAAGGAGCCACGGGGCCCCCTGGGCCGGGGCCGAGGCTGCGCTCTGGAGATCTCGTCAGAAACAGCGCTACGGGCTAACCCGGGAGACCGCCCTGCGCCCGCGCTTCCAAGACCACCCGCCGCGGCTTGGTTTTTAAGAAGGGAGCAGCCTCGGGGGCGGGCGCTGCCGGGCCCCCCACAGGGCCAAACGCCGACTTAAGGAGGCATCCCCAGGCTCTGGGCGCCAATGACCCCGCCAGGATCCTTCGTGCTCCACAGGGCTCCCCGAGCCCAACTTCTCTCAGGACTTTCCCTCCTCCCCCAGGCCCAGGAGGGAAGGGCCCCAAAGAAACGGGTAACGGTGACGGCAAGGCGCGCCCACCGAGGTTTTACTAAGTGCTAGACCAGCCCTGGGGAGGCAGAGGGAGGCAGCGACAAGCCTCCGGAGAGGCAGGACCGGAGAGCCCAAAGGCAGGAAAGCAAGGCACGGGAAGGACATGGATCTGGTCCCCGCCCCTGGCCCCCCCAGGGATCGGGAAGTGGGGGCCGCCGGGGCCACAGCCAGCAAGGGGGACGGACCAGTGGAAGGGCCCGGGAGAGGCTTTTATCTGACGGGTGACTGGGAGCTTTCTGATGCAGGAGTGACTGGGAGAGCTGAAGTCTGCAGCTGAATCTCGCAGGGCCTCCCCCTAAAATTCAGCGCTCGCATGCCTCGCGCTCTCATGGGATGGCGGGGGGGGGCACTTCAGGGCCACTTTGGCCTCCAGCAACAAGGAGGAAGCCACGTTTATGGAGCCCCTGTTATGTGCCAGGCCCTGGGCCGAGCCCTTGCAAACAGAGCCTCAGATGAGCTTCAAACCCCGCTGGAAGGGAGGGTTAGGGTGAGAAAATGGAGGCAGCGGGGGATGACCGGCCCAGCTGCCTGGGAGCCGGGTCTCACTGGCCGGACAGAGGAACGCCCCCACTGGCGCGCTCTCGCCGGGACGGGCGGCGCCCATCAACCAATCCCACCTTAGCTTTTCCCGCATTTCACTGAGATCTCCGCTCCCCAGTGTCTCTGCCAAGAAATCCCCAAGGGGGTCCTGGAGCGTCAGACATGACGCACCTCCCGCCATCAGAGGCGGGGGTTGGGGCGACGGACACAAGAAAGGCTCAGCCTTATAACCAAGCCGATGACCCAGAGTCAGGGGCTCTGGGGAACTGTGCTCATCCCGCCACCCGGAGGGAAATCCCAGGGCCCGAACAAAGAACGCCTCAAATGCCAGGCAGAGACCTCCCTCCCTCACCGGCCCCTCCTGCCTTTAAAACACGAGAAGGTCTCCAGGCCTTTCAATCAGGAACAGCCCCCCCGGCACAAGCCCTAGGACTCGGGCCATCTCCTTGTTCCTGACGCAGCTCTGGGGGTTCCCGACACTAAGAACCACCATTTCTCACGGGGCCCCAGCCAGGGCCTTGCCCACGATGCCCCAGTTCCAGACAGGCGTGAGTAGAACAATCATGCTCTGAAACTGTTGCAGAGGGGTCCCAGCAGGCACCGCGGCCGGGGGTCGGCGAGTATGGGGCTCGGGCCCAGCCCCGGGGCGGCGTGGCCCGACCCCGCCAGAGCAAAAGGGGGACCCACTCACAGAACAGAACCGAGGCCCTGGGACCCTTCCTAGCTTCCATCCCTCGAATCTGCCTTTCCCAGCACAGCGGGGCCAGATGCTCAGAGTCCCCACCATCAATCCTCTTTCAGTCGTGCTCGTCTTCAACATTCAGAGCAAGCGGGCTCTGCCATCCCTAACGCGACCCTCTGTGTGCCCCGGTCCCTTCTCCCCCCCTCCCCCCAGCGGGGCTCCTGGGCACTGAGGTGATGGCACGGTGCATCCGGAAGCTCCGCGGCCTCCCACCTGTGCCAGCTGGGTGAGCCTGGGCAAGTCACTTAACTCTGTCCAAGCAACCGCGTGGGGTTGTTGTGAGAATCAAAGGCGATCATATTTGCCAAGCGTTCTGGAAATCTTAAGATTCTATATCAATGCTCTCGTCGGTACTATCGCCTTCCTCCTCCTCCTCCTCTTCTTCCTTTTCCTCATCTTCCTCATCACAGAATGGGAGATCTGGGAGGTCGTAGTCCTAGGCATAAGGGAGGCCGAGGGACAGCAAAGGCAAAGAGGTGGGAGGAGCAGCTGGGGGGCTTTCCAAAGGGAAAGGGGGGGTGTGAGCCCCCAACCCCAGGCTCGGACCCAGGGCCCTTCTCCTTCCTCCTCAATAGGCCTCCCGTCCTCTCTGCTGGAGCTGCACTTGGACGACAACAAAATCTCCACCGTGGAGCTGGAGGATTTTAAGCGGTACAAAGACCTCCAAAGGTAAAAGCCCCAGTGAGGCGAGACTCGGGAAGCGGAAGAGCCCGCCAGATGCCCACCCGGGGACAGCGGGGCCCCTCTGGCTGGCTTGGGGCTGCTGGGAAGGGGTGGGCGTTCCCTGCAGCGCCGGGTGGAAGACGCAGTGGGGGAGGGAGGTGCTCATGGCGTGGGCCCCGTCCGAGGGAGACTTTGCCCACAGTTAGGGCCGGTAGACACCAAAAGGAAATGCTTATTCAGGTGAGGAAAAGATGTCACTGAAGGTTCGGTGATGGCCCGGAAAAGCCACGCGTTTGGCTAACCCAGAGCGCCGCCATGTTTCTGTCCTCCCTTTCAGGCTGGGCCTCGGGAATAACAAGATCAAGGACATCGAGAATGGCAGTCTGGCCAACATCCCGCACGTGAGGGAAATCCACTTGGAGAAAAACAAGCTGAAAAAGGTGCCCCCCGGCCTACAGGACCTGAAATACCTCCAGGTGAGGCTGGCCAACGGGGAGCCACCGCCACGGCCCCTCCCTCCCTGCCACGGCCCCCTCTCTGTCCCTGCCACAGTCACTGCCACAGCCCCCTCCCTCCCTGCCCCAGATAGCCCCGAGGGCGGCCATGTTCTGTGGCTCTCAGAATCAGGCTCTTTATAATAGCATGGAATAAACCCTCCGGGATTCCAAAGGGAACCAATTCTAGTGAAATACAATGATCAGAATATGAGGGGGCTCATGCTGCCCTTGTGGAGAGCCCCCAGTCTCCCCCAGACCCCCGAGGTCCTGCCCATAGAGCAGAATCTAGGAGCCTCAGCGGCAGCTCTTCCCCCCCCAGCCCAGTGACCTAATCCTCCCTCGAGGCTGGCTGAGTGTCCTCTGAACCAAAGAGGGTGCTGGTGGTGAGCTTCAGTCACCATCCGCTGCCTGTTCAGGGAGCCCATGAGGCCCTCCCGGGCCCACAGCACAATCAGGGTGCTCAGGCCTCCCGCCTGTGCCCCCCTCTCCGGCTCTCCCTCCTCCCTCCCGTCTCAGCTCTGGGAGCCTCCCGGACACGGGGGCCTTCCTGCTGCTTCTCCCCCCCCCCCCAATCTATCTCTGAGCCGTCTTCTTGTTCGGAACAGGTGATCTTCCTCCATCACAACAACATCACCAGAGTCGGGGTCAATGACTTCTGCCCCACAGTCGCGAAGAAGAAGAAATCCTTATACAGCGCCATCAGTCTATTCAATAACCCCGTGAAATACTGGGAGCTGCAGCCGGCCACCTTCCGCTGCGTCTTAAGCCGAATGAGCGTCCAGCTCGGGAACTTCCGGAAGTAGGGCCCGGGAAGGAACCCGCCGACACCCACGGGCCTCTAGGGAAACCTCTCAGGATACTTGAAGTCTGTTAAGGTCGGACAAGTCTCAGCCCGAGTTCAGCTTACAAAACAGCTCTCTTTGATTGGACGTTGTAAACACGGCACGTGATTGGACGAGTCCTGTCCTTAATTGACAAAAACCAAGGCAGAATTTCCAAAGTCGGTAGGGACCCAGAGCTATAGAGCTTAGCTTCTTTTTCCCGAGATAATGTCAGATGACACGGTTCCTAATTTTTTTTTTTTTTTTTACTAAAAATGCAAGATTAATAGGCCAAACTTTTGCCCTTATGCCTTTTTACTAACCATTCTGAATAGGAGAATGATGCCTGTGGGATACTGAGTTCCGCAGAGATCGATTCACGGTCACAAAAACCGACCCGACAAGAACGACGACGTCGGGGCGATGACCCGGCCTGGGCCTCGTTCTGTCCCTGAGGAATCGGGCAGTACTGTAACGCAGTCCTTCTGGGGCCTGAGCAGGCCTGGAGAATAGGGAGAGGAACTCCTCCCGGGCTCCAGGTGGGGCGCCCCAGAGGCCCAGCTCAGTCACTGCCCCGCGGTTCCCGACGGGCTCCAAGCGAGGACGTTTGCCTTTCGCGTAATCACAGAACCTACGTAGAAAACTATATCTGTAGTGAGTTAGTGAGCTTCTATTAGCCAAACCTATAATCGCCTGCTCCATTATATATCTCTCTGTGCTTCTCATGTCATATCGCTAGACCATGTGCAATTACACAGTGTAACCTCACTACCCGGGGCCTCTTGGGGGGTCACGGAGCCCCCCTTCGGGACCATCTCTTCCTGGCAACCAAAGCTTGCCTGCAGGCCGCTCAAACTGGGTAGCATTACGAGATATTGTTCTAAGAGATCTGTAGCTTCTGTAAAATATACAAATATTTAAAGTTTTGTATAAAACCGAGGGATATTGTCTGTATCTCCTTACCTCCATATTTATTGGTAGCAGCCCAGCTAAGTTAAGTCAAATTTGAGAATAAGAATACATTATTAAACGGGTTTGATTCATATCCAATTTTATCGTCTGATGTCAAGATTTTTTTTTCCATTTTGCCCAGAATGCCAGAAGACATTTTACAAACAGCTTAATTAAGACACATCGGAGGTTGAATGATGGTAGGGGGCCTCCTCAGACACGAGTGACAGGGCCCCCCTCCCCCAACCCGCCAAGGTGGCAGCAGGTAGGGCCGACAAGGTGGCCCCTCGGGGGCTGTGGAGGACCCCCTGGGGAGGAAAGGCGCCCCCAAGGCAGAATCACACACTCGTAACATATGCACGTGATTTACACATGCCAGGCGCAAAATGTCAGCTGTAGGTACCACGAGTGTCCCGTACCATGACACGCAGTGCACGGTGTACGGTACGTGGCACCCCGTGTGTAATGCGCGTCACACATGTCACCATGTTCACCCACACGTGTGCTGTGCTTGGAGGGCGTGTCCGGAGTGCCTGGCAGAGGCCTGGGGGCTCCCCTCCGCACGGCCCTGCAGGCATGAGCACTGAGGGAAGGCCAGCGCTTCTAGCTGAGCTCTCGGGGGCTTGGGGGGTGGGGCTTGAGCCCCAGCTTTGCCCTTACTCCATGGGGAGGCGCCCTGTGCCCCCACACTTTGGGGCCCTCAATGTCTTCCTGAGAAATCAGGGGCTTAAGTTTCTTTCCCAGTATCCGTGTAAAACGCGGCCCGATCTGAATAACGAGAATTCTGCTGCTCTGAAGTTTACGCTGTAATTTAAAAGCTAGAACTCTCATTCTGCAAAGGCAAGAGCAGAAGAAAGCTTTAACTCTGTGGGGTAATAGACCTACAGTGGGTAAGGGACACTGCTTGGGGCAGGGCGGCCGGGGAGGCTTGTGGAAACGGAACTAAGCGCTGGGAGGGGGGGGCGCACACAGTAGGCGCCACATTAATGGTTCTGTTGTTCGGTTGTGCCTAACTCTTCACGCCCCCTTGGGGTTTCCTGGCAGTGACACTGGGTGACCGGCCACTTCCTTCTCCAGCTCATTTTATAGATGAGGAAACTGAGGAAACGAGAGACTTGTCCAGGGTCGAGCGGCTAATGAACCTCCCAAGTCAGGTTCAGCTGCAAAGATGAGCCCCGTGCTCTGCGCCCTCTGGTGGCCCCCATGAGCACTAACTATTGAGCCTTTCTGAATCCTGCCGTGTTCTGCGTCCCCTGGTGGCCCTCAAGAGCACTAACTTTTGAGCCTTCTTGAATCTGGTCCCGTGCTCTGCGCCCCCTGGTGGCCCCCATGAGCACTAACTATTGAGACTTTCTGAACCCTGCCGTGTTCTGCGCCCCCTGGTGGCCCCCAGGAGCACGGACTATGAAGCCTTCCTGAATGCGGTCCCCGTGCTCAGCGCCCCCTGGCGGCCCCCAAGAGCGCTCTCTTCCCCACAAGCAGGACACTCAGGGGCGACAGCATTGGCCCCCTCCCTCTGCGTTGGCTCTGGCCGTGCTCCGACACCCTTCCCCGCCACTTCTCTGAAGCTGGCGCACCAGCGCCACCCCACGGCGCCAAAGGCCGCCTCGGAGCCGGGCGCTGGCGGACTCCCCGGCGCCTCCGAAGGCCCGGCCTCCAGTCGGAGGCGTGACCGGCAGGGCCCCGGGGAGAGCTCCGGCCGGCGTTTTGCAGGCGCCTTTCCGCCGCCGCTCTTTAACCTCCCTCCGTTTTCCTCAGGGTTCGAGGTCACCGAATAGAGCAAGGCCTCAGATGGCGGCCGGGCGGGGGGTGGGGCAGCAGGCGCGGCAAGTGCGGGAGGCGGCCGCAACCACCTCCCCGCAGGTGGGGCCCAGTGAGCGGGAGCTGCGTTGTCAGCAGGGGCTCCCCCGTATGAATGCCCAGAGGCTCTAGACGGGTAGGCGGGCGGGTGGGAGTGTCTACGCTAACCCGCAGGGGACAACCAACAGGCCCGGCCGCCCAGATCTGCCAGATGAGTCCCATCCGTAACAAGTGCGGAAGCTCTGCCGCAGGGTTTTGCCAACTGGGCAGACGGAGGAAACCTGCTGGGCCGGAGGCGGGAGGCCCCGGGCAGCTTCGGGCGGAGAAGTGTCCAAAGGCCACCCGGCTGAGATTGGGTTTCAGCAGAGTTCATGGGGAGCCACTGAAGACTCTTAAGGAAAGGAGTGACCGATGGGACTTCTGATTAAGGAGGATGGGCACAGAAGCTGAATGGAGGAAGGCCTGGAAATGGGCCAGAATGGAAGGAGGGAGCCCAAGGAAGAGTGGCCGGCAATGGTGCAAGTGAGGGGTGATGAAGGGCTGCATAAGGGGGACGTATAGGACACAGAAGGAGACGCGCATGAGCACTTATTAGGCCCCCTCTCTTCCTGGGAGAACAAGCCCTTCCTGAGCATCTCCTGAGAGCCGGGCGCTGGCCGAGGCCCTTCCCGGATATTTCCTTTGGTCTTCACAATAACCCTGGGAGGCAGAGCTGTTCTCATCAGCGAAGGGAGGAAACTCGCACAGGAGGCCCCACATACATGCTGCCTGTCTCCTTCACCCTACTACGCCCCAGGTGCCGGTTAAGCCCCTTTTACCTCCTTCTGACTCCAAAGCCAATAGTTTATTCGTCCCATCCTGCCATTTTTCACAAGTCAGGATCTTTTAAAAAGCTGAAATGTCCCAAGCAACCCCAGGAGCCTTTGGACATAAAGCTCCGTCTGCAGCCAGAACTAAGGAGACTGAATGGAAGTCACCGCATGCACTTTCTGGATTTTTCTTTTCCCCTTTTGCTCTGATTTTTCTTTCCCAACATGATTCATAAAGTAAAGCATATTAAAAAGAAATCGATTTACTAGGAAAGGGGGGAAGCTGAAATCCTCCCCACATATTAGACACTTGAGACTGAAAATGAATTCCCGGGTAAGAGCTGTTGACACGAAGCCAGAGGCGTAGCCCTCCGCAGCCTGGCGGGCCCCCAGCCCTGGAGAGCCGGTGACGAGAAGTTTTCATCTTCTCGTACCAAGAGAAGAAACTTGAAGTTTTGGGGGGCAAGTCCCCACGGGGGCTGAGAGAACTACTGAATGTTGGCCAGAGGGGGGCAGCCATGCCCCAGAATCCTTAGGGAGGGAGAGGGGAGGGAAGAGGAAAAGCCCTGGGAGAGGAGCCAGAGGGGCCATCTGCCCCTCCCTCCCTCCTCTGCCGAAGGGGAGGGCCTTGGCCCATCCCCCACCCCGTGGCTCTCTGCGGCACCCTGAGGCTGGCAAATGTCCCATCACTTCACACATACTACTATTGTCCCCACTTTATAGATGAGAAAATTGAGGTAGAGATTCCGGGGCCACGGTCGGAGTCCCACAGACATAGGGAGTGTCAGCCTGGGTGCTCTGTCCACCCCAAGGCCCCTGACCCAAACTCCCATTGAAGAGACGAGGTAAGTGAAGCTCAAGCAGGGTTCCAAGGTCAGTGGGCAGCCAGGGCCTCTACGGTGGAGCGCCCACCCTGGGAGTCATGGGAGGGGGCCCGTCCGGTGGCTACTTTGCTGGCCAGATCTGTGACCAGAAGCCCCAGAACCAACAAAGAGCCGTTCTGGTCTGGAGGTTAAGAGCCAGTGGGTGACAGACATTTTGGAGAGAAAGTCCAGAGGAACTGGCCGGGCAGGGGCGGCCCCACCCCTGCCGTGAGAAGCTCCCCGCTGTTCCCGTCCCCTCCCCACGAGAAGGTTTCGGTCAGTTCCCTTTAGGGTGATGTCATCTCTTACACGTACTCCTAAACATGTTCCTCGCCATCCACCCCGCGGCCTAAATGGGGTTCTCGTGCCATATGGGATGCCATGGCTCCATAAGAGAATTCATTCCCCGTGCTTGACCCCGGTCGGTTTAAAGCAGCTTCTAGGCCAGACATCTGGCTCAGAAGTTGGGAGTCCGGGGCGTCCCCTCTGAAAGTTCACTGCCCAGAGATGTTTCTTATCTTCCATTTCCTGGAAGCTGAGCTCCTCAGTATTTCCCACTGGCTGCTCAAGGTTACTGAGGAACGGAATTTTAACTGTTTGCTGGAAACTTAACCCCTGTCTGCCCGAGTCCCCAGAGCCATCAGGCCTCTATTCTCCAGACCCGAGCAATAAGTGGCCGCTTCTCAAGCTCCCGAAGTTCTGTGAACCAAGCCACGCCGCAGGATCAGATCTGGTCCATTTGAAATTTACTAGCCAGTCGGCCAGAGATTCGCCGTTATCTTAGCAGAAATAAAGTTTAAATATCATTCAAAACAAAGGGAAAAGGCAGTGAGAGGTGGACTGTGTGAATCTCTCTCATGAGAAGCTGGTTTATTTGAACACTTCCCAACCAAACAACCCTCACAAGTCTTCTCGCCCCAAGTTTGTCAGCACCCACTAAGACTACCGCTGCTCAAGGACTTATTTTTGCTGCCATGTGTCCTTTTCTTGGGCCTTCACCTCAAAAGCACCTCTGCGTCCCTCCTTTGCTTTTTGGGGTAATCCCCTTCCTATCTTCCCAAAAGAAAAAAGAAAAATCAGTCCTTACCATAAAGACCCAGCCAAAGTAGACCCCTTAAAGGCTCTGGGGGTCCACCGGCCTCCCTGAGCCGCCCAAGCTCAGGACTGGTCTTGATCTTTGGGGGCCTCTTGGCAGCTTTGCCACTGCCAGGGCCTTTTTCCTGAGTAGCCTTTCCTCAATTTTCCCAGCTGGATCTGCAGCCAGAACACACCCACCCTGCACATGGCCCCCGGGGCTCTGTCTGGGACCTCAACCCTACTTCTTCCATTGTTTTTCATCGACTCCCAGAATTCCAAATATCTTCTACTTGCTGAAGAGTCTCACATATTTTCCAGCCCTAACCTCTCTCGGAGCTTCCAGACTCGCATCTCCACCTAGATGACCGGGAGACATTCTGACACGTTCAAAATGGAACTCGGTGTTTTCCCCTACCTTCCCTCTCCCTCCTCCCCTGGTACTGTTGAGCGCACCATCAAGCCCACCTCCCTCTGCCAGGCTCCCAGACAAGGAGTCACCTGGACTCCTCATCCTCAACCTCCTGCCCCAATATGGTGCCAAAGCCATCAGTTCTCCCTTCCCACCTCTCTCCCCTTCTCGAGCTGCAAGCCCTCCGGAGGCACCTCAAGCCTGGAGAAGGGCCACAGCTGCTGGGGTGGGGGGTCCCATCTGCCTCCAATCTGCCCTCCTGTTCCCAAAGGGGCTTCCTAAAGCCCAGATCTGAACCCACCATCCCTCCCCCCGTTTAATAAACACCAATAATAAAAGCTGCCTATTTTCTCCGGGATCAAACACAAAATCTTCTGTTTGATGTTCACAGCCTGTCTCTGTAATTTAGACTCTTCACTTCAATTCTGAAATGGTAACAAGCTCAGGGAGAATGTGCTAAAATAGAAACCCCCACACCCATTTCGGGAGCTTTTCTATTCTCAGTCTTCTGGACATGAGACTCATTTAGATGTTTCTGGACTTTATTGTTTCTCTGTGTCTAGAGATACAACCTCTTGTATCTTTTCACATTCCCATCGATTCCGAGAAAAGATTTTATTTGAAATTTGTAATATTTTATCCCCCCACCCCCACCCCGGCCCGATATATAACAAGAGCACTTTCAGCATTTGTTTTCACAAGATCTCGGTTCCAAATTTTTCTCCCTCCCTCCCCTTCCCTCTCCTGAAGATGATAAAGAGTTTCATTTGGAAGATTGAGAGCTGGAGAGAAATGCGTCCCCGAGAGGTTTCTGGGTTACGGCTCAAGGTTTCAGAACCTCGCTCCGGAAGGAAAGGTGCGGTGCGCCACTGCTTCGGTGGGGAGCCCACTACGAGCTGCCGTGGGGAAGGGCCTTTCGCTCGCGAGTCTCCGAGGACCCGGCGAACGCCCCGGCCTGTAACGAACACTGGCGTGTTTTCTCTGCGGAATCGCCAAGGGAGGGCAGACCCTTCTTTCTGTGTCTTTGTGGACAGAAGTCTGAGGGTTAAGAACGAGTCGCTAATAAGAACCATATGAGCAGCCTGTGTACTGAGCTGAAAACCTGACCCGAGTACCCCGGGCCACGTTTTACATACCAAAGTCTTGAGTAAGAGCCTGGCTTCTGAGATTTACCTTATATGTTCAACAGAAACTCCCAAGAACACAGACCACTGAGGGTTTAAGTCAACAGCAGAAAGGCAATCAGATGGATTTTTTTTTTAATTCAAAAGAAAGGACGATTTGGGAAAGAAAAAAAAAGCTGAAGCTCGACTCACTTTACCTTAATCATCTGTACAAGCTTGAAAGAATGTGTAAAAGCATGATCTCAGCAGCCCACCCTGCCAAGAGACACAAACCCCGGTGCGGCGGGATGAAGCAAATCCTTGTTAGTCCTGGGAGGGGAGCGGAGAGGGGAAATTTCTAAGGGGACAAAATAAAACTAGGGCAGCCAGCAAGGGCCAGAGTACCCTGCCTTAAACACCAGGCCCACTCTCCTTCCTGGATGAGCTACAAACTGACCAGGCAGGGGCCATGGATGTTAAAGTTTCCGAGGGTCCACGGCTCTTCGTCCTCGTGGAGCAGTGGCTGGAGGGGCTGGTGGGGAGGTGCTGAGACGGGGTTCCCTTGGGTTTTTGGGGAGGGAGAGGAGGTCCTCACAAGAGGTAGCTGGCTCACGCATGAGTCGTCACTTCTGGGAGTTTATTCATTTGGGGGGAGATTTAGTCGCCACCTAAGGTCCCTCCAAGTCCCAACCTTTAAGATTCCTTTGTTTAGGTGCGAATGAAGCCGTGTGGGAAGCCCATTCCCGGGGCAGAGCAGAGAGGGGAAAGGAAGGCCTACGTGTTTATTAGACCAAGTTGCGGATGGGTCTAGCTCTGCTGCTATAAAAATCTAGCTTCCCCTTAATTTTAACTAGAACAAGGAGTTCCACTTTCTGGTGGCCATTAACTTGGAAAACTCATGTGGAATGGGAATAAAAATATAAGCAGTAATCAGTACAGCGTCTCATTTGGTTTTTCTGGTGACCATTGGGATTACAGGAAATGCTTGCCACACCTCAAACCCCAACTGAGGGGGGAAAGGAAGAAGGAGACCGCATAAATTGACCAGGGCTTGGAAGATTTTTATTTGCATTCGTAATGTTTTTCTGGAAAAGAAACATATCATTTAATCCAACCCAAATGTTACTAAAGCAAATTATATTTTTGCTTAAATTGCGACAGTATTTCAAAGGACACCCCTGACTGGGGACAGAGTTACTGTGGATTTTTAGGAGACACGGTTACAGATTTCAGGAATTTCTGATTCATTCAAAGGATTTGCAAATTCATCACCCACTGAAAACTAAAGCAAAATCAGGTATGAATGGAAATGCAATAGGATTTGTATTTTCAATGTTTGGAAACGGTATTTCTGCTGTTTACCAACAAGAATATTTAAAAAAACAAAAAGTAGACTGCCGATTGAAAACTTTTCTTGCAAGAAGAGCTGATGAGAAAGTGTAGTTAAATCCCCAGTGTTTAAAATGGCAGGAGAGTGGAGCCGTCGGGTGCTGGAGCTCCCATACGAACCTGAAGCGGCTCTGTCTGCGTGCTCCTAGAGGGGGTGGGGGGGCTTCTTGGGGACCCCCCCCCGTGATCCCCATCTCCTGCACCCACTCAGGACCAGTGAGCTGAGGATTTCTTTGGCTATGGAGGGTCTCGCCTGGGTTCGTGATCCCCGATGTTAATCGTACTTTGCCTTACTGTAGTCAGAAGAGGGAGTGGAAGGGGGAGACTTTGTAACGGGCTCAGGAAGTTTCGTGATCTTCCTGCATATCCCTGCTCTTGTCTCGTCATTTCTCCCCTAATTCGCCCCCTTTCCCTGAAATCACAGTGGAGGGAAGAGAGTAGGATCTGGCTAATGGAGGATTCTGGGGAATTCAGCTGAGCAAATACTGGGATCCCAGTTTATTGAGACCTTATTGTATAAGTTGAAAGAGGTCTCGAAGTAGAAGTGACACTCAGCAGAAGAAACCTTTTCTGGATCTGCAGTTAGTGTACAGCGCTTTATGAAGAGCCCGTCTCAAGTGAGTAGAGCAGCTGTTGAGGCAAGTCCCCAAGCAGACGATATCCCCGGGAACCCCCGTGGCTCCTTCCTAACTCTCCCTCCTGACTCCTACAAATGAATGGGACAACTATTTTGAGCCCCTTTCTTCCTAAAGTGAATTATTACTCATCATTTCACTTAATCTGAATTTCTCCAAATAAATTTGGTCCCCAAAGCATTAATTAACACCTATTGGACACAGACACTGGGAACCCAAGGAGGGATGACTGACCTCGGTGCTTTGGACTGAATTTGTGACTCTATCTGGAATCACAAAGGCTGGGGGGGGGGAGGGGGGGAGAAGAAACTCGTTAAAGGGAAACCTTGTTTTTAACTCCTTTCAAACTTATGTCTGCATTGAGCTCTCAACAGTAATTTTGGGGAAATGGTCCCCAAAAGCGCTGTGGTAAACACTGGACAGAGCCCTAGACAAGTCAGGGTAGAAGAGGAGGAGAAGGGGCAGCTCTGGGAGAAACAGCCTTAGCAAAAGCCCAAGTAAATGACTAAAATCACTTAACATCGGTACTTAAACCCAAAAAGCCTGGGGAGCAGGCGGGAAGTGGGGGGTGGTTTGGAGTTCTACATGCAGGAAGGACAATATTCTATCTGAGCCTCACTATGGCAGAGCACGGAGAGGGACTTGGGGGAGGTAAAAACACGGCAGCAAATTAGGGTTTGGAGGTGGAAGAATCCAGAGGTCAATCTGCAGTGACTGAAAGACACAGAGAAAGCTGGGTGGGAGCCCTGGGCTGAGGGGTCTTACAGAGGTTCCCCCAAAAATCTCTGAGGGACAGATGGCATGAACTCCCCTGAAAGAAGAGGCAGCCGGCACCTCCAGACCCTCATAGATGGGGAAGGGGGGACTCTTGGGAGGAGCTGGGTCAGGGCAGGGGCTGAGAACCTGAGGCCCAGAGGCAGCTAATGGGGCAGAGATGCAGGAGGTGGGCACCTGGCTGGGTACTGCTAGTGCCACAGGGCAGGAATCAATCTGCTTGTGCTCAGGCACAGTGGGAAGAGGCCCAGCCTCGGGAGGCAAGAAGGCCTGAATTCGAATCTGCCCTTAAGCCACCGCTCCTCTCTAGACATGAGCTCCCTCACCCAAAGCAGGGGCTAGGAAGGGCACCTGCCTCCTGGGCTGCTGGGAGGCTCCAGAGATCTCTGCCCACCAATTCTTCTCATTCTTCTCATCAATCAGGAGCAAAATCTCTCCCTCACCAGGCTCAAACACAGCACATTCAGCCCGGGCAAGTTCCCTAAGGAAAAGGAGAACCAAAGAAACCCAAGATGTTCCTTTAAGAAAATCCTTGGAATCAGGAGTCAGTTGTGGGGAGGAGGCAGGAGCCAGTTCAGACTGGGGTTTGTGATTTCACAGCTGTAGACCCCACCACGCTCTTCTGAGCTTGTCCCAGAGGAGCCCCAGATTCTCAGGGGTTCTAGAAGATGATCCTGGAAGGCTCCAGCCTCAGGGGCGGCTCTGAGCAGTGGGCAGTACCCAGAGCCCATTTCTGCTGGCCAGCCCGGGTGGCCCATTCCCTTGCTGCAGTGACCATTGGGCAAGGGTCCCAGGGTGAGCGGGCCCATGAGTTTTGGACCCCAGGGTCCTCGTCTTGTGACTGATGAGGAGAGCTGATGAGTGAGGTTGCGGGAGGCTCCGGTCAGAAATGAATGGAGAGGGTGCAGACAGATGGGAGCCGGCACTGCTCAAGAGGGCCCAGGCCGGGCCCAGAAGGGATCCCCACTCTAACACAGGGAGGCGCGTTCCTCCGACCTCTGCACCTGTCGCCCACTGTCCAAACTCTGGGATAGCTCTTGGATTAGAAAGTTCCCCTAGCCTCAGGCCCAAAGTGGTCTCTGCCCCACCATGCTCCCCCCCAGGATGGCCCTTCCTGTACTTAAGGCAACCGTCCCATCCCTCACTGCTCCCGCTCCCCCACCCTGTCTCTATGAATCAGGTCCAGGAAGGCTCGAGCTCCTTCACCCCCTGCCCCCTCCCCAGCTCTCAGGGTCACTGATGCCCTTCTGACACCAAAGGTCTGGGCACGGGGGGCTCTAGACCCGTTGCCCTTAGAGGCCTTGCTCCTCCTAAAGTAACCCAAGGCCACTTTGCAGCACTTGCTGATACCCAAAGGCAACAAGAAATGCCATTTCTGGGGACACTTGGTCATCGGGCATCGATGCCAAAAGGCCGCTGCCCTGCGCCATCAGTGGCAGGTACAAGGCAGGGAGGCCTGGGTAAAACCTTCCAAGTTAAACAACCTGGATTTGGACCATCAGCCTCATCAATGAGAAGGGAACCACGGGAGAGAAGGCAACGATCACTTTGAGAAATAGGTCAGAGGGAGAAATGGAAGCAGTCAGAGGAAAGGATGAATCCCAGTTTAACTAGGGGGAGTCTGATGGGGCTCCTGGCTTAAGATGGCGTCAGCAAAGCCGGTTTGGACGGTCCCCGCAGACGCTGGCAAGGTGGGTCTGGCGCTCGGGAAAGGGCAGAGCAGAATTACACCCATTTCTGGATTTGAAGGTGCCCTTTTCTCTTATGAATAGAACGCTCTCTTTTAGATGGCAGACAGAGGAGGGAAGAGGCCTGGGGTACCAGAACTGAGCCTCCAGTTACCAGGCAGGTCCTGAAAAGTGGGGGTGGACAATGAGAGACCAGAATGGAGGCAGTAAGGCGGGCTCAGACACAGAGAAGGTCGGGGGGTCTGGCAGTCGGACAGTTTATTAAGTAGAGGCAGACTCTGGTCCTGGAGCCAATGAGTCCCACATTGATGGGACTCAACAGGCTGAAGCCCGGCTGGCTCCCCTACAGCTGAGGTGTCAAACAGCCCATGACAGTCCCGAGCTCTGGGGGAACCAGGTTAAGGTGTAACTGGGCCGTACTAAACAGAATTAATCTGTGACGATACCAAAGCGGGTCTTCCAAGCCGGTCCGTGGCCCTCGGGGACCCCACTGTACAGCTGGGCGGCCGCCATTTCTGTCTGGGTAGACCAGTCCTGCCGGACGTGATGTAGACATCTGGCAAGCAGACATGCTCTGTCACCCGTCGGGGCTCTGGCGTGAACTCCTGCATCGTCACTCACTCTTCCTTCCATTACTTGTGACAACAAATGCGCCGTCAGGTATCTCAATGTGAGTTTAACGAACGTCCCCTGAGCTTTTCCCCTTATTTCTCTCCTCCATTAGGCACAAGAACATGAGTTTTCTCGGTCGACTCTGGATCATTTTCTGCTTTCTCGAAGTCACCGTGTATTGTCAGTACGCCATGTACCAGATGGACGAAGACTACGACGAAGAGGCCGACGACGAATATTCACCCGCGTTTTATTTTCACTCCAATCAAGATTACGACATTTCCTCTCACCGAAATCCCCTCGGCTGTGCCGCGGAATGCTTCTGCCCCCTGACCTTTCCGTCCGCCATGTACTGTGACAACCGCAAGCTCAAGACGATCCCAAAGATCCCGACGCACATCGAACAGCTCTACCTCCAGTTCAATGAAATAGAAGCCGTGACGGCCCATCCGTTTGCCAACGCTTCCAACCTGAAGGAAATCAACCTCGGCCACAACAAGATCAAGTCTCACAAGATCGAACGCGGCGTGTTTGCCAAGCTTTCCAATCTCTTACAACTGCATCTGGAGCATAACGACATGGAAGATTTCCCATCTCCTCTTCCTAGTTCTTTAGAAAAACTTCTTCTTGGTTACAACGAGATCTCTAGAGTGGAGGCGAATGCCATCGAAGGCCTGATGAACCTAACCACGCTGGACCTCTGCCACAATCGGCTTCAAGACTCTTCCTTAAGAGAAAACTTTTCCCAAATGAGCAAACTGGCGCAACTCAACTTAGGTAGTAACAGATTAGAGTCGATGCCCCCGGACTTACCTTCCTCGCTCATGCATCTCTCTCTAGAAAATAATTCCATCTCTCTCATCCCGGACAATTACTTCCAAAGGTTCCCCAAGCTTCTCGCTCTAAGAATGTCGTCCAACAACCTGCGGGAGGTTCCCTATGACGTTTTTAACATTTCCAGCCTCATAGAGCTCAACGTGGGACACAACAATCTGAAGCAAGCGTTCTACATCCCGAGAAGCCTGCAACATCTGTACATGGAAGACAATGACATCGAATGTACGTAAACCTTGTCTTTTTACGGAGGGGCTCAGGGTGGGCTGACAGTGAATGAGCTCTGATCCTCACGCACAGCTGTTGATAGGACCTGGGCGGGGAGAGGCTGAAATTATGTGCAACCAGAACAGCTCCTGCCTAGAAGTAAAAACAAGGATTCTTTCTGCTAAATGGCACTCTCCTCTATAGACGGCTTAAGCTTGCCGAAATCCTGTCGCTACTTAACTTTCCTTTCTCTGATTCCTCTGAAAGACAATTAAACCGTGACTTCTGCAAGGGCTCGCCGTAGCCGGTATAGACGCCGCTAACTCCTTCCTGACTGCGGCGGTCCAAGCGTCACTCCCTGGGGGAAGCATTTAAGCATGACCCCAGATATGTCCTTAGATGGGTTCTTAGTGACAACCAAGGCCTTCTGGATGCTAACTCTCTATTTTTACTTTACAGACATAAATGTCACCCTGATGTGTCCCCGAATTGACCCGACGCATTACCACCACTTAACCTACATTCGTCTGGACCAAAACAGGCTAAAAGAACCAATTAGTTCCTACGTGTTGTTCTGCTTCCCTTACATCCACAGTATTTATTACGGGGAACAAAAAAAACCCGACGGGCAAATGATACTGCTGAGGACCCAAGTGTTCCGCAGGTTTCAGGAAGAAGAAGAAGAAGAAGGAGATGGAGAAGGAATGAGCCTGAGGGGCAGGAGCGGGGAAGAACGGAGGAGAACTTTGATCCTTACTTCTACTAAATTCAGTAACTACAAAAACCCGGAGCTTTATGTTGCTCCTTTCCTCAGGCTTAACAGCCATTCCAGATGTCGATGATACTAACAAATAAACCAAAACCAGCTTTGCATGTCTGCAGAATGTGAATGTTGCGACATTTTTAAAGCCAAAAGAGTCCCCTGTGCCCGCCTCCCCCCCCCCCAAGCAACCTGGACTTTACTGCCTTCTCCTCAATGTTTAACCCTTAAGGAGAAAATGCCCCCAAGTAGGAAAAGAGCTCACATGTCACCAAAGCAGACTGCTCCAATTTCTGCCACACCCGGAGTCCAATTCCACCCCTGGGGTGAGTTACTGCCCCACTGGTTAGTTACAACCCCCCTCCCCCAACTGATTAGTTATAAGGCACCCCCCCACTTTATCACTCATGTTAAAATAAGACAGAATTGCACTTGGCCAACAAGGTCTGTGAATGCAGTCACAAAGGGGGCGCAGAAATGGCACCTGGTGCCTGTGGCTCTCTGGGAGTTTGACAAGTGAGTCAGAAAAGCAGGATGAGAATGGGGAGGAATGCAGGAGAACCTCTAGAACTAGACCCTAATGGATCAGAACCAAGTCACTGAGACCAAACCCAGAAGTCCTCAGGTTCCACAATGGCCTGAACATGGGCATGTGGACAAAAGGCACCAGGGACAGGAACAGGAGCTTCCAATGAGCATTTACAACATTACCATAGTTAATGTGCTCATTAAGAAACAAAGTCAGCAGAAGGAGTAGCTGTACGTGGCACCGCTCCACCCTAGCCCTCCACCCACATAGGACGGTCTCCTCCATTTCTGAGGCTTCCCTTTCCCTAACAGAAGCCGGGCAAGACCACTCTCCAGACGGCCACCTTGGCTCCTTCTTCCCCTACCTGGTTCCAGCATCCTCGGGAGCTCCCGCCAACCGCACATCCCTGTCTCTATGGGGAATACTGGAGGCCCCTCAGTCATCCTCAATCCCTGCTGCCCCGTCCCCACATTTGCCAGTGCTCTGGATTCTTTCCTCACATCCTCTTACCCACCTCACCCCTCCATGGTTCCCTCCCGGTTTTCCTCCTGGCCCCCTCCTGGCCCTCCACAGGGTTCTCTCCTGGTCCCCCATGTGGTTTCCTCCTGGTTTCCTTCATGACTCCCCTCTTCATCCCCCACTTGGCTCCCTCCATCCCCCTGGGCTAATGGCTGCTTCTGGTCCCCATGTGGCTCCCTCCTGGTTCCCTACATGGATCCCTCCTGTTTTCCCTCCTCATCTCCCACGTGGCTCCCTCCTAGTCCCCCCTGACTCCCTTTTGGTCACCCACGTGGCTGGCTCCCTCCATCCCCTTGGGCTAGCGGCTGCTTCAGGAGCCCCTTTCTCAGCTTGTCTGCTTCAAGCCTTTCCTCCTTCAGGGTAACCTCAGAACCAAGGTCACACGGGATGGATTCCTTCATTGTCTCCTCTGCCCTCCCAGGCTCATTCCTGTTCCCCTTCCCACATTCTGCATCCTCGTCTCCCGGGGCTCCCCATGCACCCCCAAAAGACCCAATCTCTCTTTTCTTCCCCTGCCTCCTTCCCAACCAGGGGCACAGGTGATCCGAGGTGCCCAGTGCCCCCCAAACTTGGGAGGCTCCCAGAGCTCTCTCCTCCTTTGTGGTCAGGGAAAGGCTCCCCAGCCCTGCTGTGGCTCCCGGCTCTTGAGGAATTAGTGCTAATTAACCTCAGTAATGAGGTTATAAATAATCCTCACTAACCTTGCCTATTCCCCTGATCCTCCCCCACACCTTCTCACCTGCTTATTCCCACCTCCTCCTTTGCTCTTCCCAGTACAGTACTGATTTCAAGAGCCCCCCTCCTGGAGACGTCCACACTCCCTGGTCTCCCGTCTTTTCCCTCTGGGCAGAACCTCCAGAAAAAGCCCCCCTCCAGACCAAGCTCCCACTGGTTATCAGTGTGTCTGCCCTAAAACACACGCTACATACCCACAGTGACAGACACACACACACACACACACACACACACACACACACACATACACACACACACACTTGAGGCAGGGGTGCCCCCTCTGCTTCTCCTGCTCAGCCAGATAGCCTGGGGGGAAGCACAGCATAGGAGCCCCGTCCTCGGCCAGGACCCGGCTGCCTCTCGTGGCTGCCCCGGTCAGTGCCCTGGACAAGCTGCCTCCTGGCTGCTCCCCTCAGCACAGCGGCCTTGTGCAAGGAGCCTGTCCACCCCGCTGCCACTGATGCCGGGGGACGCATCTCCCCGGTTCTTATGTTAGAGCGGACGGCAAGATGGCATTTCTAGAGGCCGTGGGCACTCCAAACTTGGCCAATGTTCAATCACAACTCTGAGCCTAAGTCCTTCTGCCGGCTGGCGGCTGCTCTCCTCCGCTGCCTGGCAGCCATGAGAAAGGAGAGCTCCAACATATCCAGATGCCGGGCAATCACGGCAGGAGATGTTTCCATCTCCGAGGATTCTGCTCTGGCTCAATCCATTCCATAGTGGACCACCCGTTTCTACATCCTGGATATGAGCAGAGACACTTGAACAAATGCTTCCCCCGAACCTAGGGAAGTGCTGGCCTGACCTCAAGCTGTTCCTCTGGTTCTAGACCGCCCCTCGCCATCCTGGTACACGTGGACCGCCCCTCGCCATCCCGGTGCACATGGACCGCCCTTGCATCCCGGTACACATGTGAGCTAAGTGCCATTGATGGATGAGACCTACGTGGGCATTCCCCTTGTCTCACGGATCTTTAACCCTCCCGGGCTGCCCGACCCAATAATTACACCATTGTCCAAACCACAAAATACACGATGAAACAGGGTCTCCAGGAAGGGTCACTTTCCTGAGACACCTGAGCACCGGGCCCCAAAGATCCATACTGTGAGTCACCTCCCCAGAGTCCCCCAGGCAGGAGGAGAGAGCGAGCTTATACATAAAACTGCACAAGGAAGCGATAGGAAAAACGCTAACGGGTCCAACAGTGAAAACATTCCCACTAAGACGTAAACTATGAACTCCTCGGGAGGTACATTAATGGGATACATATGTTGGCGCGCGAGCTAATTCGGAAAGCAGATGGCGCGTCTCCTAGGAGAGGGGTCAGATGATTGAATAACTCGGCCATCTTCATAAATTCATCTCCCCCGACAAGAAGCAGCCGGGGTCCGCGAGCCGGCCGGGGGCGGGGGCTCGGAGCGACTCCGGCACCTCGTCTGAGGAATGTTCTGAGCAGCCTCGGCGCTCGCCGACAGCGGCAGGAATGTTGGCAGGCCCGTCTCCCCCATGGAAAGGGCTTTGCGAGCTGTCCGCCCCCAGAACGCTGGAGAGCCTGAAACCTTCTGCAGCTTCCTGAGCTGCCTGCGCCCTCCCACTGTGGGCTCCGGCGAGCGAGCGAGGAGCGAGCGAGGGGAAGAGAGCCGCAGACGCTGGGAAGCAAGGCAAGGTAGGCTCTGTAAGCGCCGCGTGTCGCGATCAGGGTGACTGTAAACAGTCGTCCCCAGCTGCAAGAGCAGTTTTGAAGGCGGGCTCCGCAGACTTTAACATCAATCTTGAAGGGATCTTTTCGGAGCCTCGGCCGACTTCAGATTCGGGGCAGGAGGTCCAAGGTGCTGCCCTGGGTCCCTGTCGGGGGGCTGTCCTTGAGGGCCGAGGGCTCGTGTGCAGTCCCGCCCAGACCACTGCTGGGAAGTGGCCCCCACCCCCATCGCAAATGCTGCTGGGTTTGCCCCAGGCCCTGGGGAAAGTGCGTGCCCCAAGTGCCTCCTTCACAAACACACCGAAGGACTCCCTGGAAGGGGGCGGAGGTGGGGGGAGGGCAGTTTAGCTGAAATCACCAAGTGAAGACAAATATGAAGGATTTAAGGCTTTTAAAAAACGTGCGATGGAGACAAGTAGTTCTTGTATTTATCTGGAAGCTCAAATGGACGGTCGCTTCCTTGGAAACGGGCCACGTTTAGATCCCGCAGAACAGGCACGCGTCCACCTAGCAGCGAGCGGCAATAAGGCGACCCTGCCTCGGCTCTGGGGTCCTTTATTGCTTTCATGTTAATGATACAAAGAGAGACAGGATGGCAGGCGTGTGATGGCCCCACGTAGAGCGGGTAGAACAAAGTGCCGCAGGATTGTTCACTCTGCTAAAGGGAACTCTGAAGCCCCCCGGGGAAGTTCAGCAGCTGGTTAAGATGGGGGAAGCCTGGGGCCGGCCCTGTGGCTCTCGCCAGTCCTGTCTCTCTCCTTCTTTGCTTTTAGGCCCCCAAGAGGGAATAGAAGCCCACCCAGCGGCCTCCTCAGAGACCCCTGCCGCCGCCCCTGGTCTGGGCCGCCATGAATACCCCGCAGGCCGCCTTGGTCTGGCTTCTCCTGGTGCCCTGGGTGAAGCCGGCCCCGCCCGCTGCACAGAGCTCTCCCACAGAGACCTTTGGAGAAATATGGGATTATGAGGAGCCGCCGCGGGACGGGGGAGACATGAAGGTATCAGATTTCTTTTATTCTACAGGCGCACGCGGTTGCTCTCGACGCCATTTGCTCCTGAACAAAAGAGGCTCCCGTTTAAGTGATTTAAAGTCTCTCCTCATCATCTCTGTCCCAAAGTGGATTCCTGGGACGATTAAAGTGAGAAGTGTCAGTCAAGGTGACCTAAGAGTCCCTGGGAAATGGGAAAGAGCAGCAAAGGGCCCATTGTGCTCGGCCCCGGCCCCTCCCCACAGGGCTGCAGCCCATGTCGGCCGGGTTCTCCGGGGCGACGGTCCCAGGGTGATTCAGATATGGGAATGGGACCAGAAAGTACAAGAAGCATTTAATTGGGGAGTACTTGTAAGTCCCCCTAGAGATCGCTGACCTAAGAAGGGACAGCTTCCTAGACTGGGCCAGGAGGACGGTGGAGACCTTCTGGTATCTCCCTCCTGGGGGTTCTGGCCCCAGGGAAAACAAGCTGCTGCCGTACCTCGGTGGTCCCATGTCGTGTGGCCTGAAGACCACGCCGGAGAGGCTGGCCCGGATATCCCATGATAAAAACCAGTGTAGATGAGGGGTTTCAGTTTACTAAGGATGAAAAATAAAAGGGAATTTCTAAATGGTCACACTGGTGGCTCCCAGGGTGCACCTGGTCCACACTTCCAGTTGAGGGGAGCACGTAGCGCCCAGGGAGGTCGTCATGGAATCAGAGCAGAAAGAGGTCCCTGCAATCATCTAACCCTACTGTGCGCAGACAGCACGGGACTCTAATGTGTGTTCCTCCAGCTTCCCATTAATGACAACAAACCACTAAAATGGAGGTGTGCAAAACTCCTTACATGAATCCTCTAATCTTCTCCTGTGAGGAAGGTGATGGTATTATTCCTGTTTTATAGAAAAGGAAACTGAGGCAGAGGACAGCTAGGGTCTGAGTTGGGATCTAAATGCAGCTCTTGCCGACCCCAAGCTCAGGGAGGTCTCCCATAGCCCAGTCAGCTTCCTAGCTTGTGCCCAATGACTTCACATGCCCAATGCCTCCATGTGTCCAAAGGCTCCACATGCCCAATGCTTCCAAGTGTCCAGTAGCTTCACCTGCCCAATGCCTCCATGTGCCTAGAGGTTTCATGCGCCCCCGTGTCGTGTCTTTTTCAGGCTGACCCATCCCCTTCCCTTCCTCAACAACCTCTGGGTATCCATCCCTTTTGATGGATCCCTTTTGATCCATCCAGGCTTCCCTAAAATGTTACCTGACAACAGCCTCCAGAGGAGGCACAGCCTTGCATGGCAAGGAGAGGGGGTCGCTATCCCCTCCCTGGTTCTAGGCACAGCATCCAGACAAATTAATGCACCTCCTTCTCCCCCATTAGTGCTGGCTCAAGACTCCCTTCTGTCCCACCCCATGCCCCCATTACAAATGATCTATAGGGTTTGCCTTTTGGCTAAGTCAAATAACCTGGGTCACCTGTATTCTTCTAATAGAGAAACGAGATCCTGACAATCCTACACGACTTACAGAAAGACGAAAGCACGACGGAACAGCCAGAAAGAGCTGAAGCTGGCGGTAAGGAGGCCGGGCCGGGCGGGAGTGGGCGGGGGGCGTGGGCTGTACCCCCAGAACTTGTGGCCCGGTGGGAGTTGATTCAGCAGGAAATGACCAGAGCAGCAATGGGCATCCCCATCCCGGAAGCAAAAGCTCTTTGTCTACACCTGTATGGAGCCCAGTCCCTCCCCAGTGTGTGAGGCAGGGAGGCAGGGAGGGAGGGAGGGGAATGGGGAGCCTCAGCACAGGGCCTGGCACAGAAGAGATGCTTTAAAATGCCTGGAGGCTGACTGACTAAGCCAATGTGTCAGGGAAGGGGAGTTCTCCAGATTAGAAGGAAGCCAGAGAAGTGGCGCTAGGGCACAGTGCCCCCCAATAGCGCGCTCCCTCACAGTGCCCCCCCCATACACGTGATATGCAAGAGTCGAATCTGGGACCAACAAATGCTTTTAAAAGGCCTCTCTATGCACACATATATTGTATCTAGAATATACTGTGATCTATTTAACATGTATAGGACTGCTTGCCATCTGGGGGAGGGGGTGGAGGGAGGGAGGAGAAAAGTTGGAACCGAAGTGAGTGCAAGGGATGATGTTGTATAAAATTACCCAGGCAGGGGTTCTGTAAAGTTATAATTATTAAAAAAAAAAAAAAAGCCTCCCTAAGTTCTCATCCCCGCGGAGACGGCTGTCCCTTCAACCACTCAGCGGGGTCTGGATCTGCCACCTGAGGGGGAGAGTCTGAATGCAGAAACCCTCCCCTGGGAAGGGGCTGGCCGGGGCGGGAGGGCTCTCTGGGCCCGCCGTGGCTCACCACCCCATCGTCCCTTAGAAATGCCGACCTGCCTCCTGTGCGTCTGTCTCAGCGGCTCCGTGTACTGCGAGGAGACGGACATCGATGCCGTGCCCCCCTTGCCCAAGGAGACGAACTACCTGTACGCCCGTTTCAACAAGATCAAGAAGATCACGGCCAAGGACTTTGCGGACATCCGTAAGTGAATTACATTTCTGTGAATCCTAACTCAGACAGAAAGGGGCATTTCTATGTCGAGAGCAGAAGAGAAGGCTCCGTGTGAGACCGAGAGGCTCCGCGGGCACGGCCCGCTTGGTTTGTTTTTAAACTTTCCGCAGGCGCTCCTCCCGAACCTTCAGCACTCAGGACAGTGCCTGGCACAGGGCGGGCCGCGGGGCCGCCAATGGCGTTTATAGGTGACTGTGTTAGGAGAAATGGCGGCAAAAGTGGGCAGAACCAGGAGAGCCACGTATACGATGATCACCACAACCTAAAGACAAACAGTTTTTTTCACTCACTCTTCTGCGTGCAGCCACTGGCCCCGGAGAGGGGCTGGGATGAAGCGCGCCGCCATGCTCTGATGGCCCAGCAATAAATGCAGGGCTCGGGCCGAAACACACGCCCGGGTCCGCGTCTGTGTTTGGGGGTGACACGGCCAGTGTGGGCGCTTGTTTGGCTTGTCTGTGTGTATCTGTTCAAGGCCGTTGTCTTTTCTTTATCCCCCAATGGGAAGGAGGGAAGGAAAGTAGGAGGGAAAGGGGAAAAAAATTCATTGAAAAGAAATTTAGTTTAAAAAACTCTGTCCAACATTTGAAAACCTGTAGACATGATGCCCGGTGAACGCGACGCCCCGTGAACGCCTTTCTATTCTTTTCTGTGGATGTTTTTAAAAGAACTATCCTGGCCTTTATTTGCCATCATACTGCTAACCCTCCTCCTGTCTTCCACCCCACTCCCACTGAGGGAAAGCAAAGAAACAGCCAAACAAAATGAAACAAGGTCTTGGAAAAGCGAGTGGGATCGCTGTCCTCAGCGCCCATCACTCTCAAGGGGGAAGAGGCGAGCAGCCTCTGTCCCACGTCTGTGTGCTCATGCGTCACCAGAATCGAAGATTTTCCAAAATGGGGGCGGGGGGACCTGCCGTCCTCCCCGTTTCCTCCAGGCGGCATTTTCTTCCTTCCACATTTCCCTCCTTTCCACACTAGGAGAGCCTGCTTTCTATGCCCCTTCTCTTTCCAAACCGATCCACTGAGAACCTGGCTCCCAGAAGCGCCCATAGCCCTCCCTGATTCACCAGGGGTCTTCTGGAAGCTCCCCGGGCTGCCCGCTTTGGTGCTAGCTAGTGGTCCACTCAGACTTTCCTCTCTGCTCACAAGTGGAAGGGCATCTCGGACCAAGACTTTATGGCTTCTTTCTTGTCCCTGTTGCCTCCGGACCAGAGTCCCTTCCTCAGGCTCTTCCTCCTCCACTCTCCAGCCCTGTCATACCCTTCCTCAGAAGCCTTCGTTCCTTTCTTCCTTCCTCCAAGATACACCGCCAACATCTACAGCCAGCGTTGAAGGCCCTCTGAGGTCCGGCTTCGGCCAGACCCTCCAGTGAAGCTGTGGTTTCCTACCCCCCTCAACGTTCCAACTGGATGGGGCCCTTGGCCGGCCCCCAAATTTGTATTACCACCTCCCGGCCCTGGGATGAGACCCCTCCTGAGCCCAACATTACAGACCCTCTCATCCTTCAGGGCTCAGCTTTGGGGCCGAGAACTGGGCAGGGCTAAGTGATTTCTCCCTCTCTGATTGGTTCTCTCCTCTGCTCTGATGATCCCAGTCGGCAGCAGGCGTAACCCTTCATCCCCCTTGTCTCCCTGGGGCCTGGACGGTTAGCATAAGCGGGTCCTATCGGAACCTGGTGACTTAATTTCTTGTGACTCAGTTTCCACATCATGAGAGCACCAAGCTGAGCCAGAGCAGGTGACAAAGAAAGGCTCGATCTCATTTCCTTAGCTGCAGAACAGGTGACTTGGACAATGTGGCTGCTAAAGGAGTCTACCTCTGTGCTTTTAAATGGTCGTGAAATAGCGCTAGTTTAAGATGAAATAAAATATAATATTTATCAATATTTTTATATGGGGTTCTTTCCCTCAAGCTAACTTAAGAAGGCTCGATTTCACCGGAAACCTGATAGAAGACATAGAGGACGGGGCCTTTTCCAGGCTCTCCCTGCTTGAGGAACTCACGCTTGCAGAGAACCGGCTGTTAAAGCTTCCCATTCTGCCCGCTAAGCTGACTTTGTTTAATGCCAGACACAACAAGCTCAAAAGCAAAGGCATCAAAGCAAACACGTTCAAGGTAAGGGACATCCTTATAACAACTGCTCCAAGGAAACCGACACTGGCCAGAGGGGAAGCCCCCGAGGTTGGTATGCTGTCAGTCAGCTGGGCTCTGATTGCCAGCTTGAGGGCCTTGGGCCTAGTGGCTGAAACAAGGCCTCTGTGCCCTTCTGACCAGTCCATCCACAGTTGGTCCTCCACACCGCAATCCAGCTGGTACTGGTGCTGAAGCCCAGCTTTGTCTGACCACGCCACTCCTCCCACTCCTCTGTGGCTCCTCAGTGCCTCCAAGCCAGGGCCCAGAGGCCACTGAGAGCCCTTCCTTCGGGCCCCCTTTCCGGGCTGGCCACACAGGACTCTGCAGCAGGCAGAGAGCCTCCTGGCTCTCCCACATTCTGTCCCCTCTAGCCCACGTGACTTTGCCCAGCTGTCCCCCAACTCTAGAATGATAGAATCCCCGGTTCCCTTCCAAAGGCTGGGGGCTCAGGGTGCCTTCTGCAGAGCCTTTCCTGATGGCCCCCACCTCCCAAACTACCCTGAGCCAAGACCAATGGGAAAGAGCCCCAGCAAAGGAGCGCGAGGCCCTCGGGTGAGCCCCACCTGCCTCCTCCTCAGCGGCTCCCCCAGTTGCAGCTCCTAGTTAAGACCTCTAAGGAAGGTTAACCCAGAAGCCCTTCTTCCCCCAGAAGCTGAAGAACCTCTCCTTCCTCTATCTGGACCACAACGACCTGGATTCCGTGCCGCCGCATTTGCCTGAGAGCCTGAGAATCCTTCACCTTCAGGTACGTGGTGCTCTGGAACACGCAGTTGGGCCTAACCCAAATTTATGCCGATGGGAATCACCTCATTCTTTGACCCCGAATGCAATCCCAGCAGCCCCCACATTGCCTGACCCTGCTAGGCCATAATACCTGCATTTGGCTGATTAACTGAGTGGTGTGTGTGTGTGTGTGTGTGTGTGTGTGTGTGTGTGTGTGTCTGAATCTCCTTCCTTCCTTTCTCTTACCACCCTTCTTTCCTCTCTCCTTTCTCCCCTCCCTCTTTGTCTCCCCTCATAGACTCAGGGCTTAATCACTGCATTAACTCAAGGCCTCGAGTCCTTCCAAGTTGTTTCCTTGCCAGCGCTGCGGTCTTTTTATGAATTGTTAGTTCTGCCCTTCTCTCGGTCTTTTCCGTTTCCTCTGAAACTGCCCGTTCCATCGTTCCTTCCTCATAGCTCCTATCATTTCCTTACACTCACACACCGGCCTTGTTCAGTCTCCTTCCAATACAGAGCCAGACCCTTGGTTTGCAACCCGGTCGCTAACAAAAGACTTGCAGAAATGCCCGTTCCTTTGCTCTTTCTCTGACCTCTTTGGGACGTCCATACTAGAGTTTTCGAGCGGGGTCAGAGGTTCTGCTCATTTCGGTGATTTCTCCAGTATGACCCCAAATTTGAGGCGCCTGGTCCATGTCTGAGGATGCCCCCAAACTCTACCTTGCAGAGGAAGGCTTTCCCCATTGCTTTATGGGTGGCTCAGACCAAGCCTGTCCAAGTCTTCCACCCCAGCCGGGGGCTTCCCGGGCTTGAACCACCCACCTTGCCCTGGACGAGCAAACATGGTACATTTAGGGAGGACGTTTGTCTTTCCACACTCAAGGACAACTGGGAGCTTCCTAACCTGTTTCTCTTGTGTCACAGTTTAACAACATAGCCGACATCACGGATGATACATTCTGCAAGTCCAACGACACGCGCTACATCCGCAGCCGCGTGGATGAGATCAGAATGGAAGGCAACCCCATCCTCCTGGGGAAGCATCCCAACAGTTTCATCTGCCTAAAGAGACTGCCCACTGGAACCTACTATTAACTGAGGCGCACTCAGCCCCACGTACCCCTAAAGGGAAAGCCAGCTGTCTGCTTACCTCTCATTTAAAGGATCTATAGTCTCGTTTAACGATATTTTTGTATACTCTTGGCAGCTTTCAGACACCTACACCTTTTTTTGTTCTTTTTTAAACTAGAGTATTTAGAAAACTTTACATCTACCTTACATTGTGAGTTCAAAATGTAACATAATGTGAATAATGGAGACTAGTCAGATAAACATCACCACACACCCCACTTGGTTCATGGCAAGATGTCGGCACACTGTGACAACGTCTCTGTGGCTGCGTCTCAGCTGGGGGCACCTTCTCATCGCTACCAACGTGTAAGTGTGGGCACACACCCAGGACTGGCTCTCTGATGCCCTTCCTTCTCGTTCCTGCCTGAGGATGCCTCCCTGGCTCAAAGTGAAATATTTTCAGGCACCCACAGTTTTTGCAAGCTGGACTGACATCGGTGAGGGACTCATTACTGTCGTAGGCCGTGAAATATGGTAGAGTTTGCTACAAGACATGTGTCTATACCATACTTTTCAACTGGAGAAAACTCCATTCCTTTGGTCAAGTCCCAATAAAATGTTCATTTACAGGAAGTGACTCTGGTTTGTGGAGGTCCACTCGAGACGACTTCTTTGGCAGCATTCCCAGAATGCTTTCATTCTCGGGGGAGGGGCTGCTCCCTACAGCTCAGAGGGGGTTACCATAAACAGGAACATCCCCTCCCTTTTATAAGCTTACACAAGGGTTAAAGGGAAAAGCAAAATTAGATTTGGGAAACAATCTCTGGTCTTCTGATCCTGGTCTAGTCCTGTTTCTCCAGCCCAGGAGACTACATCTAGTGGGGGGAATGCACCTATGCTGCCAGTTGAGCCCATGTTTCATATGTAGTTTCAAGGAAGAGCTCAGCCCCATCCTCCTGGGCTAAATCACGAGAGGCTTTGGTGGACCCAAGACCTGTGGACATCCCTCCCACAGAGAGCGATTACAAGGTCTCCTCTTCCTTCCTATCTTCCCATCCCAGCCAGGGCCTTGCCCAAAGCCTCCATCAATGGCCCACACAACAGACCCCAGACGTTGTATTATTGCAGGACTATAGGCTCCCGCACGTGCCCAGCCCACACTGAGACCACGTCGTACACCCAGCTCACCACTGGTCACTCGTACAGCCCAGCCATCCCTGATGTATTCATTTCCATTGACCTGTGGGTCACCTACACTTATTTTTCTGAGATCGCGGTCCCTATGGTTAATAGACAGTATCCATGGGATGGCAGCAGAACTTAAAAGCCAAGCTCCTGCAGCTCAGGGACATGGAAGGCTATTTGTCACTTCCCAAATGTGCCCACTAGTCTCTTTGATTCATTATCCATGACGCAGGTAGTCAACGACACAGAATCACCTGAACGATAAGCACTTCTCAGCTTCTTCCCTTCCCCTTGTAGATGAACAGGAGACTCTCTCTGGAAGGAAGCTGGATTTGATTGGGGAGGTCCTAGAGTGATCCATAGCTTCTAGGTGCAAATCAACAGATCTCTGTTAAACTATATCATTTATATGACAACACTTTGGAGTTGAAAGAGCCTCCAAGAGTCCCTTGGCCAATCTGTAAGAAAAAAAATCCCCAACAAAAACCATCCAAGCAGCAGTGAGCTAGTCTATGCTTGACGACCTCCAACGATTGCACATATTTAACCTATATCACAATGGGTACAGGGAGGTAAGGGAGGCAGGGAGAAAAATTTAGAACCCAAAGTTTTACCAAAATGAATGTTGAAAACTATCTTTGTGGGTTTTTGAAAAAAAAAAATTTTAATTGGGAAGAAAAAAAAAAAGAAACCTCCAATGAGGGAAAAAACCATTAACTTCCAAGGGAGTCCCTTCTACTTTTAGACAACTCTGTTAGGAAAGTTTCTCTGAATTCAAGCCTAAAATTGTCTTTTTTAAACCTCCCTCCACTTCTCCCACTGGCTGTGCCTCCTCGCGCCAGAGAAGTAATCCAATCCCTCTTTAACAGCAAAGTCCTTCAAATACTTGAAAACCACTATCGTGGACCCCTCCCCGCTTCCTGTGTGCCCTACCTCCTCCTTCCCTTTCCATGGCTAAAAATCTTCAGTTCTTTCAAGCATATGATATAGACTCAGTGCCCTTCCCCATGCTGACCGCCCTCCTCGTGAGGCTTCTAACTCATCAAAATCTTTCTTAAACTCTGGTGCCCAGAGCTGGACACGACGCTTCATCGTGTGGTCGGGCCCAAGCAGAGATCCAGAGGCACTCATTTCTGAAAGCTCTGCCCCTCGAGTTTCCACCAGCCTTCTCAGTTGCCAGATCATACTGCTGAGCACTAGCCCAGCAGCCATCCAACCAAGCCTTGCTCATCTTGCCAGACATACATTCAGTTTATTAATGAGGGTATTATACAGACATAAAAACAAAATAAGATTTTACTAATTTCAATTTAATTGAAGAAGAATTGGGGGAAATACAAGTCTCAGTCGGTCTCACTTTATCAAATGTTATCACTCGTCTCCTAGGGCTGAAATATCCCCATCGATTCTTACAACAGCCCTGGGAGAAAGGCACTACCAGTAAGAAGGAAACAAGCTAAGAACAGGAAAGTGACTATTTAAGGCCACACAGCTCCCAAGAGTCTGAGGCTGGGCTTGAACCCAGGTCTCCTTAACACCAATCAGAATAGTGGAAAAAATATATATTCCATCATACATGTGTACATTCAGCCTCTAAGCAGTGCCATTCATGCCCTCTAGTTCTCTGTGATTCTTTTCCAAGTCTTTCCAGAGATCATACACAGAGAACCTATCAAACATGGTGGGAGCCCAGAGATGTTCATAGGGAAGCTCCCCAATATAACAGGAGCTCAGAGATTGTACAGAGAGAAGCTCCCCAACATGGCGGGAGCTCAGAGATTGTACAGAGAGAAGCTCCCCACCATGGCGGGAGCCCAGAGAGTGTACAGAGAGAAGCTCCCCAACGTGGCGGGAGCCCAGAGATTGTACAGAGAGAGCTCCCCACCATGGCGGGAGCCCAGAGATTGTACAGAGAGAGCTCCCCACCGTGGCGGGAGCCCAGAGAGTGTACAGAGAGAAGCTCCCCAACGTGGCGGGAGCCCAGAGATTATACAGAGAGAAGCTCCCCAACATGGCGGGAGCCCAGAGATGGTACAGAGAGAAGCTCCCCACCGTGGCGAGAGCCCAGAGATGATACAGAGAGAAGCTCCCACCGTGGCGGGAGCCCAGAGATGGTACAGAGAAAAGCTCCCAAAGTGGTGGGAGCCCAGTGATAGTATGCAGAGGGAACCTCACCTAGGTGTAAAAATACTTTGCTAGACAAGACTTTGGCTGTTCATCCTCATTCTCTCTCCATCTTGACTTCCATCAGAGTCTGGCATGGTAACCATGCTTACCAAGAGGGCAGATGGTAGCGGGCTACAAGAGACAACAACTCTAGTGGATGATAATCAGGATCTGAAAACGCTAGTCTCAAAACCAAAAGAGAATGGAGAAAATAAGTCCTATAACATAATCAAAGATGAAGTTACAAACATAATTAGCAGTTATATTCTAAAAATAATCACCCAAAATAATCCTATTTATAGAAACACCAAAAAAAAAAAAAAAAAATCTGGGAATTAACTAAGACATCCCGTGCAGTGTGTGTGAGAGAAAATTGCAAGACATCATTGAGAGAAACAAAGATCCCCCATCCTGCACCGGTGGCCAGCCCAATCACTGATCATAACACCCTTTTCTGCCAAAATCCCTTTTCTGATGTCGTTTATCATCCAAAGACAAATACAAATGGATTCCTTCTATTTGTATAAAACGTATATGGGGAAACTGAGCGAGAACACAAAGGTCATGTAAAAGCCACAGCTAGTGCACATGCCTGTGGCCACACACGAATGAGTGAGCGGCTTTCCTCAGTCTGACTGTGCACACACACGTGTTTCTCATGACAACAAGCTGCTTCTGGTATAAAACAGAAGCCGTGCCGCCCCCGCGCCACTCTCTGGCAAAGATCCGAACGACGCCTCGCCAAAGCCGTAAGCTGGAGGAGTAAACACAGGAAGGAGCAGACAAAACGCAGGGAATCAGAAATGGCCAAAGCGGGGCGCCTGGAAGGGAGGCTGGTGTCGGGGCACCCCACGGGCCCGGGGAAGAGGCCGGTCCTTACCCTGAGGAACGGTGAACCGGTGAGAGCACGTGGCCCCGGAACAGTTCTGGTGCCCTGTTATGGGCCAGAACTTGAAACAAGGTGCTAAGTAAGTGGAATGGAGGAGACCATGGTTAAATCTGGTTTAGCATTGATTTACTCCTACAACAAATAATGGTTTCCTAGTGATAGAATGATTGACGTATACTCAGTGTGGAGCATATAAGGAGGAGCTCTCAGGGCCAGGAGGGACAGACGCTTTCTGAGGCTGAGACAGATTCATTCCATCTTCCACTTTTGTTGTGGCTGGAGGCTCAAGCACAAACCTTTGGAAGCTGGAGAGATTCACAAGCCAGAGAAAGCAGGCGGGCAGAGCTAAGGAACACAGAGAAGTGGTGGCAGGCTGTCCTGGGGAAGAACACTGAAACCAAGATCCGGAAGCCTCCAGAAAACTAGCCGAGCCCCAAGTGAAGGAGACGAGAATTTGAAGGAGACAATAAAGGATTTGGACTTTAACACCTGGCTGTGTTTGAGGTGATTATTGAACTGAAAAGAAACCTGCTCGAACAATACTCTATGAGGACCAATTCTAATCGATGTGGCCATCTCCAGCAATGAGATGAACCAAATCAGTTCCAATGGAGCAGGAATGAACTGAACCAGCTACACTCAGCGAAAGAACTCTGGGAGATGACTAGGAACCATCACATAGAATTCCCAATCCCTATGTTTTTGCCCGCCTGCATTGTTGATTTCCTTCCCAGGCTAATTGGACACTATTTCAGAGTCCGATTCTTTTTGTGCAGCAAAATAACTGTTTGGACATGTATGCATACATATGTCATATTTAACTTATACTTTAACATATTTAACATGTATGGATCTACCTGCCATCTGGGGGAGGGGGTGGGGGGAAGGAGGAGAAAAATTGGAACAAAAGGTTTTGCAATTGTCAATGCTGAAAAATTAATCTTGCATAGAACTTGTAAATAAAAAGCATTTAAAAAAAGAAAAGAAAAGAAACCTGCTCCTAGCAAACATTACATTTTAGAGAAGAATATTACAGTGCCCCAGCATCTCAATCCATGTATCTCAATCCATGTATCACAATGAGTTCAAAACTGAATCACATAAGAATTAAAAACCAACCAAGAAAAAAGAATATTACAGTGCCCCAGCATCTCAATCCGTGTATCGCAGTAAGTTCAAAACAGGGAATCACATAAGAATTAAAAACCAACCAAGAAAAAATTAAACTCTATGATCTGCATTCCTCTTTGGTGACTGGTCAACAGACAGATGGAAATTCAGGAGGCCACCAGGGAGAATCTGTCCGTCACGCCTGATCTGTGGCACCGGCAAAGCCACACACCTGGCAAAAATCTGACCGTCGGCGAGCCAGACCTGGTAATACTGGCCCCGGTTTCATTCCAAGGAAATTCTCCAGAAGAGAGGGCAGAGAAAACAAAGGAAGGACAGGGATTCGTCAACGGCCTTGCGAAGCCTGACGGGGGAAGGGGAATCCAACCCTCTCGTGCCCGCGGCGGCCCTGGCACAGAGCGCCTCACACGGGCACGAGTCCGGAGCTGGGAGACTGTGGAGAAAGGGGGCCGAACCGCCAGGAGCCTGAAGCCCGGAAGAAGAACTTCTCACTCTCATACAAAGAACTAATCTCCTCTAGCAAGGCTGGTGTCCTCTGATATCTACACTTGGGAAAGTCCTCCAAACTCCCAAAGCCCAGGGGTGGGGAGGGCCGCCGAACATCCCGGAACGTTCTCATAACACGAGCATAACAGGCAGGCGGACGACAAATGAGAGGACCTTACCTTGAAGTACTGAAATGTCCGCTTCCGGTATTCACACCACTCCAGGAAAAAGTGAAGACTTCTGAAAAACTGGAAAAGGTCCCGCTTCTCTTCTGTCCTGTAGAAATAAAATCTCTTATGAGCAAGGCTCAGGAATCGCAATAACCAAGAAAACAATATATGCGACGACTAGAAAAGTATAAAAGGAAAAAAAAACTAAATAAATGAAACCAAAAGCGATGGAATGATTGTACCAAAGTCTGGCCCCAGAACGGGCTCCAAGACAGCGCCAATGGCACATGGCACAGTCAGGCAGTCTACTGCGAACATCTGGGAAGTGCCTACTCTGTACTGGGCCCTCTGTATACGCTGGGAATTTGTAAAAAGAGGCAAAAGACAGTGTATATGCTTTATATGCAGGACAAAAAGGAAATACTTAATAGGAGGGAGGCACTGGAACTAAGGGTAGGGAGGAGGCTTCCTATGGGAGGTGGGACTTTTGCTGGGATCCAAATGTCAGAGAGGTGGGTCAGTGGTCCCAGCAGAGGGAGAGCACCCAAGCAGGGCAGTCGGACAGAGAAAATGTCCAATGAAGAGAGGAAGCCTCTTGTTCATGGAGCAGCTAGGAGGCTGGAGACCCCAGACCAAAGACTTGTGTTGGGGAGTGGGATGGATGAATCCTGGAAAGGCAGGAAGGGCCCTGAAGGCCAATCGGAGCCTTCTGTATCTGAAGGCCAAGGGACCTCCTGAAGTTTAACATGGGAGGGAGAGTACAGCCAGACGTGCACTTTAGGAAAATCCCTTTGTGGAACACGGATGGGGATGGGAGGCGAGGGGGGGGGACCGGAGACCCAGGGCTACTGCAAGAGTCTAGGTGGGAGGTGCTCAGGGCCTGCCGCGGGGTGGGAGGGGCCAGGGAGAGCTCTGCGCTGTACAGTGTGCAACTTCCTCAGTGTGGGGGTTAGTTTTGCTAACGTAGTTTTTCTCTTTTTTAAAAAACATCCTTTGTGATAAGAACTGGTCCTGCAGAGGGGATACTCGGAGCATTGTAGGAGGCAGGAAGAGAAGGCCAGCAGGAAAAAAGTTATTGCTAAAGAGAAATAAGGTGGAGGAAAAGAAATAAGTATCGATAAACAATGGAAAGCGTAGCTTCTTCTAGGTGCGTTCCCACTAAGGGCAGACCAAAGGGAAGAGCCGGGATGCTGACCTCGGGGGGCACCGCCTGGGGTTGGAGAGGGGAGGAAACTAATTACCCAAAGGCCTAGAGCACAAAGCAGGAGGGGCAGATCAGAGACTAAATGCTGGGGAGCAAGGGAAAAAGGGTCATTTGTCCCAATGGGCTTTGGAGAAAAAATGACAGAGAAAGTCACATCTAAGCTGGCTTTGGAACATCCAGAACCCCAAGGTGGGGATTTTGCAAACGTGTACAGAGAGAAGGATGGAGACAGGGGGCTAGAGCTCGATCCACATGGGCAGCCTGGGGGAGGGCCGGGGGCACATTAGCTTAGTCGGGGGCAGTGTCATGGCAAGACACGGAGAGCGCGTCCGGGGGGATCCATGGCAGGGGGACCCACAGACGTGCGACTGCTACAACGAGGAACTGGCTACAGCTGCCCCCGGCACCCGCTCTTCTCGTAAGCACCACAGAGACAAGACCGGGGGTGTCGAAGCAGGGGAGGCAGTGCCCCCAAGGATCCGAGTTACGGGAATCAGAGCTAGGGCTGAGAAAGCCAAAGTCTACGTCTCGGTCTGGAACGGAAGGCCTGAGCTCAAACCCCTCGGCGGGCCCTCTAGGCTGGTGATGCAGGGCAGGCATCTGCCTCACTTTGCTTATCTGTAAAATGAGCAAATAGCACCTATGTGCCGGGCTTGCTGGGAGGAGAACATGAGATATAACTTGTAAAGGGCTTTGCAAGCCTTTGTAAGATGCTGGCTGAGAACTACAGTGCTAGAGCCAGGCTCCATCAGCCATTCAGATGCCAGCAAGCTTGTGTCCACGACTACCCCTCAGAGCCCCGGCCCATCCCAGGAGCCCCTCTTCTTGGGATGGACTCTCCTCTCAAGGGTCCTTGAAGGGCTCTGCTTTGGGATCTGGATCCCTAGCTCTGGGCAAGAGGCCGGTTCAAGTTTCTGCACTACATGATCTGGTCGTTCTCTGCTAAAGGGAAAAAGAACAAGCCTTTATGACCTGGGGCGTCGGGAGCCATGTTTCCAGAGTCCAAGCCTAATGGAAGCCAGCTGTTCCTGACTTCTGCCTGTGAACCGCTGGCGCTGCTGCAGCCTCCAGCCTTAACCGCAGCAGTTAAAAGCTAGAAAGGAGGATTGGGACCCAGGCGGGGCTGGGAAAGCAGATGGAAGGCTGTGCTCGAGCGGCCGGGGCGGGATCGACCTCGGCCGAAAGGTCACTTCACCAAGTGTCCACACGCGAAAGCGCACGGGACGGGAGCCTGTCCTGGAGTGCAAGTGAGCGCGGTCAGCAGGAGGCACGTGTTGCTGGCAGTTGTCGGACGTCAGAATTCTGTGGGGAACGTGGGCTCCGAGGGGCCCGGCCTCATCCAGGGCCGGGCCAGGGTCCCTTGTCAGACGCCACAGGCCCCTCCAGGAGGCTCCCCCGTAGATGTTCAAAATCTCAGACTCAATCTTGCCCTGAGTGCCCGGCGCAGAGTCGGCGCTTAATTAAGGTTCACTGATTGATCTCCTCCTGTCTCTGACAGCAGGTCCGCACGGAGCCGGGTCTCCAAGCATCTCAGCCCCCTCCCTGCCGGCTAACTCACGGCTCGGCGCCTGGAGCCCGGCCACCATCAGCACCAAACAGACGAATGCAGGACGGGACAACGAGACCCCAGAAGACGGACTGAGCCAAGAGGCCTCTAGCCCTCAGTGCTGAGCCCTCGAGGGTCCCCTAGTTCTCTCATCAGCACATCCAGGTCCCCGGGGGAGGGCAGAAAGGGGGAGGGGGGGCAGACCTCTCAGGGGTCCCCACCACCAGTCGGAACCTCACAACAACCTCTGCCCAGAGGAATGCAAGTTTGGGGGGCTGGGCCCTTGCAAGGCACCTTGGGGCTTATGGGTAAGAGCCCTTCCTGAAGGACCAATTGTTCTGGCTCTCGTTACTTAACCAGAAACAGGTTCCAAGCCAAGCCCCAGCTGGGAATGTCAATAGCCAGAAATCCTGAGGATTTTTCCTCCCAAGAGACAGAGACTCACAGAGAGACAAAGAGAGACAGACAGGGAGACAGGGAGACAGAGAGACAGAGAGAGACAGAGAGAGAAAGAGACAGAGAGAGAGAGAGAGAGACAGAGACAAGAGACAGAGATACACAGAGAGACAAAGAGACAGACAGGGAGACAGAGAGAAAAAGAGAAAGAGAAAGAGACAGAGAGACAGAGACAAGAGAGAGAGATAGACAGAGAGAGAGAGACAGAGAGAGAAAGGAGAGACAGAGAGAGAGAGAGAGGAGGGGAGAGAGAGAGAGAATGACAGAGAGAGAAAAGAGAGACAGAGAGACAGAGACAGAGAAAGAAAGACAGAGACAAGAGACAAGAGAGACAGAGAGAGAGAGAGAGAAAGAGAGAGAGAGAGAGAGAGAGACACACACACAAAGCACAAGAGGCCATCCTCCACCTCATTTCTTACCTGCCTTAATCCCTGATCAGGCCCCTCAGACAAACAGGGACCTGCTTCCTAAAGCCAGGGTCTCCTCCCCATCCAGGGCCATCTGCATCGTCCAGCTCTCTGTCTGGCTCTGGAGGAGGCAGGGAGGCCGGTGACCTTGCCCAGTCCTGCCCTCCCTCTGTCCCGGTACCACGGCCCTCCTTGCCAACGAAGAACAAACAAGGAGCAAATGGGAGGCTAGGGCTGACTGTTATTCCCATTTTACAGAAGAGGAAACTGAGGCAAGCAGGGATAAGTGATTTCTTCCAGGGCACATGGCTCATCGGTGCCGAAGCCAGATTTGGCGGCAGTTCCTGTCCCTAATTCCGCAGAGAGGAGAAGGTTAAAGGGCACCTCTGCCGGCCGATAAAGAGCCGCCCCCACAGCGCCCTGGGCTGTCCGGCCCGGCTGACAGGGAGGTGGGCAGGTCCTTCTCCCAAGCCAGTGTGGCCCTCCTTCCCTCCTTCCGAACCCCTCCCCGGGCCTCCCCACCCCTGGACCCTGCACTGACATAAAGGGTCGCAGGGGCCTGGGCCACAAAGGCATCTCCGTAAGGGCCCCCAGAGACATCACAGGGACTGTGGGGCCAGGGGCGGGTGAGAGCAGAGGGCAGGGCAGGGTCTGTGGCGGACGGACGGCGCTCAGAAGGGCCGTGTCCCCCGGGGGGTGGCCACGGAGAGGCCCCTCTCAGCACACACCAGGACACGTGGCACACAGTAGGCACTTAATAAATGCTCGCTGCTCAGCTGGCCTCCATTTGCTTTTCTATCTCTATAAAGGCCTTAATCTCAGGCTCCCTTCCTCTCAGGCCTGTGAGGGATGTCGCCTCGGCTCCTCATTGGAGCTCCAAGCCGTCCATCACAAGGGAAGGCAAATTAAAACAGCCCCGAGGTCCCCATGCTACAGACTGGCAAAGATGCCGGAGCATGGCGACTGTCAGTGTTGGGGAGGCTGTGGAAGAAGGGTCCCAGTGCACTGTGGGAGCAGCTGCCAATCAGCACAAATGACCCGGAAGCAGTTTGGGAGGGTGCGAACAAAGTCCTCCAAGGCCACTGACAAGAATCACGCGCCCTGAGCCCAGGCACCGCAGCAGCACCTTAGTGATGGTCAAAAGCTGGACGCAGAGATGCCCCCGAGCGTGGCCCGAGAGGGGAGGGAACAGCGCGGGGCCGAGGGGAAGGGCAGTGATGGACACCGAGGGGCTGGGAAGGAGCCGGGCAGGACCGCCCGATACCGCACAGCCAAGGGGGCGGGGGCGGCCCCCACACGTTGCCCCTCCACCGGCCAGCCCGACCTCTCTGTCTTCGAGGGAAGGCCCTCGGGGAGGGCCGGAGGGAGGCCACCGGGGGAGCGCCAACGATGAAAAAAAAACCATCCACGGAAACGGGAAAAAGAAAGAAAATCTCTGCTCTAAAGGATGGTCTTGGAGAGGAGGGCGGGGACGAGATATGGGGCAAGGGCGGGGGCCAAAGGGCCGACACAAGTCGCTTAAAAGCGCCTCCATCTACCTCACCTTGCAGTCAAAGAAAGGGACAGGGCTCCCCCAGGAGCTAGCCCGGGTCAGGGTCTTACCGGGCCACGAAGCGGCTCAGCTCGCCGTACTCCATGGGCTCCAGGATAATGCTCAGCTCGGTGATGGCGGCCGAGAGGTTCTCTTCATCCTAAAGCAGAGAAGCCGTGCAAAGACCCTTTAACTGAACGCGGGACCCGTTGGCAAGATCCCCAGCCCTCTCCCCCCCGAGCAGGATCCCCAGCAGGATCCTCAGCTCTCTCCCCCCCCAGCAGGATCCCCAGCCCTCTCCCCCCCAGCAGGATCCCCGGCCTTCCCCTCCCTGCAGGATCCCCAGCCCCCTCTCCCCCAGCAGGATCCCCAGCACTCCCCCCACCCCAGCAGAATCCCTGGCCCTTCCCAGGGGAATCATGACGAAGGATTCCGCCCTGAGAAGTGTGTAAAACGACGCGCTCAGAAACAAACGCCCTTCTCCACTCCCGCTCAGGTTGGGGAAGGGTCCGTCACTCAGTGCCCCGCAGACTGCGGGGCCTCCAGGGCAGGGACCCTCGGCGCTCGGCGCAACGCCTGCCAGTAGCAGAGAAAGGCTGTTTTGTTGGCCCGGGGAGCTCTCGGGCCGCCTGTTTGCTCTGCCCTGTCCCCCGCACACCCGGCCCGCCGCACACACTTGGCACCCCCTTCACCTCCCAAGCTCTTCTCGTCCCACAGAGCGACCTCCAACGCCCCCAGAACCACCTTGTGGCCCCCCGCCCCCGGCCCATCTCCCTGGGCCTACCTCCCCTCCAAGGAAGGAGGCCTTGACTGCTGGCGTCCAAGGCTCTGCCACGCCTCCCACATCCTTCCTGCCGAGCTCCTCTGACACCCCCCCCACTCTGAGACCCCCAGCCCTTTGCCACTGGACACCGCCGGTAAGCTCCGGAACGCCCGTTGCTGCTTCCCCATCTCCCCTCCTAAGACCCGGCTCGGATCCCAATTGGGCACAAAGTCTTTCCAGAAACGGCCACTTTTGTCTCGGCCACGGGGGATAGCATCAGTAGGAAGCCGACCGCTGCTCCAGGAGAATAGAAAGTGGGAGAGAGACAACAGATGCGGTGCCGCCGTTCCCCAGTGCCGCTGTTCCCCGGTGCCACTGTTCCCTGGTGCCTTCCTCTGGGTCCCGATCCCTTAGCGCCGGGCGTCACACAGCAGGCGCTTAATAAATGCTTTTGGACTGACTGTGTCAAAGTACGTTAGAGCTTCTCTTCTCAATCCAAAGTTCCCAGATCTCCCCGAGGGAAACCTGGTCGGTGCTTTTAAGCACTTCCTAGGGAGTAGCGGCCCCCCTTCTCTTAGGAAAGGTGCAAAAGGCAGAGGGTGACAGATGGCGAGGACCCCCCTCGGAGCAGAGCCTCCTGCCATTCCCAACACGGGGGTGGGGGGGACACCCGGGAGCAGCAGTTAAGGAGGGGCTCCAGCCTACAGTCTCTGCGGCCACCCGAGCTGCAGGACCGTCTGTTCGGGCCTAATAAGACAAAGCAGAACTTGTAGCTCCCCCTGGATCGTGTAACCAGACTTTGTCACATCATGAATCATTCTTGCTCAAGATTTCTGGAACCGTCCCTCCAGAATCCCTTGGGTGCTAGGGATCCATCCCGAGAGGCCGGCCGTCTCCTCGGACGACAAACCTGGCCTTTGTGTTAACGACAGATCAGTCCGACTCGTTTCCGGCAGACCAGTGCCCAAGAGAGCTTTTCCTGGACCTTTGTTACCGGCCAAGCGGAGAGAGCTGATCAGCAAAGACCCCGGATTAGAACGGGCCCTGTCCCAAAGAAGAGGAAAAAGGGAGAAAAACGGCTAAAAAAGAAAACAGAACGAAACCACGGAAACAGGAATAATTACAGCTCTCCTCGGTAGAACCCAGTTCGTGGAGTCCTTTAAAGATGCTCAAGAGGAATGTGAGAGAGAAAAAAGAAAAGGGAAATTCTCTGGGGTGGTTACCTTTTAAATGGACAAACTGTCTTCCCATGAGGGTCGCCTCTCCGGACCATCCCCCTGCAGCTCTGGCTGGGCCTGGCAGGGGCGAAGGCCGGCCTGGGCAGGGTCTCCTCCTCTGCCCTTGTCTCTCTCCCGGGCCCCGGGGGAGGGCAGGAACAGCCCTTCCAGGCAGGCACTCAACAAACCTGATGCCATGTGAGACCACGGTGTGAGAGCAGCTTCTTTCTCCTGGCCACGCTCAGGGATGGACGTTTGCCCCCGGCGACCCCTCCAGGTCTCGGAGGAAGCTCTTCTCGCTGCCTCTGAACATCACGCTCTCACTTTTCTGATTTCCCTTCAAGCCCAAGGTCATCGAAGGCAGGCCTTCCTTCTCCCTGAAGCCGCGTCGCCGTCGAGTCGGAGCCTTTGGGGACGATGCCGGCTCCTGTTGCCACGGGGAGGATGCCGGACCTGGATGGCTCAGCTCTGCCGGACAACCTGTCTCTCCAACAGGTCACTCTGCCCGCTGAGGTCAGCCTCGCCCAGGCAGGGGCCTGAAGAGGAGCCCACTGGAAGCTTGTTCCCCTGCTCCCAGGGTGGAGAGGCCGGTGCTCGAAGCGGGGAGGATCGGCCAGGTGTGAGACGCTCGTCGTGGCCCCTGGTCAGCAAGGCAGTTCTGGACCCAATGCCAGGGATGGCCTGAGGCGGGCCTTCGGCCCCGAGCCGCAGCCTTTGCAGTGAGGGGGCCGGGGCCGGCAAAGTCTGCCGCCGTGTGCCCACAAGAGGGGCCAGAGCCGGGCAGCAAGGACGTGATCCTTAGGTGCCCAGCCTGAGCTGCCCTGGAAGCCACAGAACACAGCAAGGAAACCCCGCAGAAAGCAGAGTTCCCCCTCCCCGCCACAGGCCCCCAGGCCTGCCTAACACAAAGTTTCAATTCAGGAAGTCGGGAGGACTGGCCACTCAAGGGGAACCTAAGTCAACGTGCCCTCACTAAGCCCCTATTATGTGCCAGGCACCCACTAAGTGCCGGGAATGAAACACGGCTGGTGAGCTTTAACTCAAACGCTCAGAGAATCGTCGTCTTGTGGCTCTGAGGCCTCCGGGGGCCCGGCTGGGTCTTGGGGGCTGTTCTGGGCCTGCTCAACGTTCAGAGACTGGGATGGGAGCAAACCCTCGCCATCATCCTCACCCCTATGGCTGCTGGGGGTGCCGCGACAGGGCAGACAGGAAGCCCGCCGGCCCCTCCCCACACCGCTGCCCACCACGAGTGCTGGCAAAAGTGAACTAAAGCCGCAGGGAGGTCTCCATGGGGGCCCCCAGCCACGGGGTCAGGGAGCCCGGGGGCAGCTCGAAGGGCCACGACGCAGAAACCACTTTTATGGAGGTCAGGGAAGGAAACAGGGGAGCAGAGGCTCTGGGGGCTCCCTGGGACCCGAAGGGAGGAGGAAGGGCAACGCTCCTGGTCCTCGCACAGCTCCGACGGCCCCACGTGCCCGGCCCACGTGGCCACCGTGGGCAACACAGCTGCCCGCTCCCCCCCCCCGCCGCCGCCGAGACAACTCGGACTTGGAACACGGAAGCTCCCGCGCAGCCGCCCAGCATGTCTCCCTTCACCTGGCACCCCCCCCCCCTCCCAGGTCTGGGAGCGGAACAGAAATCACGACTCCCAAAGGAAAAGCGTCAACGGGAAGTGGTCAATAAGGCTCTTTCTGGGAACACAAGGGCGGAGGCGGCAGGAGCCGGCTCTGGGGCTCAGAGGTTCTGGAGCTGGGATTCTAGGCTTTAGGCTCTGGGTTCTGAGCTCTAGATTCTGGGCCCTGGGGCTTTGCCCTCTGGGGCTGGGCACGGGCTCTGGAGCTCTAGATGCCGGACTCCAGGGCTCCGGGGCCGGGCGTGGCTCCTGGTCATCCCTTTCTGCCCCGAGGGCCCGGGTCCCAAGGAGCACAGGGGGCTGGGCCGCAGACGGGGGTCCCAGAGGCAGTACTTAAGGGCCAGAGAACCGGGCTGGCCCTGGCTGGCAGCGTGACCATCCTCGGGCGCCTCGGTTTCCTCCTCCGTAGGAAGGGAACGATGATGCTGGAGGTTTCTCTGGCTCCGGCTGGTTGAGCCTTTTTGTGGCCCCCCAGGTTCCAGGATTGGGGGAGGGAGGAGCTGAATCACGGCAGCACTTCTGGGACATCTGCGGGTGCAGCTGAAGGTTGGGCGGCTCCTCAGATTTCCAACGATGAAAGGCCTCCCTCTGCTGGCGGCCCGCAGCGAAGAAACCCAGGGGCTGCCTCCGGCGGCCAGCTGCCGGACAGGCTCCGCCCACTCAGCCCCCAGCCCAGCCGGGGCCCGGGCACCCACGCCATTTGGGCCTGCCCCCGTCCCAGCCACGCCGCGTGTGCCCAGCGTCCCCCTTTCTCTCCTGCCAGGACGAGGTCGTCCCGTGTCGCCGCCCCCCTAAACCCCAGCTTCTCGGGTCTCGGGACCGAACGCGGGGGTCGCGACGTCACGATTCATCGTCAGCAAATGTTCCATTTGCACGCTTAGCTTATGAAGCTGCAGAGCCGGGCCCGTGTGAACTGGTCTTGGGCAAAAAGAGGGAAAGTGCCCCCCATGCAGCTGGCACAACGTCCCGAGGGCTCCAACAGCTCAGGAAGTGCCGGAGCATCTGGGACGGAACCTCAGAGACCCACCGGGCCGGGCCCCCTGGAGGAGCAGCCTCAGACCCCCCTGGGCCGGCTGCCAGAGAATGCCCCCCTGCAGACCCACCACGCGGGGCTCTGAGCAGCCTGGCTCAAAATGAGGGGACTGCGGGAAGGTCTGGCAGGACCCCACCTGTCTCCCCACCCTGATCTCCCTCACCCGTGGTGGGCTCCAGGTCCTCTGGCCTGAGGGCTGGGAGAGCGCCCCCTCCCATCCCCCTTCTTCTTTGCACAGACCTCCACCAAGGGGCCCCTGCCCACAGGGCAGTTGGAGAGCCTGGGCAGGCCCTTTGACCTCTGCCCGCCTGGGCTCCTCCTCTGTAAGATGGGCTTGCGCGACGTGCCTCGGCCCCTTGGGTGCGCTATAAATGCCAGCCGGCCGCTGGGACGAGCCAAAGGCCCTCTGCCCTCGCACTCGTGCCCCCTATGGGAATCCTTAGACTTGGTTCAAGCTCCCGGGCCTCCTCCCCTAAGAAGCCTCCCTGATTTCCCCTCGTGCCAGTTACCTGGGCTTCTTCCTCGCCTCAGAGGAACCAGCTCTTTAGGCTGCCCCCCCCCCCTCACGGAAGCAGGGAGAGGTCTCCGAGGCACCGGGAGTAAGGGGGGAGCCAAAGGACCCGCAGACCGGGGCAGGGCCGGGCCCACTCACCTGCGTCTCCAGGAGCTGGAACTCCAGGTGAAAGGTCACATCTCGGCAGCCTCCGGCCAGGCGGCCCTTTCTCAGGATCCTGGGCCCGTCTGCGACACGGAAAAGAGACGTGAACGTCGGCGAGCCCTGGGCCGGTTCTTTGGGGAGCCCTGCCGCTGCCCTGTGCCCGGGGGGCCGCCCTCCCGACGTGCCCTTTGGAGGGGGCTGGCACACAGCAGACACAGGCGCTTCCTGTGATCAGCCCCGCCCCTCCTCCCCTGCCCCACACAGTAGGGCTTCCTGTGATCAGCCCCGCCCCTCCTCCCCTGCCGCACACAGTAGGGCTGCCTGTGATCCGCTCCGCCCCTCCTCCCCTCCTCCCCTGCCGCACACAGTAGGGCTTCCTGTGATCAGCCCCGCCCCTCCTCCCCTGCCCCACACAGTAGGGCTGCCTGTGATTAGCCCAGGCCCCACACACAGTGGGTGCTTATTGCGCTTAGTCTAGGTGGCGTCCCGCAGACGTGCCCAGGGAAAAGCGGAAAGAGGGAGCGTGAAGAGGCCGTGGAGACGCCACAGCCCTGCAATCAGCGGGGCGAGACCCCTGGCCCGGAGCAGTCACCAAGCCACCCCCAGGCCAAGGCGATGAGCACGGCGCCCTTGGGGCGCACTTGAGGCCGGCCTGTCAGACGGGCATCTGTGAAGCTGGCTCTGGTGCCACGCTCCCCATGACACAGCCACGGGCTTGGGAGGGGGTCCTGCTCTGCCCTCCCCCAGCCACAAAGCCCTGGGGTCTTCTCAGGACGCCCCGCCCCCAGCCCTCCCCGCCCTCTGTGGGTGAGCTCCTATTTACTCAGACCACGGCTCGTCAGCCCCCGGCTCCGAGGGTTGTTTCCCCACCGGTCGCCGAGCAGGGCTGGCTCCTGCCCTTTTCCTCTCGCCGGGGCCCTCCTGGGCACACGACGGGCACCCGGTGACTACCAGCCTCTCTCCCAGGCTCGGCTGAGGCGGCTGCCTCTCACCCACGTGCCCCCGGACACTCACTGAGCCAGGAAACTTCCCGGAGGAGCCCAGCTGGCTTTCGGGAACCCCCCCTCCATCCCTTTTCCTCCCAGGGGCCCGGGAGCAGGGGCCGCCCCCCCAAGCGACGCCGGGTGTCTGAGCCGCGGCTGCCCAGGACTGGGTGAGGGAGCGGGCGTCTGAGGCACGGGTCAGAGCGAAGCCTCGGGAAACTGCCCGGGACCAGGGAAAACCAAGACGCTCACTCCTCTGCATCCCCTCCGCGCTTCCCGGGAGCTCGGCTCTGGTCACGGAGTAATCGGTTATCCTGATGCCGGTGACCTCAGAGAGGAAGGAGAGGCCGGATTCCAGGCGCTCAAGCTGGGCTTCCGAGGCCCTGGCAGGCTCCGCTCGGCCCGCGGGAGGCTGCTCGTCATCCTGGCAGAAACGTCTGCAATGGGGGGACGGTGAGTCAGAGGGAGAACTCGCTACCCGGCTCCTGCCCAGAGCCTCCCAAAACCCCGGACGTCGGGGCGCAGAGCAACCAGCACGGCGCACGTGTGTGTGGCGCCGGCGTGAGCACAACTACAAGGTGCGCACACACACGTGTACCTGTGCATCGTGAGCATGGGAGCACCCGGGCGAGAACACGCATGTGTGTGAGCGCTTGTGTGCTCACAGCGTATATCTGTGTGCCGTGTGCATGCATGCGTGCCCCAGCACGAGAACATGTATGTGTATGAAGGCTTGTGCGCTCGCAGTGTATACCTGTGTGCTGTGCATGTACATGTGTGCATGTGCATGTGAGCCAGTGCGAGAGCATGCATGTGTGTGTTATGCTCACAGTGTGTATCTGTGTGCCCCGCGCAGGTGTGTACGCGTGTAGCTGCATATCCCTGTCCGCATCCCTTTGCTGTGCACTGTGCAAGTTTGGGGAAGGCCCCTCCCCCCGCGCCCACGCCCGCTCTCCCACCAGCTTCCCATCGGCTCCCTGACCCCGGGGCCCGGCTCTGCTATGACAGATGCCCCTCCCCCACCTGCCAACCGGACAGGTGTGCCGGTGGGCCACAGCCCTTCCCCTCCAGGGCACAAGGGGGCACCTGCCGCACTCCCTGTCCCCACCCCCGTCAGCTGCCAGGCACGCCTTCCCCTCAGCTGGAACCGGCCCCAGCTCCCGCCTCCGAGCCCCCGCCCACCCGCCGCACCACCCACGACTGGGGGCCTACCGGGTCGGGTCCGGGTCCGGAACCGGGTCGGCTTCGGGACGACTCCGCTCGAGGCGCCTGCGCAGCGCGGCAATCTCGGCCCGCAGGGTCCGGAGCTCCTGCTGCTGCCGCAGCCGCTGCCGCTGCCGCCGCTGCTGCTCCTCCTGCTCCCGCCGCTGCTCCCGCCGCTGCCACTGCCGCTGCCGCTGCCGCTGCTCCTTCAGCAGCTGCTCCCGCCGCTGCCGCCGCCGCTCCTGCTGCTCCCGCCGCCGCTGCTCTTCCATGGTCTGTGCAGCCCCAGCGGAGAGGGTGCGGGGGTGGGGCGCGCGCCGGAGCCCAGCTGTTCAAGGCTCCCGCGCGCTGCCGGCACAGACCAACTCCTCACACTTGGGGGGGGAGACGGGGCTGGGGGCGGCGCGGGCCTGGCCGAGACCACCCCCCACAGAGTGTGTCCGAGACAGCGCTGAAGAAAACGTCGTCCCCACCAGCCCGCCCTCCCTGGAGGGTCCGTCACCCAGGCTGGGGAGCGAATAGCCGGCGACCCGTGGCTTCCGAACCCCTCCCCTGGAGGACCAGTTTACTTCGGAGCTGGTCCTTGAGTGACGTCAGAGTCCGGCACGGACAAAAGCTTCAACATCTCGATATGCGCATGCGCCTCGCTGAGGAGGCGGGGTCAATGAGCCCCAGCAGGAAGTTGAGGTAGAGTAGGGGAAAAGAAGGAAGGTGGTGTCACTTTATTTTGCTTCCCTCTGGATAACCGAGTTCGGCTGGCGTTCAAGGGTTCCCTAACTTAGCAGACAAGTGATTTCGATCCATCACCACGAGTCGCGACGGAGATACCAGACAAGATGCAAAGAAGACAGGGATATAGTCCGGAAACGGAGCGACCGACGGGGCGGGAACGGAGTCCCGGAACTTTGGATAGGGGAATCCGGGTCCCGCTTGCGGGGAAGAAGGAGAACGGACAGCTGCGCATTCACGTGACCGGAAGTCGGAAGCACGTGTATCGGAAGCCCGGGCCGGGCGAAGAGGTTCAGCTAGTGAAGAGCACCATGGCTGCGAGCCCCGGAGAACGGCGGCTCTTCGTGGGCGGCCTCGGGCCCTCGGTCACGCAGGACGACGTGCGTGCGCAGCTGGGCCGCTTCGGGGTCGTGTCCTCCGTGGAGCTCGTGTCTCGGGTAAATGAGCTCGGTAAGGCCAAAGGGAAGGGAGCCCCAGCTCCAGTTTCCGCGCTGGGGCCGTCACCGGGTCCCGGGATCCCGCTTCGGCCCCTTTTCCCACTCAGAGTCCCGCAGGGCCCTTTGTCTCTGGCCTCCCCGAAGCCCAACGTCCCGCCCCCATTCCGGAGCTCTTTCCGTCAGTTGTTCCAACCACTCTTGGCGGGTGCGCTTAGTGAGAGCTTGCTGAGTGCCCCGAACTTCCCTCAGAGGGAAGGTTGGGGGAGGGAGCCTACCCGCGTGCCTGGGGCACACCAGAGGTGCTAAATCCGTGCTCATGGTGCCTCATTCGGAAAATGGAGGAGCGGCAGCCCCCCCCCCAAGCAGCTATTAAACTCTTGCTGTGTAACGGTCTTCTGTGGGAAGATCTGAGGGTGAGGAGATGAGCGCCCCGGCCCTGGCTGACCTGGAGCTCTCTCCCTCCCGTCCTCCAGCTGGAGGCTGACCTCTGACCCTTGTGGGAGCCAAGGCCGGGACTCTCCCTGCATATGCATCTTTGCGAGTTCTCTCCCAGCCACGCCCTCCTCGCACGCTCCGCGCCCACACTCCCCGCACACGCTCCCTGCATGCTCACCCCCGCGCCCTCCCCGCACACACTCCCCGCGCCCACGCTCACCCCCACGCCCTCCTCGCACGCTCCCCGCGCCCTCCCCGCACACACTCCCCTCGCACGCTCACCCCCGCGCCCTCCCCGCACACACTCCCCGTGCCCACACTCCCTGCACACGTTCTCCTTGCGTGCTCTCCTTGCACACGTTCTCTTTGCACACTGTCCTTGCACACTCTCCTTGCGTGAGTCCTCCTTGACCGCTCTCCTTGCACGCTCCCTGCGTGTGTTCTCGCACTCTCCTCTCGCGCTCCTTGCTCGCCCTTTGCTAAGCGCTCTCTCCTGACCCGGTGTGATGTTCTCTGGGAGCGCCTTCCTTTCGCTCAGAAATCCCCCCAGACGCAGCCAGGAGTCCTTTATCGGCTCCTCCCTTGGCCCGGGCAGCTTTCTTAGCGGCCCCTCCCTCTCCCTGGCTCCTGCCGCTCGTCCTCCGCCGGCTTCAGCCTCCAGCACGAAGGGGGACGATGGAATGAATCTGTCTCAGCCTCCGAGAGCTTCCGGCGCCTTCCTGGCTCCGAGGCTTCTCCCTTCCACGCCCCACACTGAGCACAAACCACTCCTTCTATGGCTAGGAAACCGTTATCTATTGTAGGGTCAAGTCAGTGCTGAGCCAGGCTTGACCGCTGTCTCCTCAGTTCCACTTAGTTAGCACCTTGTGAGAATCCTAGCAGCCCGTCACGGTTTCTGCTAACGCCCCCCCCCCCCCCCCCCCGGTCGCGGCTCTAACCCGCTTTGTCCGCTCGCTCCCAGGGCTCCCGGAGAAGACCTTCGCCTATGCCAACGTGCGGCTCTCTGAAGGTGACCTGAAGAAGTGTGAGTGTCGGGGCCTCCCCGTGTCTGCTCCCTTCTCTCCCTTTATGCGCCCCGTCCTGCGGCAAGGAAGGCTGACGGGCTGGGTCTCGGGGATCCTCGGTGCTCCCCCACAGCTCTCCCAGGGCCACGAGCCCATCGCTTCTCTCCCTTCTCCGAGGTGACATTGGGGGGGGGGGTGGCTCGTGAGTCCCCTCCCCCGTCTGGGCAGAGAGGCTTGAGGTCCTGGTGGGCAGACCCTGCAAGGCCGCGTGCGCAGCCAAGCTCCACTTTCTACAAGGGGACTTTTGTGAAGCCGGACCCGAGGGTCCCGCGGTCAGAGGCCAGGCCACCCCTGGGGCAGGGCCTGGTTCCCAGTGGGGTTGGGTGGGCAGGCCCACATTGCCTCTGAAAATCTGGGTGTAAGAGGACCTGGGCAGTGGGGGTTGGGACGCAGAAAGCGGGGGCCTGTGAGTCGGCACAGAGCCAGGAGCCGCACACAGGGCACAGCCACGCCACGGGACGTTCCGGGCCCGGCTCTGGGAGGCCCCGATGCCCTCCCTGCCCGAGCTGCTGTGAGAAAAGTGGCAAAAACCTTGTGTTTGGGGCGCCTAGCTTGGGGGCGCCCCCTGGGGCGGGCACAAAGGAAAGGCCGGTTCTGTTCTGTAGGTATGTCCGCTTTAAACAAGACCACCTGGAAGGGCGGCACCCTGCAGGTCCAGCTGGCCAAAGAGAGCTTCCTGCACAGGTATGGCGGGAGCCATGGAGGCCAGAGAGCATACCTGGGGGGTGGGGAATGGGGGGAGGCTGTACGTGTGCAGAGCCGCAGCAGCCGGGGGGGGTGGGGGTGGGAGTGAGCGTGTGCACATGCCCCAGAGAGGTCGGGGAGCAGGTCGCACCCTGCAGTGGTGCAGTGCCCGAGTAGGGGACCCTGCAGCCTTTAGAAGGGGCTGGGGGGAGCAAGAGAAGGCCGAAGGACACCAAAAACATGGGCCTGACCCTGGGTGCCAAGATGCCCCCCTCTCCTGCCCGGGGGCACAAGGGTTACTCTGGCACCCTGGTTGGCATTCTGGGTTTCAGGCTGGCAGAGGAGAGGCTTCAAGCCAAAGCGCAGCAGGAGGCCTGCCCACAAGGGGGCAGCACAGCCAGCCCACCCACAATCTTGGAGTTCCATATGAAAAAAGCTGTGCCGGGAACCGAGGTGCCGGGACACAAGGCAGGTGCGGGAGACCGGGGCGGGGGCGGGGATCCCCCATCCCACAGCCAAGCTCCACATTCGGCCCCTCCTCCCCCCCACGGTCATGCGGCTGGCCCGTGCGCTCGGCGTCCCCACCGTCACATCATCCATTTCCTTTCTGCCGTAGGACTGGGTCGTGAGCAAGTTTGGTAGAGTCCTGCCCGTCCTTCACCTGAGGAGCCAGAACCGGCGTAAGATATCCTTTCCCCTGGTCCTCCGCCTTTATGCTCGGTCCCCCAGCATCCGTGTGGCCCCGCGGGCTCCCCGTATGTGCTTGCTCAGCCGCGGCTGTGGAAGAAGCCTCAGGCCGTGGGAACCTGACAGTCGGGATCGAAGGCTGCGGCCGAGCCCGGTTTGTTTACAGAGGGCTCCCTGGCCCCAGAGCCAGACGCGGAGGCCCAAGCCCTGGCTCTCTCCCACGCACGCATTTCCTTGGTCCCCAGGGTTTGGCCACCTTCCGACAGTTTGACTGATGGAAGCCCTCGGGGCTTAAGCCTGCTGGGAAGCCCACGTGCCCTCATAGGTTTCATGGAGTCAGCGTTAACTTAGGCAGGTGATTAAGGGACGTAGGCTGGATTTAGGGAAGGGGCCCGTTCCCTGGAAAGACTAGCAGCATCCTTGGCTCGCATTGAAACACCACGGATAAGCTAGGAACTGCATTGGGGGATTCACCCCATTGGCTGCCCCTGCATGGTCAGCAGTCTCGTGGGACCCGGTCCTGATGGTGGGCCGTCTTGAGTGGGAACGTTCCCTTGGGAACTCCGAAGGGGCCACCTGGGGCTCCTGGGTTCTGAGTCACCCTCACCCAACCCAGAGTGGTTGCCGCTAACTAACGATGTAGCGTGAGCTTTGACACGTGCAGAGGGTAAAATGTTAGAAATGTAGAGGTACAAAGACTCCCAGAGATCACCTTGCTTAAATTACTCGCTTTCCAGAGGAGTAAACTGAAGGCCCCAGAAGCCCGGCTCAGGGTCCTCTTTCTGGTTTTGCAGAATGTTTGTTTTTCTGTTAAACGACTTTTGTTTCCTACCTTAACTTTTCCTAACATCTTAAAATACGATCCATCAAAATATTGCCACAACCTAAAGAAGTTTGAGCAAGACGTCACAAAAACCGTCTCCGTTTCTGACCTCACTTGGAAATTGGAAGGGGGAGATGATGTGATGAGTAAGAAGCGACAAGGGCAGTTCCCTGCCTTCAGAAGCCATCCAGTGAAGAGAGCAAAGGTGGAGGGCAGTCCCTTCCCCTCCTCCCGAGCCGCGGGACGTCCTGAGCCGCCATCTGCAGCCCACCCAAACACGGCGCGTCCCCAGCCAGCTGCCTCCCAGAAGGCCCCGAAGCCAGAAGCGGGCCCCCTTCGCTCTTCAAAGTCACTCAGCGTCCGAAGCAGAAACGCCACGTCTGATGACGACGTTGATTCTGAAGAAGAATTGAAAGCCATGATAGCAGAAGAGAAATCCCGAAGGCCTGCCCTCCCCGAGACAAACGGCACTGAAAGGGATTCCTTTGAAGTGGTCAGCAGTGACTTCAAGCCAAACCCCCCCAGAGCGGGGGGGACACCCAGAAGACCCCAGGCCCCTCGCTCAGACAGCCCCGCTCAGCTTGCCGAAGACGACCAGGAGTACGACTCGGGGGACACAGACGAAATCATTGCCTGCGGGAAAAACGGCGACCAGAGCAAAGACGAGCCAAAAATGTCACCAAAAGAGAAACCCAAAGCAAAAGCGAAGGCCGCTGTGAGAAACGGAACAAATTGTGCCCGTGCTACCCGTGGGATTAACAAAAGGGAGTCAGCCGATTGTACAAAGCACGTCACTAAGAAGCCGGGGGGCGCGCCCCCCGGATCCGAGGATGGCGAGTCTGAGGAGGATCTGGACTACGAAGCCATGATGACTAACTGCTATCGCCTGGACCTCACCTTGACCGACTTGGAAAAGCTGGCAACCGAAGCTGCCGAGGGCCCTGGGGGGAGCGTCCGACGGACTAAGCGGGCGCTCCCCGAGGGAGAGGGTGCCGGTTCTGGCCAGAAGACTAAGAAGGCTCCTAAAGGGGCTCGGTGCATCAATCCCAAGGACATCCTGGCTTCCCTCTTAGAAGGGGAGGAGAAAACCAGGGACCAGAACCCACCGAAGGAAAGTATGCCGAAAGCCAAGTTTCAGGCTTTCAAAGGGGTGGGGGCGCTCTATGGCGGGGAGACACCAAAAAGGCCCTTTAGGAACGGTGGAATCGCCGCTCATGTAAAAGCACCCAATTCTCTGAAACAGGCAGCATCTCCCATTGGTTCTCTGGGAAAACAAGCCTTTGATTTGAATACTCTTTCTGGTGATGAAATGTCTGCGTCCCAAGATGGGAGGGAAGCGGAGGAGGCAAACAGCCCTCCACATCATCCTAAAAAACCGCCAAGGAGGCGGGCAGCCACTGGAGAGCAGCTTGATGCTGGCCCCTCCCCCTCCCCTGGTTCTGCTTCTGGCCTGTCCCCGTTGGGCTCCAAGAAGCCCTCGAGGCTTTCTGCAGAAACTTGTAGGATGGACTCGAGAGGGCGTGGTGGCCTTGGCGCCTCGGCAGTGGGAGACCCCTGCCGGGAAAGCAGTGATCCCGTCACCCTCGGACCCCCGCCAGGGACGGCCTCTTCTCGTGTGCCAGAGAAGGACCCCCCGGGGACGGTCCAGAAGGAGCCGGAAGGTCCCCGTGATGCTCCTGCCGATGCCGTCGGCCCTCAGAAGCCCTCTCAGGATAACGAGAAGCGCTTGGCGGCCTTGGAGGAGAGGAAGAGAGCGCGGGAGCTGCAGAAGCGGTTGGTGCACAGCGCTCTCTCCGGCTTGGTGAGTGTCTTCCTCGTGAGCCTGGGCAAAAGCTCGCTCCCCAAAAGCCCCCACACTTCCCTGAGGGGGTTGAAGCACATTGGCCAGCTGGGTTCTTGTCTACACTGGCCTTGCCACCAGGGGACCAGTGGTTTTCTTGGCTCGGTGTGGCTGAGTGCCAGCTAACGAGCGGATGCAGAGATGGTGCCCGCCGTCTGGGCGCGCTGGCTCTCGCTTACGGTCCGGATTCGGGGCTGTAATCTCGCTGCCTCTTTCCTTGCCTCCCAGGACGGCCGGCCAGTGAGCAAACCGACGCACATCCTGTTCAACTCCGACAGCGAAGAAGAGACGGACGTGAAAGGTGACGCCCATGAGAAGCCCCTTCCGGACAGTGGCGGCAAACGAGTAGGTGGCGATGGTAGCTCCTTCCCAGGGCCGGCATGGCTGACGGGCCGGGGCGCCCGCTGCCCGGGCGGTTCTGTGGTCGGGCCCCCTTCTGCGGTCTGTGTGCTGCCCGGCCGGCTCTCTGCTGGCGTTGGAGGATCGCCTTCCTCCTTTGGGGAACCTCCCCTCCCAGCGAGGCTGCCCGCCTTCCCCGCGGCTCCCTGCCTCTCTGCACTGGACGACCTTGGGTCCTTCCTCTGACCCCTTCCAGACTGAACTCCGGGCCTTGAAGCCCAGAAACGAGTGCGGATCCCGCTTGTGCCCCTGCAGTTAATGTGGAGAATTCTCCGGGCCAGCTGGCTTGTGGTGGAGCTGTAGGGAGAGGGTTCTGGGACGTTATGACTTAGAGACCCTCCAGCTTTAGCGCAGCCGTAATCGCCGTTTGGGTTTTTTAAGGATTCTAAAGCCTCCGGGAGACTCTTTGAGAGCAGCGAGGACGAGGAGGAGACCGAGGAGGACCGAGCCCGCTTCCAAATTAAGCCCCAGTTTGAAGGCAAAGCTGGAAAGAAGGTTGGTGACGGGTGACCTGGGTGATTGGGCGGCGCTGCGGCTGCGCCGAGTCCTGCTGGGCGCACGGGGGAGCCGGACGCTTGGGATTCTCTCGGGTTTGGTAGGAAGGTGTGAGTGGGCTTAGGAGTTGTCTGGGCTGGAAATCCCAAAGCCCTGAATTCAAGTTCCGCCCAGGACAGGCTGGGTGACCCTGCGTAAGTCATGTGATCCCAGAGTCGCTCTTGCCGCTCTGAGGTCGAGGGATGGGCTGAGTTTTGTCACGTGGGAGTCCCAGGTCCAGTGCCCATCCCTGCCCCTCTGCATGGGGTTATTGTCTGTTTTCTTCGGACAGCTCATGAGTTTACAGTCCCACTTTGGCGCTGATGACCGGTTTCGAATGGACGCTCGCTTTCTGGAAAGTGAGAGTGAAGAGGAAGAGGAAGGTGAGTTTTATCGTTCCGCGGTTTTCCCCGCTGACAACCAGACAACGAGATTCTTACTGGAGGAGCCTCGCTTCATCCCCACGCCCCATCCGGAGATTTAGGGCCCCTCTCCCTCCTACCTCTGTCACCTTCCTCCCTCTTCCTGTTTCTGCCGACTTGTTCCTTGGAAGAGAAATGGATGGAAGGAATGACAGTCTTTGAGGGAGTGGAGCCGTCTGGGCAGAGGGTCAGACAGGGCAGGGGGCAGGACTGGGACGCAATTTCCTTTTGAGACAGCCCCCAGTGAGTATCAGGAGGGAGACACAAACCCGGCTCAGCTCGGCCCTCATGGAGCATCTTAGACAAAGGTGTAGACGGGGGCGGGGCGTGCGGCCTCGGGGCTTTCCCCTGAAATGGTCTTTTTCTTTCTGTAAATAGTATTTGTTTCTTTCCTTATTACGTGCAAAGGTGTTTTTAAAATTAATTTATTTCTTATTTTTAAATTTAATACGTTAGCGCCACTAGGTGGCGCAGTGGATAGAGCATCAGCCCTCAAGTCAGGAGGACCTGAGTTCACATTTGCCCTCAGGCACTTAACACTTCCAGGCTGTATAACTCTGGGCAAGTCACTTAACCCCAACTGCCTCAGGAAAAAAAAAGAAAATTTAATACGTCACATGTAAAATTACAATTACACGTAAAGACCATTTTCTTAAACACATTTAAAACTAAGTTCCAAGCCCTCTTCCTTCCTCCCCACCGCCCTCTTGTGCACGGGCAGTCGTGCAAAATTGCCATCCGTGTTCCCTGTGTTACCAAAACCAAAGCCCAGGAAAAGCAGGAGAGGCGGAGGCTGCTGGGATGGGCAGCTCTTCGTCTGGGCGTGGGGAGGCTCGGGCATCTCGGCTCGGTTCGTGGCGGCGCGGGGAGTAGCTGAGCGCGCACGAGGCGGCTTTGGCCGCGTCTGCTTCTGCTCCTGGGGGTCTCCCCGGGTGTTTCAGAACCCAGCCTGCGTTCTCGTCGCACAGCCGTGGTCTGTTACACTCATGTGACACAAAGCATTCGCCAACTGACGGGCGTCCCCTCGCTTTCAGAGTTTCTTTTAGAAAGAGCTGCTGTAGATATTTTTTCCTTTGAAAAAGCTCTGAGATCCAAGCCCCGTCATGGCAGAGCTCGGTCTGACAGCTTGTTTACCTTTTGGGGATCGTTCCAAAGTGCTCTCCTGGATTTTTGAATCCGTTCGCAGCTCCACCGACGATGCGCCGGTATTCCCGGTGGGCCACGTCCCTTCCAGTATTCGCCATCCCCTTTTCGGTCCCGTTAGCCAGTCTGGTGGGTGTGAGGTGCTCCCTCAGAGGTCGAATTTCCCTTTTATCGGGGAGTAAGAGCATTCCCCACGTGCCTGAGCATAGCTTTGACTGCTTCACCCGGAGATTACCCGTTCTCACCCTCTGACCTTTTCTCCACCGCGGAATGGCCGGTATCAGAAATCTGACCCGGCTCTCTCTAGATTTGGGAGAGGAGGCCGTTATCAGAGATGCTCGGCGTCCGACCGGGCTCCCCCTCCTCCGATCCCGTCTCGCGTTCTGCGTCCCCCCTGGGGGAGGAGTCAGCTGACTTTGGGAAAAGTTGTCAAACCGAAAATCGATTCCATTCTCTGTTCGACATCTTCACGGTTCGCATCCCCGAGTTTGTCCGGGACGATGCAAACGGTCCCCGAGTTCAGCATTGCTGGTTCTCCTTGGGCTGCCAGAGCACGCAGGGCCCGGAGGCAGGGAGACCCAAGCGCAAAGCCGGCCTTAGACAATTCCTAGCCAGGAGACTTTCATCCTGTGCCTCGGTTTCCAAATGGAGTCAGAACCATGCGTAACAAACAAGTTCTGCAGGGCCGGTCCCCTCTGGTGCCCCCGTCAAGGGAGCTCAGCGCCTTAGAGAGGAGGAAGCGGGCCCGGTGGCTGCAGGAGAGCCCTGGGGGCCGCTGAAGGCTTTGGGACACCCTGCCTCTGTGGGACCCGCAGCTGGCTCTGGTGCCTGCTGGATGCCCGGCACTGCTCGGGTGGGGAGAAAGCACGCCAGCCGCGCAGGGCACATTGGAGGGCAGCTGAGGGGGCACAATGGGGGGCCTCCAAGGAAGCTGAAGACCGGGGAGGGAAATGGGGGGGCTGTAGGGGTCCTGCCCAGAGGGCAGCTTCTCAAATATGGATTCTTTGCCCCCAAGAGCTAAAAGAGGCCCCAACGGCTGAGGAGGAGGAGCTCGTGGCGGAGAAGAGGAAGAACCTGGAGCTGCTCAGGAACATCCTGCACGTGGGCCAGGCTCCGAAACCCAGCCGAGAGGAAGTGGCCTCCAAGCGCTTCAGGTGGGGGCTCCCGAGCGTGGGCCCAGAGGGCAAAACCAGGGCACTGGGCAGGGCCTCCGCAGGCCGGAGGGCCCAAGGCCGCCCCGCCCCTCATTGGCCAGCCGCCCCTCCGGGCCCGCCCCTGACCTCTGCTCTCAACCACAGGAACGTCGTACGCTATGACCCGACGAGGCTGGACCACGCCACGTTCGAGAGGAAAGCCGAGCCCGAGGAAAAGGAGAGGTGAGCGCCCGGGGCCACAGGCTGCCCCCTTGTCTCAGGCAGCCCTGGAGTGGGGGGCTTGGGCTGTCCCCGAGGGAGCAGGCCTGACTGCGGCCTTTCAGGGCAAGTGGCCTTAGCTGTCAAGGAGCCTCCGGGGCCTCCTCCCGTCTACGCAGCCCATGGTGGCTCTGGGCAGACTCGTCCACTTGTTGTTGCCCACTAGATTGTCGGCTCCTTGCGGGCGGGGGCTGCCCCTGCTGCACGTGGCGTCCCTGGCACCCGGGGCCGCTCACTGGCGCTCCACGGCCGCCTCCTGGGCCTCCTTCCCCTTGCCGAGAACACGGCGGGCGTTCCCGTGGGGCGGGCGCTGCCCCTCGGTCTCCGCCCTCAGACCCTTTGTCCCCCTCCCCCACAACAGCAAAGCCAAACGCAGGAAGAAACGGGCCGAGGCCGAGGCGCTGCCCGCCGTCTCCAAGGACCAGTACTACAGCATCGCCGCCGACCTCAAGGAGCGGTTCCGGGCCCCGGAGCCGGAGCCGACGGCGGGAGCCGGCAGCCCTGGCAGCGAGACTCCCGAGGCGGGGGAGATGGCCGGCCCCCCCACGGGCTCCGGCGAGTTCACCTTCTCCTTCTTTGGCCTGGACGTCGGGGAGCACGAGGAAGGTAAAGCAGAGCCTGGGGGGCAGCCCCAGCCTTGACCTGGGCTGCCGGCACTGGCCCGCTAGGTCCCCGTCTCTGATGCCAGCGTCGTTGTTGGGCCCCCTCCTGGGCTGGTTATGGGGCGTGGTCAGCCAGGAAGGCGCCAGCTGGGGTGGGGAGAGTGAGCCCCTGCCCGCTGCGGCCGGCTGCCCCTCAGCCCCGGGGTCCCTGGCATTTCGGGGGGACTACCCCGCTCTGCAGGGCTTCCTTCAGCCCCACGCCCAGGCTCCTGAGTCCCTGCGGCCACGTCCCGTGAAGCCGCTTCCGCCTCTTCTGGGATTCCTGGTCTTTGTCCTGTGCCCTGGGAGGGCGGGTGAGACCTCGGGCCCCAGACTGCAGGGGCTCGCTCCCTTCTGCCACGTGGAGGATGTGTTTCCCCTGTGACGTCATGGGGGGATCTCAGTCGCCGGATTTCTGATGCTTTGGGGGTGTCCCAAGTGTCCTGAGGAAAACCTGGCCCTGCTTGGGCCTGTGGTGCCCCCAGTGCCCACCCCCAGGCAGGGGCTCAGCCCTGGATCTGCACAAGGGCCGAGTCTGCTTGAGTGCTGGGGGCACTGAGGGGCCATCCCCACCGTCCTGCCCGAGGTCCCGGGGTACCCCCAGGCCCCGTCCCCAGGGAGGCGGCTTCTCCCCGATCGTCACAGAGCCAGGAGCGCAGTGCGAGCGACCCTCGAGACCCCTCTTTCTGTGGTAGCTCCTTACAGGGTTGAGACCAAGACAGGAGGGCGCAAGGCCTGGCAGCAGGACCCCCGTTTCCAGGACAGCAGCTCGGAGGAAGAGGAGGAGGAGGAGCCCCGGCCTCCAGATGGGAGCACAGCAGCAGCCCAGCCAGAGTGAGTCAGGCTCGAGAGCCCATCGGAGGGCCGGGAAATGGGGGCTTCTGGGTGGTGAGGGAGAGGCTGACCTCTGCCCTTGGGAGGGCCCCTCCCGCTGAGATCAGGGGCCGGGGCCCGAGCCGTGGATCCTCCCCAGAGAGGTGGGGCCCCGGAGGGGGTATGCTCGGGGAGGGCTCAGGCCCTGCCCCACTGCCCTTTCTCTGGTCACCCCGAGGGACGCACTTCTTTGGTTTTTCTCCAGGGAGACGCCGGCGTCCAAGGCTCTGAGCAGCAGGTTCTTCTTCTTCTCCGAGGACGACGAGCGCTTACGGGGTGAGGCGGGCGGGGGTGCCGGCTCCGGGAGGGTGCGGGCGGGGGCGCGGGGCCCCTCCTTGTCAGGCCGTGCGGAGGGGCCTCCAGACAGGTCCCCGAGGAAGGAGACCCCGGTGCCTCCGGGCAGCCCCGGCCGGGGGGAGCCAGCTTCTCTCAGCCCCAGGGCCTCCCTTACTGTCCCCTGTGCCCTCCTCCCTTTTCCTTCCTCCTTCCCAGTTCGGTCAGAGATGGTGCACCTGGCTTTGGGGGGAGGGGGGAGGTGCGTGTGCTCACGTGTGCGCCTGGGCTTGTGCATCGTATGTGCACAGCGTGGTTGTGCCCGCAGGGGGATGTGGGCCATGTGAGTCATGTGTTTGCCCTCGAGGGCAGCTGGGGTCCCTCCTTGGACCAGTTCAGGTTTGAGTGTCGCCCCTCTCCCCGCCTCACGTGCGTTTTCTGTGCCTTTCGGATCCTCGAGACCCCACGGAGCCGCTCCCAGGATGTGTGGGTGCCCCCTGTGACGACCATGTTTGGGGGACGCCCGCCCCCTGGCTCCCTCAGGCCGACCTTTCTCGACCCCATCCTCGCTCCTGGCTCTGCTGTCAGGGCGGGCCCACGCTCCCCCTAGATTTGGGCCCCCCTCCCGCAGGCCTGGCGCACGGGGTCTGGTCCTGCGCGGGTCCTCAGTGGGGGTAACCCCCCCTCCGGCAGCCGGACCAGGGATGGAGCCTCGGGGAACCTCTGCACCCCCTGGGCTTCTGGGGAGGGGACTCCTGAGGGGGCAGCGCTGGCACGGCGCGGAGGGAGGCCGAGGAACCAGGGGGTGCTCCGGGCGGAAGGACTGGCGCGGCTTTTTCTGGAAACGACGGTTTTCCGTTTTCTCCTCAGCGGGTCCTGGGTCGTTCTGGCAAGGCTCCGGAAGCCAGCCCAGCGGCGAAGCCTGGGAGTCCAGAACCCTGGCTCTGCTGCAGGTGAGGGGGGGGGGGAGAGAGTCGGGGGGGAGGGGTGAGGGTCGGGGGGGGGGGGCTGCCCAGGTGGGCCCCGGAGCCCGCTCATCTCCCTGGAGGCTCCATCCCCACCCCCAGCTCTCCTCTCTCCAGGACTGCCGCAAGAAACACAAATCGGCCCGGAGGAAGGCCAAGCCCTAGGCCACGGCGCCCTTCCCGAGAGGCCTCCCGGAGGACCAGCAGAGGGGCCGCGCTGAAGCCGGTCCCGCCTCGGACACGCGGCCACTCGGCCAGGCCCGGAACTGCCCCGGGGGCCCCGCGGCCTCCTGTGGTCCTTAGGATCGGTGGGGTCCGAAGGCCCTGCCCCCGCTGACGGCCCGGCGAGCGCCCAGAGGCCGGAGACCCCGCCAAGCGTCGTCCTCAGAGTCGCCGGCAGAGGCGGCTCCTGCGTCTCTCTGGGGGCGCCAGACCTTCTGAACCAACGAGGCGTCGTCCTGAGCCACGACAAAAGGCAAAAAGTTTAATTTTTCAAAAGCCAAAGCGGCCCGAGGACGGGCCGGCTGCCACGTGACGGCCACGTCCGAGGGGCCCCTCCCCGGCTCTGTCCGTGCTGACCGCTGTGTAAATAAGATGGCTATTTATTGACGACTGTGCAGCAGCCTCTGTCGCCTGTTTTGACATAATTTAGAAACAGAACTGGGACATCGTGTGTGTGTGCGTGGGAGGGCGTGTGCACTGCCCACATGTGCATGGGGGGGGGCGTATGTGTGTGTGCGTGTGCACTGGAGCTCACTGACCGCCCACCTGCCGCGGAGTCTGGGCCAGGCCCTCCCGAACCTGGGGAAGCCCGGAGCGATGGAGGAGGCCGGACACATTAAGGGGCAAGGGGTGAGGGGAGGGCACGGGGCCGCTCAGGCACCCCTGGAGCCACAGACCCAGAACTTGTTGCTCGGGGCCGTTGATTTGTGGGCGCCTCGGGGAGGGCCCTGCCGTTGTCAGACGGGGAGCCGGGCCCCGAAGGCCACAGGGATGTGAAGAGGCCGCAGGAAAGGGACACGAGGAGGGCCTGGCTGCCCGGTCTGGAGGCCAGGATGGCGGCTCGAGGCTGGCCCACGCCCCCCCCCCCCCCAAAGAGCCGCCCAGGTCCTGGCTGCTGCCCCAGCACCTGAGAACTGAGGGGCTCGAGGCCCCAGGGAGCCTGGGCTAACAATGCAGGGGGAGGATGAGCCTCTGAAGCCCCATAAGTGATAATGGCCCGGTCACGCCGGGCAGGCAAGCGGTGGGAGCTGGGGCCCCGTGGGCCGGGAGAAGCCCCCGAGGAAGCCCAGCGCTTGGGGCCCGCAGCCTGCTCCGGGCCAGATGCTAAGTAGCGGGAACCTGGGCAGTCACTCCCCCCTCCCCCCAGCTCTAAGAGGCGACAAGAGCCCCCGGGGAGCCCCCGTGTCTCTAGAGCGCTTTGCACTTAGAAGCGCCGTCGTTATGGTGATCATGAATTTCTCAGAAGGGGAGACTGAGCCCTGAAAGGGCCAGGGGGAAGGGCTCCCTCGCGCCCCGCCTCCCCGGCTCACTTCTGCTCCCTCTTGTGGACTCGGTCCCGCCCCTCGGCGTCTCCGTTGCCGGGACGCGCGTCCGGCCAATCGGTCGCCGCCTTGTTGGGCGGCCTCTGCCCTGCGTGCTGATTGGCTGCGCCGCCGGCCGGGCCCGCCCTTCCGCTTCCGCTCATGCTTTTCTCTGCTTGCATCATTCTGCCGGGCCGCCGCCGCTGAGGCTCTGCCGGTGAGTTCTGGGGAGTCGGCCGGGCCTGGGGGGAACGGGGAGGAGGGAGGGAAGGGGGGGCGGCCGCAGCCTCCGCGCGTGGCTGGGACCCCGGGGGGACCGAGGGTGGCGCGTGCCCGGCTTCGGCCGCGCTTGGGGGCCCCTCAGTATCTTCTCGCGCTCTGGCGCTTCACCCGGACAGAACTGCGGTCTTAGGGCCCTTCGGCGTGGGGGGGGGGGGGAACAAGCCTAGAGGAGCTCGGCCCTGTCCCCCTGCCCCGCCCCAGCCCTGCTGCCCTCCCCGCGGGCCCGTCCTAGCCCGGTGACGTCACGGCTCCCCTCCCCCTCAGGGAGTCAACAGGTGCACCGAGTCCGGGCTCTCGCCAGGCGGTCCCGCCCCGCTGCTTGCCTCGGTGCCCGCGGGGAGGTGCGCGGAGTACCCCAACCGGCCCGTCTCCCTGCTGTCCTCCCGGAGCCCTTGGCCCAGGGCAGGACTGGCGCTCGGGGCCCGGGCTGGGCGGTCTCTTTTGGTTTAGTTTTCCCTGCTGGGCCTAGTGGTTGAGCGTTATCCCGGACCTACTGCGTGCTTCTCGCTGTGAGGGCTGCCAGCCCTGGGGCGGGGGCGGGGCGGCGGCGGGCATGTAGGGCCCCCCCCCCGTATCTGAGCCCAGGGCGGTCCTGCTGCGCCTCTGCCTTGGCGGCGCTGGGCGCTGACGAGAGCCCCGTGGTTCCTGGACGCTGTGTGTCAGTCTAGCTGTCCAGGCTGGGAAAGGGCCGAGAGGAACGCAAGCCCAGTGATGTAAGCGTGGGGGCTGCGCCTCCCGGCAGCCTCCACAGCCCGGTCACTGGCACACGCCGGTCAGCAGGCACGGCCAGAGCAGCCCTGGGCACCGCCGAGGGGGGCCGGGGCACCATTAACGGGGGCTGGGGCGCCATTAACGGGGGCCGGGGTGCCCCTGGTGGCGATTCTGGGCACCTCCGAGGGGGGCTGGGGCACCATTAACGGGGCCGGGGCGCCTCTGGTGGTGATTCTGGGCACCATTAACGGGGGCTGGGGCGCCATTAACGGGGGCCGGGGTGCCCCTGGTGGCGATTCTGGGCACCATTAACGGGGGCTGGGGCGCCTCTGGTGGTGATTCTGGGCACCATTAACGGGGGCGGGGGCGCCCCTGGTGGTGATTCTGGGCACCATTAACGGGGGCCGGGGTGCCCCTGGTGGCGATTCTGGGCACCTCCGAGGGGGGCTGGGGCACCATTAACGGGGCCGGGGCGCCCCTGGTGGTGGTTCTGGGCACCATTAACGGGGGCTGGGGCGCCATTAACGGGGGCCGGGGTGCCCCTGGTGGCGATTCTGGGCACCATTAACGGGGGCTGGGGCGCCTCTGGTGGTGATTCTGGGCACCATTAACGGGGGCGGGGGCGCCCCTGGTGGTGATTCTGGGCACCATTAACGGGGGCTGGGGCGCCATTAACAGGGGCCGGGGTGCCCCTGGTGGCGATTCTGGGCACCATTAACGGGGGCTGGGGCGCCTCTGGTGGTGATTCTGGGCACCTCCGAGGGGGGCTGGGGCACCATTAACGGGGCCGGGGCGCCCCTGGTGGTGGCTCTGGGCACCATTAACGGGGGCGGGGGCGCCCCTGGTGGTGATTCTGGGCACCATTAACGGGGGCTGGGGCGCCTCTGGTGGTGATTCTGGGCACCTCCGAGGGGGGCTGGGGCACCATTAACGGGGGCTGGGGCGCCATTAACGGGGGCCGGGGCACCATTAACGGGGGCTGGGGCGCCCCTGGTGGTGATTCTGGGCACCATTAACGGGGGCTGGGGCGCCCCTGGTGGCGATTCTGGGTGCCACCGACGGGCTCAGGGCACTGCCGAGGGGGGCTGGGACAGCACTGAGGGGGCGCACAGAGGGGGCTCGCAGAGGGGACCTGAAGCAGGCACTTGAGGCGCACCCTGCGCTAAGGCTCAGAGGGACAGTCCCCCTCCCCTCCCCCCCATACCTGGCTCAGACCGCGGCCTTGCCTCTCTTGCCCTGGCCTTGGCCGAGAGAGGAGCCCGACAAATGCTTACGGGGTTTCCTGCAGGGCCTTGCAGGGGCAAGGGCGCTGTGGGGGAGGGGCTGGGCTGGGGCTCCTGTCCTCCCGACCACCTTCGGGCAGTGACCGCACACGATGGCGTTTCTGGAGAGGGAAAGTCCTGCTTCCAACAGGAAGAGCTGGTCACTGGGGTTGGCCAGGGGCCTCCTGCCCAGGAATCCCGGCCTCGGCGCTCATTCCCGGTGCCAGCCTGGGGGTCGTGGGCCCTCGCTCCCGGACGGCGGGGGCCGTGGGCTCTCTGCGGTTGCTCTCCGGCCGGCTCCGTCCTTGCCGAGCCCTGCTGGTGGCCACGGATCGTGGGCGGGGACAAAGAGTGACCCGCGGCTCCTCTCTCCCTAGCGACAAAATGGTCCAACCGGTCCCAGAGACCATCAGCTTTCCCGAGGAGGAGGAGAAGATCTTGGAGTTCTGGACCCGGTTCAATTGTTTCAAAGAGTGCTTAAAGCAATCCAAAAGCAGGCCGAGGTGAGTGCACGGCCCGGCTCCGGACTAGACCCCCGGGGGGGCCCCGGCTCCGGATCCTGGCGCCCTCGCTGCCCCGGCTCGCTCTCTGGCCGGAAGCTCTGAGTCCCGAGAGTCCAGCCTCCGCCGCCGGCTGGAAGTTCTCCCGGTGTGACTCCGAGGGAGGAGTTCCCACTTGGGGTCTCCTTCCTTCCGGTCGGGGCCCCTTGCTGCCCGGCTATCTGTCCTCAGGCCTTGCTTCTGGTCCCTCTCCCTGGGTCTCCCCTTCCTCCTGCTCCCTCCCCAGGTTCACCTTTTACGATGGGCCTCCCTTTGCCACGGGGCTCCCTCACTACGGGCACATCCTGGCGGGCACCATCAAGGACATCGTCACCAGATACGCCCACCAGAGCGGCTTCCACGTGGACCGGAGATTCGGCTGGGACTGCCACGGCTTACCGGTGGTACGGCTGCCCCGGCTCTCCCTCGGCCACGGCGGGAGCGTCTCTGGGCCCGCGGGGCGGGATGGGGGGGAGGGTGGGAGGCAGCTCGAGCCTCGGCACCTTCTGTTTCCAGGAATACGAGATCGACAAGACGCTGGGAATCAAAGGACCGGAGGATGTGGCCAAGATGGGCATCGCAGAGTACAATCGCCAGTGCCGAGGGATCGTGATGAGATACGCGGCCGAGTGGAAGGTGCCGAGACCCGGCCCAGGGGGGGTCACGAGTTTGTGGCGTGGGCTGTCCCTGGACCCTGCCTGCCTTTGGGGGTTTGTCATGGAGCCGCTGGGCGCCCGACACCGTCCTCTTGCTGCTGCTCCTGCTGCTCCATGCGCGGCCTTCCCCTGGGTCCTGTCCACTCTCTGTCATGTCACGCCAGTGTCGCCTGGTTTTTCTGACATCAGGGACCTCCCATTTCTCACGGTCCAGTTGGACTCTCTCCCCAGGTGACAAGCGGCTCCAGCGTTTCCGGGTCTTTCCCCCACTTTAGCGGGGGTCCCGGGGCCGTCTGCTGCCCCACAAGCAGTGGGTGCCTCCCTGGGGGCGGGTGAGAGAGCCGGGCTGCTCACCGACGGCCTCGTTCCGCTTCCCCAGGTCACTATCTCCAGGCTGGGCCGCTGGATTGACTTTGAAAATGACTACAAGACCCTGTACCCCCAGTTCATGGAGTCGGTGTGGTGAGTCGGGGGCAGCTTTGGGGGTCAGGCTGCCGGGTCCCCCGTTTGTCAGCGCAGCGTCCTCAGCGCTCGGAGTGGGACTGTCCCTTGGCTGCTTTGCCCAACGCTACAGGAGGGGAAGCAGAGGCTGGGCTCCGCGGCAGCGGGCTGCACTCGGCCCTCCCGGCCTGGGCTGTGATGGGGCTTGGCGGGGAGGCTGACGGGCTTCCCGGCTTCCCCAGGTGGGTGTTCCGGCAGCTCTACGACAAAGGGCTGGTTTACCGTGGGGTGAAGGTGATGCCCTTCTCGACGGCCTGCAACACCCCGCTCTCCAACTTCGAGTCCCACCAGAACTACAAGGTAGCTGGGGGGGGGGGGGGGGGAGGCGCGGCGGGCCGGGCGCTGCCGACTGCATTTGATACGCTTTTCTTGGGCGGGGACATGCCTGACAGATTTTGTAGTTTTTTCACAGTGTGGGTGAAAGAAAAAAAGTTGGGGATGTTAATGATCTGGGAAAGCATTTTTCTTGGCGTCCACAAATAAACAAGCATCACACCTGATTTATTCTTTGCAGTTGACCATTGTGCTAAATATTCCTGGGCTTGTTTGGGAAAAAAATAGAATTAAGAGACACAGCGCCAAGTTTGCAGCCTGCAGATCGACAAGTATCACCCCTTTTCAAGGTGATCTCTCCATCTTGTCGCGTCTTCGTTTCAGGATGTCCAAGATCCCTCCGTCTTTGTCACTTTCCCTTTGGAGGAAGACGAAGCCGTCTCTTTGGTCGCGTGGACCACCACGCCCTGGACTCTGCCCAGTAACCTGGCGCTCTGCGTGAATCCAGATCTCCAGTATGTGAAGCTTCGAGGCAAGTAGAGGGTGTCCTCATTTGATGAGCCCCCGTCACCAGGGTGGGGGGGACCCCACTGTCTCTTGGGAGCTCCACGTTGGGCATGGCCCTCGCAGACCAATTCCATTGGGCAGCTCCTTACAGAAAGCTCTGAGGTGCTGCTGGCCAGGTGAGCTTACAGGGCAGTGAGAACCATCAGTCATTATTAGGGGTTTACAGAGCTCAAGCTGCTCTGACTTTGGGCCTGTTTTACCCAATTTGGAGGCTGGGGAGGCAGATTCAGCTCCTGGATTACTCTGGGCTTTCCCTTGCCCTCAGGGTCATTGGAGCAAGCCATTCACTTTTATTAAGCACCTACTGTGTGCCAGAGAGTTTGAGAATGAAGTAGTCCCTAATGTCTCAGAGCTTTAAAGGAATTAGAGTAGGTAATGAGGAAACCTGTTGATCACCCTTGCAGAAGATACGATAGCATATTTGTTGTTTTTTATTATCGTAGCTTTTTATTTACAAGATACATGCCTGGGTAATTTTTCAGCATTGACCATTACAAAACCTTTTGTTCCAACTTTTCCCCTCCTTCCTCCCATCCCCTCTCCCAGATGGCAGGATGATCAATACATGTTAAGTATGTTAAAGTACATATTCAATACAACATATGTATACATATCCATACAGTTACTTTGCTGCACCAAAAAAAAAAAAAAATCGGACTTAGAAATAAGACAAAATTAACGTGAGAAGGAAATCAAAAATGCAGGCGGACAAAAACAGAGGGATTGGAAATGCTATGTAGTGGTTCACACTCAGTTCCCAGAGTTCGTTCACTGGGTATAGCTGGTTCTCTTCATTATTGAACAAATGGAACTGATTTGGTTCATCTCATTGTTGAAGAGAGCCACGTCCATCAGAATACATCCTCATACGGTGTCGTTGTTGAAGTATAGAGTGATCTCCTGGTCCTGCTCATTTCACTCAGCATCAGTTCATGTAAGTCTCTCCAAGCCTCTCTGAAATTATAATGCTACACTTAGAGAACCCCAGAGAATCAACTAAAGAACTACTAGAAACAATTCACAACTTTAGCAAAGTTGCAGGATTCAAAATAAATCCACAGAAATCCTGAGCATCTTTATATATCACTAACAAAATCCAACGGCAAGAGATACAAAGAGAAATTCTGTTTAAAATAACTGTAGACAATGTAAAATATTTGGGAGTCTTATCGGCCAAGGCAAAGTCAGGAACTATACAAACACAACTACAAAACACTTCACACACAAATAAAGTCGCATCTAATCAATTGGAAAAACATCAAGTGCTTTTGGATAGGCTGAGCAAATATAATAAACATAACAATATTATTTAAGTTAATTTATTTAACCAGTGCCATACCAATCAAACTCCCAAGAAATTATTTTACAGATCTAAAAAAATTAGTAACAAAGTTCATCTGGAAGAACAAAAGGTCAAGAATTTCAAGGGAATGAATGAAAAAAATGCAAATGAAGGTGGCCTAGCTGTGCCAGGCCTAGAACTATATTATAAAGTAGCAGTTACCAAAGCTGTTTGGTATTGGCTAAGAAATAGAGAAGTTGATCAATGGAATAGGTTGGGTTCACGGAACAAAACAGCCAATGACTATAGCAATTTAGTATTTCACAAACTTAACAGCCCCAGCTATTTGACACTTCCTTCCCCGGCAAAAACTGCTAGGAAAACTGGAAACTACTATGGCAGAAACTAGGCGTTGACCCACACATGACACTCTGTACCAAGATAAGGTTGAAATGGGTTCATGATGTAAACAGAAAGAGTGATGCTAAGCAAATTAGAAGAACAAAGGATAGTTTGTCTCCAAGATATGTGGAGAAGGAAGGACTTTGGGGCCAAAGAAGAACTAGAGATCATCATTGATCACAAAATAGAAATTTTTGAATATATTAAGTTAAAAAGTTTTTGTAAAAACAAAACTAATACAGAGAAGATTAGAAGGGGAGCAATAAACTGGGAAGACGTTTTTACATTTAAGGGTTTTCATAAAGGCTTCATTTCTGAATTATATAGAGAATTAACTCAAATTTATAAGAATTCAAGCCATTCTCCAATTGATAAATGGTCAAAGGATATGAAAAGAATTTGCAGATGAAGAAATTGAAACTATATGTAGCCACATGAAAAGGAGCTCCAAATCACTATTGATCAGAGAAATGCAAATTAAGACAACTCTGAGATACCACTACACACCTGGCAGATTAGCCAAGAGGAAAAACTAGGAAAAACTAGTGATGAATGTTGGAGAGGATGTGGAGTGACTGCCACACTGATATGTTGTTGGTGGAACTGTGAACTGACCCAGTCATTCTGGAGAGCGATTTAGGGCTAAAAAAGTTATCAAACTGTGCATGCTCTTTGATCCAGCAGTATTAGTACTGGACTTATTCTCTCAAAGAGATCTTAAAGGAGGGCAAAATGTGTGTGGCAGCCCTGTTTGTAGTGGCCAGAAGCTGGAAACTGAGTGGATGCCCATCAACTGGAGAATGGTCGAATAAGTTGTGGTGTATCAATGTCATAGAATATTATCGGTCCGAGAAACGTGTGAGCAGGATAATTTCAGAGAGGCCTGGAGAGACATGAACAGATGCTGAGGGAAGTGAGCAGAACCAAGGGAACATTGTACACGGGAACAACAAGATTATACAAAGATCACTTCTGCTGGATGTGGCTCTTTTAAACATTGAGGTGATTCAGGCCAGTTCCAATCATCTTGTGATGGAGAGAGCCATCTGCTCCCACCGAGGATTGTGGGAACTGAGTGTGGATCACAACAGAGCATTTATTTTCTTTCTCATTTTTCTCCGGTTTCATTTGACTTTTCTTGCGCAGCAAGAGAATTGTGGAAATCTGTACGCATATATTGGGTTTAACATGTGTTTCTACCATGTTTAACATATACTGTATTACTTGCCATCTAGGGGAGGGCCTGGGGGAAGGGGGAAATTGGAGACAAGGTTTTGCAAAGGTTAATGTCAAGAAATTATCCACACAAATGTTTTGAAAACAAAAAGCTTTAATAAGAAATAAATAAAAGAAATGCAATTAAAATAATTTAGTAGTACCACCTTAAAAAAGAAAAATGGCCTGAGTTTCCCTTCCAATGTTCACCCCCAATCCCAGCCTCCCACTGGCCTTATGATTGTTATTCTGATAGAAGGTTTGCCAGCCACTTTTCAGAGTGAGCGCTGGAGGGAATAGAGACGGCGGCTCTGGTCAGAGTAGGGCAGCATGAAACCTGCTCCCTTCCCTCCTCTAGGATCCATCCCCACTGATGGGAGATGCCCCTGCCCCCCACTACAGTCCAAAGGGGCAGAGGGCCTGAGGGGCGTGGCTCAGCCTGCTTCCCACCCTGCCAGTCCCTGGGGCTTGTGGCACCCCTGCCCCCAGAGGGCCTCGGTCTGGGAGGCGGCCTCTGGGTCCTGCTGGTTGCATGGCAGGCTGGTCACTCGCCCATGAGGGGACTCTGGCACAAGAGAAGGCCCTCCTGGCATCAGGGAAACTGAGGCCCCAGGTGTCCCCACTGACTGAGTGATGAGCTAGCACGCATCCCTTGGTGTGGGGTTCCCTGCCTGGCTGGCACTCGTGCCAGTGCCTGACCCCTGCTTCCCTGGGCTGGTTTCCCAGATGCTGCCACCGGAAGGGTCCTGATCATGATGGAAGCCAGGCTGGTGGCCCTGTACAAGTCGGAGAGCGACTACGTGATCCTCGAGAGGTGAGTGCGGGAGTCGCCGTGTTTCCTCCGTGCCCTGCCTGGCTCTGCCCCTTGGGGTCAGCGGCCCCGTCCGGCGTCGTGGGTGATGGAAACAAAAAGGAACGCGTTATTTTCATTGACGAGCCGTCATCCTCTTGTAGGTTTCCCGGCATTTCCCTCAAAGGCAAGCGTTACAAGCCCATGTTCGAGTATTTTGTGAAGGTGAGAGCGCGTCTGCTTTCTCTCCCTCGCAGCCTTCCCTCCCTCCTTCCCTTTCCCCCCTCCCTCCTTCCCTTTCCCCTCTCCCTCCTTCCCTCCTCTGGGTCACTCGAACCCAGGTCCGGTCCCAATGGACAGGTCTTGTCCCAGAGGAGCCGGGGGAGTTTGTGGTGGATGGCTGCAGAGCCTACTGGCCCCTCCCTGCGTCTGGGGCGGGCTGGATGGCGGCCTTTGGCCATGTCTCTGCCGGCCGGACCACGGGGGCCTCGGGGCCTTGGCTGCCTTTGGGGAGAGCCTGGCTCTTCTTCGTCCATAAAGCCGCCCACACTCAGGCGTGGTCAGCGCGCTGACGTGGCCGCGTCCTTGCCTCCCCCGCAGTGCAGAGAAAATGGCGCCTTCACGGTGCTTGTGGATCACTACGTAAAGGAGGAGGAGGGCACCGGCGTTGTGCACCAGGCGCCGTACTTCGGGGCTGTGAGTACGGGCCGGGGCTCCGGCTGGGGGGCTTTTCTCAGTCCCAGCCCCTGGGGGACTGAGATACTGAGACGGGCTGGCGTGTCCCCAGATGCCGGGACAGAAAGCCAGGAGCCCCTCGCCGCTCAGCAGAGGCCCCCGGGGCTGGCAGGGGGCCAGGGCTTCCCAGGGGGGGCACCCGCAGGGTGGCAGGGGGGCCATGCAGAGGGAGCCTGAGAGCCGGTGGCGCTTTTTCAGGACGACTACCGGGTCTGCATGGACTCCAACATCATCCAGAAAGATTCTGTCCCCGTGTGCCCCGTGGACGCGTCCGGCTGCTTCACAGCTGACGTCAGCGACTTCGCCGGGCAGTACGTGAAGGTGGGACGTCCGGGACAAGCCTGCGGGGCTCTGGGGCCCGGGCCATGGGTTCGCCTGCGAGGTTTTGTCCTAGTTTCTCCTTGGGGAGCTGCCGTGTTCCTGGTGTCCCCAACACTGCGGCTCCGTCCCACCCCGAACGTTGAGCCCCGAGCTGGGGTTGCTCTGAGCTGAGACTCCGGCCCGGGGGCAGTGGTACAGGAAGGTGGCGGCGTCTGGATGCGCCCCCTCCTCCTTCCCCCCCATGCAGATCAAGCGCCTGTGCCCGCCAGCTGCCCCTCCCCCAATTCCAGGGCCCTGAGGGTTGGAGCTGCCCTTTGCCATCCTCGGTGCCCAGTACTTGGCTCCCACTAAGCTTTTATGAACACTTACTGACCGGTTGGTTGGTGCAGGGGCATCAGGTGAGAGCCAAGGGCTGGTTCCAAGGCCTATGAGGTGACGAGGGGGCAGGATGCTGGGCATGGGAGCGTGCCCCTGGCAGAGAGTCCCGCAGGGCTGGGAGCCAGGAGGAGCCACGTGCAAATCCTGGCTCTGGCGCCATAGAGCTCTCGGAGCCTCATCACCCCCTCCCCCCATGCATAAAGTGAAGGAGACGATGGCGCTGACCTCCTGGGCGCTGGCCATTAATGTGAAGTCCGTACTCGCTGTTGTCCTCGGGCCAGCCCCCCATCTTCCCCCCCGGGCACCTCAGAGTTAGGTGTCGGCCCCGAGGCCGCCTCTGCCTCCTGCGGCTTCTTGGGTCGGGGGCACATCTCGGCGTGGCAGGTCTGGGGAGGGGCCCTGCGCGCCCCCCGCCGCCTCTTCCTGTTCCCCAGGATCCCTTGTGTGTCTTGTCTCTTCACCCAGGATGCTGACAAGAATATCATCCGCGCCATCAAGGAGCGGGGCCGCCTGCTGCTCGCCGGCACGTTCAGCCATAACTACCCCTTCTGCTGGAGGTGAGCGCCGAGCGGGGCCGGGGGCCGGGACCGTGCTCCCAAGCCCTCGGGTGTGGGCCCCTCAGCCACCTCCCCCCCGCCTGGCGCCGGGCAACGCCTCAAAGCACTGGCTGCTCTCTTGACTTGGGGGCCGCTAAGTCCTGGAGGAGGGGTCAGAGTGGGGAGCACTGTAGGCCAACTGCTCCCCCTTGGAGCCATCCCCTTTGGGCGGCGCGAGGGGGCAGAGGCCCACGACTGAGGCTCCGTCCACGTCCTCAGGTCCGACACGCCGCTGATCTACAAAGCTGTCCCGAGCTGGTTTGTCCGAGTGGAGCACATGGTGGACCGGCTTCTGGAGAACAACGACCAGTGTTACTGGTGAGCCTGCCGGGCCGCGGGCAGCGGGCCACAGAGAGTGGGCACCATGGCCAGTGGGCACTGGGATGCGGGCAGTGGGCCACAGAGTAGGCCATGGCCAGTGGGCACCGGGATGCAGGCAGTGGGCACCGTGGGCAGTGGGCGCCGGGATGCAGGCAGTGGGCACCGCGGGCAGTGGGCCACAGAGTAGGCCATGGCCAGTGGGCACCAGGATGCAGGCAGTGGGCGCCGGGATGCGGGCAGTGGGCGCCGCGGGCAGTGGGCGCTGGGATGCGGGCAGTGGGCGCCAGGATGCAGGCAGTGGGCACCGCGGGCAGTGGGCGCTGGGATGCGGGCAGTGGGCACCATGGCCAGTGGGCACCGGGATGCGGGCAGTGGGCACCGCGGGCAGTGGGCGCCGGGATGCAGGCAGTGGGCACCGCGGGCAGTGGGCCGCTCTGTCTCCTCCCTGTTCCTTTCTTGCTGCGTCTCTGCCTCTCTCCTCCAAATGTTGCTCACACTTGCTTTGCACAGAAGGGGCAGGGGCCCATTTAGAGACCCGGGGGCCTTGCAGAAGGGGCGGGGCAGCCACTGGTCAGGGGCTTCAGAGAGGCGGCTTCGGGCCCTGGAAGACTCCGGGCTTCGCCCTCACGCGCGGCTTTCTCCCGCAGGGTCCCCGAGTTTGTGAGAGAAAAGCGCTTTGGGAACTGGCTCAAAGATGCTCGTGACTGGGCCATCTCCAGAAACAGATACTGGGGCACCCCCATCCCCCTGTGGGTCAGCGACGACTTTGAAGAGGTGCAGGCTCCAGCCCTAGGCCCTTGGGAGGGTCCGGGGAGACCGGCGGGCTGAGGCTGCCCGCCCCCCCCCCCCCCCAGGTCCCCTTGCTGGCCCAGCTCTGGCTGTGAGGCTGACTCGCCGCTGGGGCGCGCTGCCTGCCCGCAGGGGGTGGGGCGGGACTGAACTTGTGGGAGGGTCCCCTCCTTTGTGAGAACCGTGGCCCGCGCCCTGCCTGGGCTGTCTGACCCGGTGCCCGCGGTCCCGGGCAGGTGGTGTGCGTCGGGTCGGTGTCGGAGCTGGAGGAGCTGACGGGGGCGAAGGTTTCGGATCTGCACAGGGAGAGGTCAGTCTGAGCCGGGCGGGCGTGAGGGCTCCCCTCGGGGTCTCGGCCCAGAGCCCCGCGCTCACGGCGCTCGCCCCCTTCTGCAGCATCGACCACCTGACCATCCCCTCCCGCCTGGGGAAAGGCCCCCTGCGCCGCGTGGCCGAGGTCTTCGACTGCTGGTTCGAGAGCGGGAGCATGCCCTACGCCCAGGTCCACTACCCCTTCGAGAGCCGGCGGGAGTTTGAGGAAGCCTTCCCTGCCGACTTCATCGCCGAGGGCATCGACCAGACCCGCGGATGGTGAGCGCGGCGCCCGGCGGGAAGCCCACGGGCGCTGCCAGCCCGGGCCAGACCCGCCGGGGGCTCCGGGAAGGGGCGGGGGCCGAGCCTCAGCCAAGCCAGGGGGGAGGGAGGGGGCATATTTCTGCAGCCGGTCGGGGTCTGCCCGGGGGCGCTTGTCACAGCACCAGGAGCCTCACGCCCACTTTCTGGCCCCGCCTGCTGCTGATTTGCCCTTGGGGCGCTTGGAGGCTCCTTCTGCCTCCCCCGAGTGGGAGGAGGCCCCTCCGGGGCAGTGACCAGGGCCGGGCGCCCTGCAGGTGGCTGAGAGCACAGCCCAAAGCGCATCCTTTCTGCCCGTCTCGTCTGAGGCTTCTGGCTGGAGGAGGCGAGCTGGGTTACCGAGGGCTTGGGGGGGGGGGGGGGCAGGGGCCGCGGCCACCCGGCGGGGGATGAGCTGGGTGAGATCAGGGGGCAGGAGGTCACTCGGGGCCTGAGAGCGCGGCAGCCGTGGGGCAGCCTGTGGGCCCTTCCCGGCCTGCTGACGCTTTGCACCCCCTCCAGGTTCTACACCCTGCTGGTGCTGGCCACCGCGCTCTTCGGGAAGCCCCCCTTCAAGAACGTGATTGTGAACGGGCTGATCCTGGCCAGGTACTTCCGCCCTCCGTGGGACGTCATCCGCAGAGACCCCTTCGGGGCCCTCCCTGCACAAGCTCCCAGGCTCCTTCCCCTTGGAGCCAGGGCCGCGCTCTGACCAGCGGGGGGCCCGACCCCGCGCTCCTGGCTGGGGACACGGCCCTGGCGTCCTCACGATGGCCGGGGAGGGGTCTGGGTGGGAGTCTCCCCAACGTCCTCGGCGCCTTCTCCCATAATTCCCTCGTGGCGTCGTGGGCGTGGCCCCTGCCCAGCCACCGGGGGGCCTTTTGCTCGTGGGTCTGGGCGTCTCCGTCATTGAAGCCTGGGAGAACGCGCGGCTCAGAAGGGCAGAGCGAGAGCTTTGGGAGGAGCGGCCAGTGGCCGTCCTGGGCGTCCTTCCTGGAGAGGGGCTGAGGCCGGCTCCGACCCCCCGGGGGCCTTCCTAAGGGGCCGGGCACGTGTCATTTCAGCGACGGTCAGAAAATGAGCAAGCGGAAGAAGAACTACCCTGACCCAACCTCGATCATCAGCAAATACGGAGCCGACGCCCTGCGGTGAGAAGCCTCCCCGCGCCTCGGGGCCCCTGAAGCCGGCCCCCACCCCTCGCTCGCCCTCTGCCCGCCCAGAGGTGCGGGCCTCCTGAGCTCCGGGAGCCGGGCTGGGAGGCACCTGCCCAAGGGGCCCTTAGAGACCTTCTGGGGGCACGTGGTCCCGCTGCCCGGGGCCCCCAAGGGAAGGGTCGGCCGGGCTGGCGGCAGCGAGGGCTTTCTTTGCTCGCTGCAGGCTGTACCTCATTAACTCCCCTGTGGTCCGAGCAGAGAACCTCCGCTTTAAAGAGGAGGGGGTCCGAGATGTGCTCAAAGACGTGCTCCTCCCCTGGTACAACGCCTACCGCTTCCTCATCCAGAACATCCTCCGCCTTCGTAAGGTGGGTGCCCTGTGCCCGCTGTGCCCTCTCGGCCCCCCCCGAGCCCCTGGTGCAGCCGCGCCTAAAGTCCCCTTTTCCCGGCCAGGAGGAGGGCGTGGAGTTCCTGTACAACGAGAACGCCGTCAGGGAGAGCGGCAACATCACCGACCGCTGGATCCTGTCCTTCATGCAGTCGCTCATCGGCTTCTTCGAGGTCGAGATGGCGGGTGAGCGCAGGAGACGTGAGGGAGCGGGGGGGGGGGGGCACCCCTCCATGCCGAGGAGGTCGAGCACCCGCCCAGAGCCTCTGCCCGCCCCCTCAGTAGGCCATGGGGGGGGCGGGGCAGTGGTAGGGCCTGCCCCCAGGACAAGGCGGGGGTGCTGACCCATTCTTCCCCCTTGGGCCCCTTCAGCTTATCGGCTGTACACCGTGGTGCCGCGTCTGGTCAAGTTTGTGGACGTGCTGACCAACTGGTACGTCCGGATGAACCGGCGGCGGCTCAAGGTGAGCGTCCGCTCGCGGGGAGCCCCCAGCAGGGCCACGGCCATCGGGGGCCCCGGGGTCTGGGAGAGGAGATTCCCAGTCAGGAGGTCGGGGGCAGCTGGATGGTGCAGTGGCTGGAAGCAGCCCCCTTCCCCATCCCGGAGTCAGGAACCTGAGCTCCGGTCCGGCCTCGACGCTCCCAGCCATGGGGCCCTGGGCAAGTCACTCTCCCCCACTGCTCTGCCCCAAATAAAGAGTAAATAAACGAAGAAGTGTGTGGTCAGGGGGTGGAGGAGACCACGAGCAGGCCCCGGGCCCGAGACCCCTCCCCAGAGCCCTTCTCTAAGGGCTGCTCCTTGAAGATAGGGAGGAGGTCTGAGCCCCCCAGAGAGCAGGGAGGGCCCCCGAGGGGTGCCAGAAGGGCCTGGGGGGGCGGGGGGCGGCTCCAGCCAGGTCTCACAGGACAGACACTAGGACTTTGCCTTTCCTGTCTTTGTCACCCAGAAGCCCGGTGGTTTTTTTGACCTTTCTTCCTTTAGGGTGAGAACGGGACGGACGATTGTGTCATGGCCTTAGAGACTTTGTTCAGCATCCTTTTCTCCCTCTGCAAACTCATGGTGAGGGCTCCCCCCCCCCCCCCCCCCAGCCCTGGCGGCAGCCCCGGGGGCTTCGTGGACCGGTCACTGGTCCTCGCGGGTCCCTGTCGGGGGGTCCTTCGGCCTAATCCCTTGGTTGGTGCCAGGATAGGCTCGGGGCCTTCAGACAGTCGGCGCTCCTCCCTCTCCCTGGCTGCGTCTCCTGGGTCTTCCCTCGTATCCCCCAGGGAGCCCCTGCACTTTGTCCCTGCCGCCCCGTGAGCTCGGTCACCCCCCGCCACCTCCCCTGAGCCCTTGCTCAGGACCACAGTCCGGCCCCTTCTCACTCGGATTCCCGGGGCGGCCGCCATCTTTTGGCTAGTGGCCTTCCTCCGTCACTGGGCAGGGCCTGGCCATCAGCCGCTGTACCAGGCGGGCCCCCTGCTCTCCCCCTCACACAGGCCCCCTACACGCCCTTCCTCACGGAGCTGATTTACCAGAACCTAAAGACCCTCATTGACCCGGCCTCGGTGCGGGAGAAGGACACACTGAGCATCCACTACCTCATGCTTCCTCGCGTCCGGTAGGCATCGGCCCGCGCCAGCCTGGGGGCTCCCTCCCTCCGGGCGCCGGCCGGGTGGCACAAGGATGGGCCGTGGGCCAGACTGGGGGGGCCAGCGCCGCCCTGCCCCCTTCCCCTGTGCAGCTGGGGCGTCCTCATTCTCGCTCTCATTATGGGGGTGCTGGGGGACGGGACGCCTCGTGTCCGGGGGGGGGGGGGGGGGGGGGAGTCCTCGTGTCCAGGCCCAGGGGCCATCAGCCGTTTGGTTTCAAGGCCTTCCCTGAGGAGGCCGGCCCCTCGTCTGAAAGATTCAGGGTGGGATGCACCTGGAGCAGTCAGCGAGGAGGTGGGGAGCGGGCCGGGGCACCTGGGGGCTCACCCAGAGGCCCAGGGTGAGACGCTCCCCAAAGCTCCCGGCCACTCAGGGGCTCCCCTCCCCCCCAGGGAGGACCTGATCGACAAGAAGACGGAGAACGCCGTCTCCAGGATGCAGTCTGTCATCGAGCTGGGCCGTGTCATCAGGGACCGGAAGACCATTCCAATCAAGGTGGGACGGGCGGAGCCCCCGGGGATGCCCCCTCCCCCCCAGGGGAGCCCCCCTTCTGGCTCCCTCTGCGGCCTGGGCTCTGGGAGCAGCTGGGGAGAGTGTCCCGTGACCCTTCTTCTCCCCCCAGTACCCTCTGAAGGAGATCGTGGTCATCCATCAAGATCCCGAGGCCCTGAACGACATCAGGTCTTTGGAGAAGTACATCCTCGAGGTGAGACCTGTGGGGGCCGCCGGGGGCGGGCACGGGACCCCCCATCGCAGGGGAGTCTGCTCTGCTGGGACCGTGGCTTGGGTGGCTTTGGGGTCTCCCGGAGAATGGAGGGAAGCCAGGACCCGTTTCCTGCTGGAGGACGGGCCTCCCTCTGGGAAAGCCTCGAGGGCCCGCGCTTCCTTCTCCAAGTTCCCGGAGCTTGACCTTCAGCGCGCCCTGGGGTGAAGAGCTGCTTGTCTCTGGGCAGCTTCGGGCCCGCCCCCAGCCCTGGGTCCCCTTGGGAAGCCCCCCGAGGGCCGGGAACCAGCCGGGCTGCCCGGTGCCTCTGCCTGAGACCCCCTCGTGGCGGCATGGCCTCTGACCTTCTCGTCTCAGGAGCTGAACGTCCGGCGGGTGACCTTGTCTACGGATAAGAACAAGTACGGCATCCGGCTGAGGGCCGAGCCTGACCACATGGTCCTGGGCAAACGGCTGAAGGCGGCCTTCAAGGCCGTGATGGCCTCCATCAAGGAGCTGACCAACGAGCAGCTGGAGCGCCTGCAGCAGACGGGTACGGGGGCCTCCTCCGGGGCAGCCGCGGGGCCTTGTGGGAGGGGTCCCGAGAGAAGGCGTCGGGGCCGGGCTGGGGGGTGGTCCTGCTGCCGGCGGCTTGGGCTCATCCACGGCCCCACCGACCTCCCCACCTCTGGGCCGGGGCGCGGCGGTGCCTTCGTCCGGATGTGGTCGCCGAGCGTCCCCGGCCCGAGGCGGTTCCCACAGCCCCTTCTGCTGGTCCCTGCTGGGAGGAGTCTCCCCGAGAGAAGCCTGGGGAGCTTTGGGGGCTCACGGCTGATCCCGGGCGGAGGCAGCGGGGCGACCCATAGGGACAAGGAGCGTCCCCCAGGGGCCGCCGGGAGTCAGGGCCGGGTCGGCCTGTCGGGAGCCCCTCGCCCCACCCCCTCCCCGTGTCCCGGCGGGGGCGTCTCGGGGCCCGATGCCATTCGGGGGAGCCCCGTGCGCCAGCCCCGGGTCTGCTTCCGACAGGTTCCCTCGTCGTGGCCGGCCACGAGCTGCACAGGGAGGACGTCCGGCTCCTGTACACCTTTGACCAGGCCCAAGGGAGCTCCTCTCAGTACGAAGCGCACTCGGATGCTCAGGTACCGCCCGTGGGTGGGGCGCTGCCCGGGGCCAGCAGACGGAGGGCGCGCAGTTAGGGTGAGGGTCCCCCTTCCTCTCCCCCAGGTGCTGGTGCTCCTCGACGTCACCCCCGATCAGAGCATGGTGGACGAAGGCATGGCCCGGGAGGTCATTAACCGCATTCAGAAGCTGCGGAAGAAGGTGAGGGGGGAGGGGCGTCACGGGGGCAGGGCAGTCCCAGGTGTCCCTTGGGCCTCCGTCTCCCCAGACCTGCCTGCGGGCGCTCCCCCAGCTGACACGGGTCCTTCCCCCGCCCGCAGTGCAACCTGGTCCCCACGGATGAGGTCGCCGTGTACTACAGGTCGCCCTCGCAAGGGGACTACCTGGACACCGTCATCCAGAGCCACACGGACTTCATCCTGGCCACCATCAAGGCGCCCCTCAAGCCCTACCCGGTGCCGCCGTCGGACAGAGTGCTCATCCAGGAGGTGACGCAGGTGAGCGCCCGCGGCTCCGGGGCGGCCGGCTGGGGGCCTGCGTCCTGAGGGTCTCGCTCGGGGAGGTCCCTGGGAGCCCGCCTCGGCCCCCCACGGGGAGCCCAGCCGAGACCTGCCCTGTCTGCCTCCGTCCCCCGACGGGAGCGCGGGGAGGCCCAGCCTCCTCAAATGAGGCCGAGGGTCCTGGGACACGAGGAGGGGGCTTATGTTCATCGCACTGGGAAAGAGGATGGAGGAGGTGGAGGGTCCCCAGCCTTCTGGACCCTGTCGCTTGGCTCCGGGGCAGGGGGCGGCAGAGAGGATGGTGATTGCAGCTTGGAGAGCCGTGCCAGCGGGGGAGGGGGCAGGCAGGGCCGAGGGGTGCCCACCAGGGCCTCCCAGGAGCTGTCCCCGAGGAGGCCCCCCCACCCCGGGGGTGAGGTCAGGGTGTAAGATGCTGACCTCACTCCTACGTCCAGTTAAAGGGCTCTGACCTGGAAATCACCCTCACCCGAGGCGCGTCCCCCCCTGCTCCAGCCTGCGCTTACGTCAATCTGAGCGTCTGCGTCAACGGGAAAGAGCGAGGTGAGGGAGAGGGGCCGGGCCTGCCCCGTGTGGGTGCGCCCGGAGATGGGGCTCTGTGTTGGCGGGAGGGGGCGGCCCTTGGGGGCTTCTGGCTTGGGGCCCTTGAGCACCGGCCCCCCTTCCCTCCGCCAGCTCCCTCGTGGCAGCCTGGGGCCTCCGGGAGGGGCTTGTCAAGTGTGCCCACCCCAGGGGTGCCCACCCAAGGCGGTAAGACCGTGGGAGGGGCAACTGGCCATCGCCCAGCCTCCTTCAGCTCCTCATTCACGCCCTTCTCTCAGACTCCCTTGGGTTCCCTTGCGGGGGGGGGGGGGGGGGGCTCCCTGGCTCGGCCTGCACTTGGGCCACGTGCTTGGGCCCGACTGACCGCGCGCAGGCCAGAGCCCCGCCGTCTGGGGAAGGGTCGTGGCTCCCGCTGTGGCGCCGATCAGCACCGTGCGGTTCCGGTTTTGTAGGCGGAGTCCTGCTCCTCGAGAACCCGAAAGGAGATCACCGGCTGGACCTCGCCCAGCTCAAGGGCGCCATCGGCAGCATCTTCGGCCTCCGCGCGCCCGAGCTGTCCGTCTTCCACGAAAAGACAGGTCGGGGGCCACAGGGCTTCTCTTAGGGGTCAGGGGTCACACGGCCCTCCCTCTGAGCTCTGGGTGTGCGAGCGTGAGCTCTGGGTGCGAGCGTGAGCTCTGGTTGTGTGTGAGCTCTGGGTGTGCGAGCGTGAGCTCTGGGTGTGAGCGTGTGAGCTCTGGGTGTGCGAGCGTGAGCTCTGGGTGTGCGAGCGTGAGCTCTGGGTGTGAGCGTGAGCTCTGAGTGTGCAAGCGTGAGCTCTTAGTGCAAGTTCTGGCTGTGCCAGTGTCTGCTCTGCCCACTACCTTGCCCTTTCATAGATGAGGAGGATTTGGGGGGTCGGCCTCAGTCTTCCATATGGGGAGAGGGGGGCTTCAGGAAGGGCACCCCCACTTCAGGGAGCCCGGCCTTTGCCTCCTGGCGGCCCCCTGACTCTTTCGTCCCTGGCTGGCGATGGGGAGGTTTCATGGTGTGCCCTGGTTGTGGCGCCCATCGAGCTCACCCTGTGCCCATCAGAGCCGGGGACGCCCTCCTGTGGTGCTTGGAATCCCTGGGAGCCCCGGCTCCTACTGGAAGAGCAGGTTCCTGCCCCCCCCCCCCTTGTCTTTACAATCCGGGCTGGGGCAGACCCAGGGGGGCCGAGGCTGGCCCGGAGCCGAGGCTAGCCCGTGCCCAACAGCCCAGCTCACGCCGCTCCCGCCCCCTTCCAGAAGTCGTCAGCAAAACCGACTTGCTGAGCCTCAGCGGGAAGACCCTGTGTGTGACGGCCGGCCCCCCTCCGGCGGCGGCCCCGAGCCCCAGCGTTCTCTGTGGCTTCCTCAATCTGCAGCTCCTGAACGCCAAGCCACAAGGTGCCGCCTGACGGGCGAGGGCGGGGCCTGGGGGACTGGGCGGGGCTGGCGGAGCCCCGGGGCGGAGACTGGAGAGGCTGCCCCCCCCCCAAGGGCCCGCTGACGGCATCCATTGTCCCCCAGAATGCCTGGCGGGGCAGGTGGGGACGCTGCTGCTGGAGAACCCGCTGGGCCAGAGGCCGCTCACCTACCAGGGCCTGCTCCACGAGGCCGCCAAAGTCTTCGGCCTGCGCAGCCGCCGCCTCCGGCTCTTCCTGAACGCGGCCCAGACCCAGGGTGAGCACTCTGCGGGGGCGGGGGGCAGCGCTCCGTCACCCACCATCACCGCCCACGAGGGGGCGCGAACCCTGTCCTGGGAGGGGCGAGTGCTCGGCCCCCGGGAAAGTGAAATTGGGTCAGGCTTCCCCGGATGCAGGGGGCGTCCCTACCGGCCCACAGGGACCCGTCCGCCCCCTGGGCCAGCTCTGTGCCCGCTCTGTGCCCAAAGGCTGGGCCGTGGCCCGCGCGAAGGCCTCACAGAGCCCACAGCGGCCTCCTGGACCTCCAGGGAGGCAGGACTAGGATGTGCGTCCCCCAGTGGCAGCTGGAGCTGCCCTTCCCCCATCCAGCCTTCCCAGGCCATTTTCTGTGGGTGGGCACAGGAAGCCCTGAATTCAAATCCTGTCTCAGATGCTTGCTCGCTGTATTCTCCTGAGCAAGGCCCTCCCTTCTGCCTCAGTTTCCCCAGCTGTAAAATGGGATGCCTTCCCGGAGGTCACTTGTGAAGCGGATGCGCGTCGCCCCCTCCCCAAGCCGGGCGCTCAGACTTAGTCTGGCTGTGACCCAGGCTTGTGCCAGCCTCACGGGACGGGTTCAGGGAGGCACCCGGAGGGGGACTAAGGCCCCAGCGCGGGATGGATGGCAGAGGTGGGCGGGGTCTGGCCGGGGAGGAGCCACTCGGCATTTGGACCTGGGCCGTGCCCCCGGATGCGGTGCCCCCTCTGCCGTGCCATGCCCTTCCTCCTCTGGTCCTGCATTAAGCATCCATTAAGCCCCTGCTGTTTGTGAGAGGGAGGGCAGCAGGTGGGGGGCTGACGGTCCCTTGTCTCCCCTCCAGAAATCCCGGCGGACGTCTCTATGAAGTCTCTGAACACGCGGACGGTGTACGTGGACGTGTTGCCCACCACGGCCGAGTGCTGACCCCCACCCCCACCCCCCGAGGCAGTTTGGCCAATAAATGTGAGCCCCAGAGAAGTCAGCCTCGTGTCTGGTGTGGGGGGAGGGAGCCCCGGGGGCTGCAGACCAGGCTAGACCTCTCCCTTCCCCCCTCCCCCCTCCCAGGCTGCTGGCTGGCCTAGAAAGAGCCCGTCAGAAGGCCGGCCCCCGACCAGCCACCTTCAGGGCCCCGGCCGGGTCTGACAGGCCCCCCCCCCTTCCCTGGCTGAGCCTCCAAGCGGAGCTGTGGGGGGAGGGAGGCCTTGGGAGAGATGCCCTCCGCAAGTCAGAGCAGGCGGGGCATCGCCCCGGGAAGGAAGGGGCCGCACACCCTGTCCCGAGCGCCGGCTGGCCCCCGGGGAAGCCCTCTGGCTGACTGCCTGGGGGGGAGGGTGGGGGCAGTTTATGGTAGCTGGAGTTGGAGGCCCCTCGAGGCACTTAGGATCCTGGGCCTTGGGAAGATAGTTTGAAGGAAGCTCCCCAAAGCTCAGAGATTGTGGGGAGGGGTCGTGGGTAATGGGAGCCGAGGTCACGGACCTTAGGATTTACCTCAGCTGGGGCTCGAGGGTCGGGGTCCGGAAGGGTGGGGACGCCCCTCCACAAAACGGGCAGCCTGGATGGGAGGCAGGTGGCAGGAAGTGTGGGTGCCCCCAGGCCTTAGCCGGCGGAGGCGAGGGGCAGATGGAAATGGGGGGCAGCTGGGCCCCCCAGCCTTGGTGGGTGCCCTTTGCCCTCCAGCTCCGATAACGACTCCGCTTCTTGGGTGCCTGGCACTGTGCCAGGGCCAGCAAAGAGCCCTCACCTGCCCTTGGAGCTCACGATCTGAAAGGCTCGGGACCCAGAAGATGGGGGTCCCCGCCAGCAGTGGAGAGCAGAGCCAGAACGGGGACCCCCACCAGGGAGCAACCCTCAATAGGGTGCAGCTGAGCTCTGGGAGCACGGAGCTGGCCAGGAGGCTCGGGTGGGCATTTTACAGATGCGGAAACTGAGGCCGGACTTGAACTCTGCACTGTGACCCCCGGGTGCTGCAGGGACAAAGGGCAGGTGGTTGTGGGAGCCCCGGGGCCTCCGGCCCAACTTGGTTCAACCCAGAATCCCTCTCTTCCCAGGAGGGCGCCCCCCCCCCCCCCCGAGGGAACAGGCTGGGCAGGGGAGGGGGCAGAGGGGACACAGAGCCCCGAGCTCTGAGCCTGCCCAGCTCGCTGCAGGGGGCGTCGGGCCGAGAGGCAGGGCTGGGCCTCCGGCCTCCCTCGGGCTCGTCCTCAGTAAGAGCCTTGGTCCCGTGCCGACCTTCCCGGACCCCCTGCCCTGGCAGTGGGCGAGTCCCCGGAAGTCGGGGAAACAAGAGGCCTTCCTTCGTAGAGGACTTTATTGGGCCTGGCCGAGGTCCCCGGGGCCGGCCTTGGTGCCCGAACAGGACGCCCTTGTTTGTTGGAGACCCCTCAGAGCTTGTCCTTGGCCTGCGGCCTCCTGGAGGGCAGAGCGCGGGGGGTGGGGGGCTTCAGGTGGGCCTGTAGAGACCCAGTCTCCGGGCGGCCTCCGAGATCCGAGGCGCTTTTCTCTTTGGGAAAGGGTAGTGGCTCTTGGCCCGGGCTGGGGGAGCACTCCCAGGGGCCGGCGCCGCCCGGGGCCCCGAAGCCTCTCCCTGGGGCTCCTGCCCCGGGTCCTCCTCGGGCCGCTGCGAGGAAGGCGGCCCGGCCTTGGGGAGAGGCGGCCTCTGCCGGCCGCTGGAGTGGCGCAGACGGTGGATCGCCAGGTGGGTGCGCCACGGGTCCTGGATGCCCGCCACGTCTGGTCTCGGGCCGGCCTCCTTGTGTCCGCCACCGGCCCGGCTCTCACCTGGGGAGGGGTTAGAGGTTAGAGCGGGCCCCCTCAGGGCCTGGGAGCCGCCGCCTTGTTCACCCAGGAGGAACCGAGGCTCGATCCCTCACCCGAAGTCCCTGGGCAGGAGCCCAAAGGGAGACCGAGGCAGGCCCTCCCACCTCCCTGGTTCCTCAGCTGGGGGGTATAGGGGGTGCTCTGGGCCCAGCGTAGCCCAGCTCGGCCCCCTCGCATCACCAGGGCTGCCTCTGGGGGTCCCCGGGGGGACTGCCCCCCCCCCCATGTCCCAGAGAGGACAGCCAGCGGCAGATGTCCCGAGTTCGGTTCCGACGGGCGTCTGGGCCTCAGCTTCCTGGTTCTGAGTGAGGCCTTCTGACCCCTCCTGGGGGCGGGACAAGTCCCCCCCCCCCAAGAGCCCCAGCATCTCCTCTCCCATGGCCGCGTCCCCCGACTGGGTACCAGGTGCTGGTGGGGCCCACAGAAGGGGTGCGGGCAAAGGGGCTGCCCCCAAGCGGCTGCCTCATATGGGGGGGGGGAGGGGGCACCAGGGGCTGAGACCAAGCGCGTCCCCCTCATGGCAGCTCTAGCCCAACCCCGACGAGGGGCCGACGGCCTCCCCTAGTCATTAGAGACCAGCTTCCCCCGGGCCACCCTCTCTGCTCCTCCTCCCTCTCCCCTAGGGCTCCTCCCTTTCTGACGCCCCCAGACCCCGGCCCCCCCAGCACAGGGCCCTGTCTCCTCACGCCTGCTCTAGGGCAGTGACTGCTGGGGGGTGGGGTCTGCCTACCCCTCCCCCACTGTCCCTCCTCCCTAGCCCCTCCCTCAGGGACAAGGAGGCAGGCAGCACCTGCCCTCCTTCCTGCTCTGGGGGCTCCCCTCCTGCCCCCACGTCCTGTGAGACCCTCTGTGTTGTCATGTCGGGCGGGTTGACTGAGACCCTGTTTGGGGGAACAGATGGGGAAACTGAGGCAGACTGGGTGAAGCGCCCAGTCGCGCAGCTGGATCTGAGGTCTCCCTGGCCCCGGGCTGGGGCCCTGCTGTCCCCATTTCCTCCGGCGGTGGCCCCGCCTTTCCCTGGCCCAGACTGAAGCCCCCGGGCGAGCGCCCCCATGTGCCCCAGTCCCGTCGGTGCCGCAGCTGCCACCCCTGCCCACGGCAGACTGCGGGCACTTGGGGGAGCGTCTCCCCTCAGGTCCCAGGCGGTTTCCGGGCCGGGGCCCCGGGGCCGGCTTTTCATCCCCAGCAGGGGCTCTGCCCCCCGTGCCCACCCCGAGCGCCCCCCCCCCGTGCCCGTCTGGGCCCGGGCCGGCCGTGGCCTCGCGTCTCCCCAACGGGCTCCGGGGACGGCCCATGTGACAGCCGGGCAGGCCTGGGGCTCCCGGGAACAAACCGGCACGAAGCGCCCACGCCCGGGGGATGAGAGCCGGATCTGGCCGGGGGCGGGGCGCGGGGAGGGCGGGGCTCCTGGCTGCGGCTTCTCCCGGGCCCCTGCGGAGCCCCACGGCCTCCGCGCTGCCCCCCGTGCCCCTCCGTACCTGCTCCGGGGAGGCCGTGGGGCGGCTGCAGCCTCTGCTCCTGGGCCGGGCTCCGGGGCCCGCGGGGGAAGGCCCGGCTCATGCTCCCCGAGGGGCAGGGAGCGGCGCCCCCAGGTGTGGCCGGGGCAGACTGAGCTGGGCCACCTGCCGGGCGCGGGGCGGGGCCTGGGCGGGGCCGAGAGAAACGCCCACCCGGGCTGGCCCTGCCCGCCGGGGCGGGGGAACGGGGGCTCGGCTTACGGGCGGGGCCCGGGACGGGGCTGCCCGAGGGGACCGTGGGGGGCAAAGAGGGAACCCCGGCCCAGAGAGCGGCGGCCCGCCAGCTGTGACGGGGCGGGGGGGGGGGCAGGTGTGACCCAGGGCGGGGCACAGGTGTCTTAAAGAGACAGCATTGAACTGGGAGCCCCAAGACTGGGAAGCAGCCAATAAGTTAGGTTGCATACAGAGGCAGCGTCTGATTTATGTATTAATTCCCTCCCTCCTCTCTCTCCTTCCTTCCCTCCTCCCCTTCTTTCCTTCCTAGTGCTCTGTCCCTCTTGGACCCCGTGCTCGCCCTGGGTCACCCCCGAGGCTCCCCAGCCCCCCTGGTCAGAGCCTCGGCCCGAAGCAGCTTCCGTTGGAGGCCCTGGGACCCGCCGCTGGCTGTGCCGGCTGGCTGCCTGGGGGTGAGAGCAGGGGCTCCCCAGGCCTGACTACCCCAGGGTCAGGAGCCAAGTCTCCCAGAGCCCGCCTCAAGGCTTGGGGTCCCGGGCGGCAGCTCAGATCTCGAGATCGGGGGGCACAGAGGGTACCTTGGCAGGGGAGGAGGAAGCCGTGGGCAGAGGAGCTTTGGCTCGGTGCCAGCCTGGAGGGCACAGCTGAGTGTGCCAATCCATGCCCTTCGTCGGGGGGGGGGGGACGCCCTCCACTGGTCAGGGCTCCCAGGCCCGAATCCTGACTGGAGGCTTTTGTGGGGAGGACGAGAGAGCTGGCTCTTTCCGGTGCTCCCCCGCCCCTTCCCCCCCCTTGACCCTGCTCCATGAGCTGAGCCTAGGAATGGTCCTCATTCAGTGCTCCCCGGCCTGGGGCTCGGCGCCCAAGGACAGACTCGGGGCTCCAGCCTGATCCCGGCCCGGGGGCACGAGCGGCCCAGCAGAGGCAGTGGAAGGGCCAGACACGGTGTCCCCCGCCAACAGCCCGGATGCAGGCGAGCTGCCAGATCCACCGGAGCCAGCGCGGTAAGCGGAGGCCAGAGCTGCCCGGGCCCCTCGGGAGTGAGGGGCTAATCGGACAGGGCACAGCTGTGTGAGGGGGAGCCCCTCCCCCCATGGAGTTCTCCCACCTGCGAGAAGGGTCCTCCAGAGGGTCAGCGAGGAGGGTCCTCCAGGGGGTCAGCGAGGAGGGTCCTCCAGGGGGTCAGGGAGGAGGGTCTTCCAGGGGGTCAGGGAGGAGGGTCCTCCGGGGGGTCAGGGAGGAGGGTCCTCCAGGGGGTCAGGGAGGAGGGTCCTCCAGGGGATCAGCGAGGAGGGTGCTCCAGGGGGTCAGAGAGCAGCCCCCTCAGGCCCCCATGGTCAGCAGCCACAGGGGCTGCCAGAGCCGCTCGTCTGCCCAGAAGGGGGAAGCCCCCCCATCTCCCCCCAGCCGGGGGAAGCCCCCTTCTCTCTGGCTGTCCCGGGACAAAGCGTCCCTTGTGGAGGATGCCGGCCTCCTTATTCAAACCCGCTTCCCGGGAATGGGCTGCCCCCGAGCCTGTGTCTGTGCGGCCCGGTTGTGCGCCTGTAGCTGTTGGGAACGAGGTTCTCTGGCTTCCTGGATCGTTACCAGCACGAAGGAGGCCGACGGCTTTCGGGGCCCGCGCCTTTACCGAAGCTGTCGGGGCGCGAGTCACAGTTTTGCCGATTCCCTGGGAGGTCCCGGGGCGCTCCATCCCCCGCCGCGTCGCGGCCCTGAGGTTCCGTTTCTGGTCCCGTTGCCGCCGCCGCGCGTAGAGCAAACAGTGAGGGGGGGGGCACCTATGTTACTTATTCCTGGCTGGGGGGGGGGGGTTGGGGAAAGGCCCGCGGGACCCCCATTGTGCGCGATGCTCTCGGTTTGGGAAAGAGAGTCTTTTGTGATATTAAAAAAAAAGCCTTTTTACGTCTATACTTTGTAGGGTTTTTTAGCATAAATGAAGGTCGTACTTTGTTTAATGAGATGAGGGAGTAGTTGGGATAGCTTTATTCTTAATAAGATTTATTATGTTGATTATCATCCTCATGTCAAATGATCCTGGTATCCCTGGTATTGAGAAAAGCTCCCTTTATGTCTATACTTTGTAGGGTTTTTAGCGTAAATGGATTTTGTCCTTTGTTCAAGGTACTTGGAGATAATTGTGTAGTTTTGAATAGTTTTATTTTTAAAAGGATTTATTATATTGATTTTTTCCCCCTAATGTCAAACAATCTTTGTATCCCTTTGTATCTCATTTCAGCACAATGAGATTAATTCTCTATACATATTATATAGCGAATGCTATAATTATAGATAATTACTAGTTAATAAAAAATAAATTAAAAGAGGATCCTTGGATCCTCTAAAGCTATTTGATAAAATTTTATTTACAATATTTTGAATTGATATTTATTAATGATATCAGTCTGTAATTCTCCCATTTTAAAAAATCTTTCCCTGTTTCAGGTCGCAGGTCTATATTTGACTAATAAAAGGGTTTTGAGAGGGTGCTTTTTTCCTCCAATTTTGAGAATATCCAGTTGTTCTTTAAAAAGAACGACACGTTCCCTTAGGATCCCGCCGAGACCAGGAATTGTTTCCCCCTTGGTGTTGCCTTATTTACTTTTCTGTGATTAGATTATTTAAGGTCATTGGTCTTCTCTTGGTTTGACTATTTTACCTTTTTGTAGATATTCCTTGATTTCTTTTGCATTCTGGGTTTTCTTAGAACATAACTGTATGCCAGGTTCGGATTATTTTTATATCTGATTTCCTGACCTCTTCTTTTTAATGAGATTGGCTAAAGGTTTGTCCATTTTGTTCATCTTTTCAAGGAAGCAGCGTTTAGTTTTATTATTTTTCCAGGGGTTTTGTTTTTTGTTTTTCATTTATTTCTCCTCTGATTCTCATTATGTCCTTTTTTATGTTTATTTTAGGTCTGTTTCTTTTGGTGGCTTTCAAATTTTTTATGAATCCTCTCTTTTTCTATTTTTTCTGTAGAGTTATGATTTTTATTTTAAGGGCTATTTTAACTGCACCCTTGACATTTATTTTTCCCATAATTATTCATTTCTATAATCTATTCATTGATCTAGTCATTATTTGGATTTCTGTAAAGGGTGTATTTACTTTTTTTTCTTTTTTGCACTTGACTGTACGGCCTCTATACCTAATGTTATTGTCAATGCTTGTAAAAGTCCCGGATGCTGAAAAATACATCTGTTCTCTTGCAGGCCTATTTAGAAGGTGGTATGAGTAGGTTAGTTCTACTTTCTCCAGCAATTTGTTCAGTTCTTGGTTTTGCTTTGGTTTATTCCTAGAGATACCTAGAAATCTCTTGTCACAATCTTACCCTTATGAATTTCACTGCTAAACCATTTGGAAATGTAAATTTAATATTTTGTTTTCTTAGATTTATTTTTGCCTCTTTTAAGGTAGTTTTCTCCTTTTTCCTTTTTTAGGTTTGAATGTTTATTTTCAATTTGTCTGATGACAGACAACTCCCCCTTTATTTGGATTATCTTGATGCATTTTTTCTATCTCATTTTTATTCCGCGTCTTTGCTTTCTAAATGTGTTTTTATAAGCAGAAGATGGTGAGGTTTTGTTTTCTTATCCAATTTGTCACTCTTTCATTTTAATGGACTGTTTAATCCATTCACATTTGAAGTTAGGAGAATTAGCTTTGTGTTTTCTTCCAATTTCGGATTTTCTCTCTTTTGCTATAAACACAGCATTATGTCTCTTCCATTATTTTAGTTTAATCTCCCAGGCCCAGCATGCTCTCCCTCATCCTCTCTGATCACTGACCTCCTGGCCTCCATCTGTCCCCGGGGTCCGGCCATTCTCTGGCGTCCCAGGCCTGGAACTCTCGCTCCTCTCCTCTCATGGCTGACCTCCGCCTCTTTTTAGTCCCAATTAAAATCCGGCCTCCGCAGGAATCCCCCCCCTTTAATTCTGGTGTCCCCTCTGTTATTGTGGGCCCATTATTTGTTTTGTACGCATCTGTTTGCACGTGGTCTCCCCCACTGAACTGAAAGCTCTTCGAGGCAAGGACTGCCTTTTGCCTCCGTCTGCGTCCCCTCACTTAGCACTGGCACATAGTAGGTGCTCGATACTCCACAAGCCTCCGTGAGGCTCCGTGTTGGAGGGTCTCCTCTGACAGGCTCGCCCCCCCCGACCCCCCCAGATCTGCCGCAGGACACAGGGCCCAGGTGAAAATGAGAAGACATTTAATGAACCAACTACAGAAGGGGGAGGCCTCGGAGAGCCCAGCAGCACCAGGGGGCGCGCGGGGTTCATCCGGGAGGCTGTAGCAGGGCCCAGGAGTTTGACATCCACAGACAAGGGACCCCAACCCCCCAACCCCCCCCAGCTGGGGACAAAAGCTGGATGCCCGAGATGACCCCAACCCTCATGGAAATCCCAACACGGCAAGACAGATATCCACTGGACAGGACAGAGGCGGGGGGGGCAGGGAAGAGAGCGAGAAGAGGGGTCCCCCACGGGCCCTCGTGACGGCTCTCTGGTCTACGGTCTGGGGTGATTGGGGGTGCCCCCAGTGGAACCCCTCATGTTCTCCCCCTCCCCCCAGATACAGAAGTAAGAAGTTATTCACAAAGATAAGCACGAGAGCCTACGCCGAGCCCCCCCAGACCCCCGCTCCCTCCGCGCCTCCCAGCAGCTGCTGGCGGGGCTCCGTGGCTGATAGAGCCTTCCCGACCTCCTCGGGGTGGGGATGGCGAGATCCAGTCCTGGGGCCCAGCACGACCCCCAGGCCCGACAGAGCTCCGCGGTCATGGGCCGGGGCGTTTCCTGGCCCGGTGCTTCGGAGGGGCAGTTCCCTCCGGAGGCCTCTCAGCTGCTGGGGGCTGTCGTTCCCAGCCCCATTTCACACATGAGCCTGAGGGGCAGAAATCTTGGTTCAGTGACTCGTTCCAAGGCCAGCTGGTTGGTCCGCAGTGGAGGCAGATCCAGGCTCCCACAGCCTCTTCTCCACCGGGGTGGAGGCCAGGGAACAATGGCCCGGAGGCCCGAGGATGGGGGAGCCGGGGGGCAGCGGCCCCGGGGAGGGGGCTCAGGCCCCGGTCTGGCCTGCCACTCCAGGCTCCGGCTGGTGAAAGTCCCACGGGAACGGGGGGCTCCCTCGGCGCCCCCCGGGGACACAGCCCGCGGCGTCCAGGCTGGGACCCGGATGGAGGCCGTCCTCTTGTCCACTTGTCCAGGACCACACGGCCCCCGAGGGGGCGGTCTCATAACTTCGCTGTGCCCCCGGAGCAGGCTGTCCCAGGCCCTCTCAGCTTGGGGGCGACGGAGAGCGCTCCTCGGCACGTGGGGGGGGGTCTGAGCGCGGGGGGCAGGAGCATCCAGAGGCAAGCGAAGCTCTCAGAGGCGATGGAGGGCACTGAGCACTGGGGGTGACACCGAGGAGCAGCCGCGGCCCCCGGGGAGGAGGGAGTGACCTTATGGCACTGGGGGTGACACCGGGGAGCAGCCGCGGCCCCCAGGGAGGAGGGAGAGAACCAGGAGTGTGGGGGGGGTGAGTTCCCCTCCACTTTCCCCTTATTGTAAGACCCTTCTTGGGGGTCTGAGCCAGGTCTGGGGGAGACCAGTGGTGCCCCCAATGTCCAGAAGGCAGTGGTTTAGGGCATTTCCTCGGGAGCTGGGCCCGGGCAGGTCTCCCGCCCCTGGGGTCTGCACGCTCGCCCTTGTCCCAGGGGCTGGGGCCGCTCCAGCCCTGGGCGGTGGGACGCGGGGTTCTCTGCCCAGGCGGGTCCGGGAGCGCGGCTGTGGGAGCCTGGGCCCCCTCGGAGTTGGCGCGCAGAAGGTTCCGGCGATTTCCCAGCTCTGGGACGCGCCATCCAGCCTTAATGCTGGCGGAGGGCCCGCAGCACGTTAGGGGGCGGGGGGGGGGGCCTGAGGCCCAGGGGCAGCCGGGAGCGGCTCGGGGTCCCCGTTCTGCCCCACCCCTTCCCCAGGGCACTCGGATCTCCGGGAGGGTCTGAGAGCACGGGCAGACCCATGGATGCCTTGGCACTGGCCGGGGGGGCCACGTCCTGGGGCCGCGGGCGCCATCCCTCTGGGCCATCCACGGGGCCTCCCCTCCCGGCTAGGCCGGAGCTGGGCCCCCACGCGCTCCCGGGGCAGAGGAGCTGGAACGCTGCCCGTTGGCGGGAAGTCCTGTGCCCACGGCTCAGCCCACGGGCCTTCCACGGTTAGTGTCCCTGTGACCAGTGGAAGGGATGAGCCGGATCCTCCGGGCTCCTGGCAGACGGAGTGTCCTGGCTCCGGCCCCCGGGCCGTTCTCTCCCACACTCGGCCCAGCCCCGCCCAAGACTCCGTGGTTCCGGGCAGCCCAGGAGCGCTGAGTGAGAGGAACCTGGTCGGTTGTGGTTCCAGGTGGGCTCCGGCCATCCAGACTCCCCCCAAAGTGGCGCCGCCGGGCCTGGTCCCTCGAGAGCCCCACGATCTCGGGCCGGAAGCAGCTCAGCCAGGCCCGAGGCCCCGACCTCCTCCTGCTGGCCCCAGCACAGCCGGGAATGGAAGGGCCAAGGGGGGGCTGGTGGTCTGCAGGCTCCGTGCAGGCAGGAGGAGGCCCAGGCCTTTGGGAAGGCCCAGCTCTGCCCCAGCATCTGCTCCAGGGGCTCGGCCCTCGCCCTGGCATGGAGCCGGGCCCTCGGGGGACAAGGAGCTGGGCCCTGGAGGACAAGGAGCCGGACCCTGGGGGACAAGGAGCCTCAGGGACAAGGAGCCGGGCCCTTGGGGGACAAGGAGCCGGGCCCTGGAGAACAAGGAGCCGGGCCCTGGAGGACAAGGAGCCGGACCCTGGGGGACAAGGAGCCGGGCCCTGGAGGACAAGGAGCCGGACCCTGGGGGACAAGGAGCCGGGCCCTCGGGGGACAAGGAGCCGGACCCTGGGGGACAAGGAGCCTCAGGGACAAGGAGCCGGGCCCTCGGAGGACAAGGAGCCGGGCCCTGGAGGACAAGGAGCTGGGCCCTGGGGGACAAGGAGCCAGGCCCTCGGGGGACAAGGAGCCTCAGGGACAAGGAGCCGGGTCCTCTGGGGAAAAGGAGCCGGGCCCTGGAGGACAAGGAGCTGGGCCCTGGGGGACAAGGAGCCAGGCCCTCGGGGGACAAGGAGCCTCAGGGACAAGGAGCCGGGTCCTCTGGGGAAAAGGAGCCGGGCCCTGGAGAACAAGGAGCCGGGCCCTCAGGGACAAGGAGCCGGGCCCTCGGGGACAAGGAGCCAGGCCCTGGAGGACAAGTAGGGGACCTTGTGGGGGAAAGGAGCCGGCCTGGCCTGGCCTGCCCCGGGGCTTTCCCTCGGGCTCAGCTGCTGGTGGAGGGGGAGGCCCCTCGGGTCTGATGGACAACACCACAAAGGGACGGGCCAGTCGGCCTTAGATTTAAGGGGCGAGGGCTCCTTGGCGGGGCTGGGGGTGGCTCAGAAGCAGGGCGATCACTAATCGGTGCTAAGGGACTCCAAGAATGGCAGCGGGGAAGATAGAGCCTGGGCCGGGCCGTAGGCGGGCAGGGATATCCCCCACACTCCCGGGACCTGGCTGGGGTAGTCGGGGAGCTCGGGCTCTCCCTCCCAAAGGCGCCAACCCCCCCCACTGGCTTCAAAGCTCATACCTGCCCCTCCCTCACCCCCGGAAGCTAGAACAGTCACCATATTCCCCGTTCACCCGCTGCCAGTTTTGAAGAGTTCAGCCCGGGGATCTGAGCCCTCGGCCCCTGTGGGAGAGGAAGCCACTGAGAGAGCTGGAGCCCCCCACATACACAGGGACCCACGAGGAGGGGAGGGCAGCAAGTGCTCCCTGGTAGCGAGTGCTCCCTGGCAGCCGTGCTCCCTGGCAGCGAGTGCTCCCTGGCAGCCGTGCTCCCTGGCAGCGAGTGCTCCCTGGCAGCCGTGCCCCCCTCACCAAGGCTGCGAGAAGTGAGTGAGGACACGGCTTTGACAGGCACGGGCTGCGAGTGGGGGGCCCGGAGTCCCAGCTCGGCGGCTCTATTTACAAGGGACGGGGAAGGGGATGGGAGAAGAGCCCAAACACTTCCAAAGGGACAAGCATTGCGGCCTCCGCTGGAGACCCGGGCTCCCCGGCTCCCACTCACTCACACACTCAGCCCCACTCAGACATCCTCGGGAGCCCCGGCCGCCCCCCCCGCCCCAACCGCACAAGGCCACTCTTTCAGCCGGGGCAGGAGGCGGCCGGGCCGCGGCCGCTCAGGTGGCCAGGTTCTCGGCGTTGATGCTGGACATGCGGATCTGCGAGCTGCTCTTGCTCAGGATGGACAGCTGGGTGCCCCCGTTCACCCCGCTGCTGGCCAGGGAGGGATGCCGGTGCTTGAAATCCACAGCAAAGTACCGGTTGACTTTCCAGCTCCGCCATTTTCTCTTTATTTCGGATTGCACCTTTAGGGAGAAACTTCAAAAGGTCATTTCTTTATGGACCTCGCCGCTTACCTCCACGCCGAAAGCCGAGTCCGGAGGCCCTCCGGCCGAGCTCCGCGGGCAGAGACGAGGGCCCTGGCCACCTTGGGCCGCCCCGCAGGGGCCCTGAGCAACAGGGGAGGGGCTCGAGACCCCCCTCTCCCCATCTCGGCTATCAGCCTTGGAGACTTCAGGGCCAGCTGGTGACCCTTCTGAAACCATGTCCTCAGGGCCCCTTGGACTCCCGTGACCTTACTTCCCATGACCAACATTTCCCATGACCTTTAGCTCCCGTGACCTGTATCCTACTTTAACGAGCTAAATAAAAATTAATTGCAATAATAAGTCATCGGCTATAGGATATAAAACAAATTGGCACAAATCATCAACTTCCTTGTGCGTTGCCAGGAGGAGGGGGGGAGATTCTGTGCAGCACGATGGCCAAAGGTTGCCAGGGCCCGAGACGTCCGCCAGAGCAGCCCCAAGAACGCCCTGTGGGGGTCTCTCTGCCGAGCCCGGGGCCACCCTGCATCTCCCAGACGTCCTGTTCCTAGGGTCCCGAGCTCTCGGGCTCTGCCCTCGGCCCCCAGTCCTCTCGGGCCGTTCTTGCCCATCACCCAACGTCAGGAGCCTCGCTCCCTCCGTTCTCCCAGACTTCCGGCTTCTGGACTCCCCTTCCCACCTCCCCCATGGCCAGTGATTTCCACAATGCTCTTGGAGCTCTGGCCTCTGAACTTGCAGCCCCCCACCCCCCAACCTGCCGCCCACTTTCTCTGCTCGAGGGGATGTGGGAGCTCGTGCTCCAGGGGTCCGTAAGGTGCCTTTTGGCTCCCACCACGGGGCTTCTTAACAGGGACACACTGGGTCCTTTCAGTCAACCATGGGGCAGGGTTTGGGGCGTCCCCTAGCAGTGGGCTCCCCCTCTTTGGTGAACTTCAGCTTATTAAAGACCCTCTTCAAATGGCCTGTCCTTCCCTGCTCCCCCCAGTGCCAGGCCTGGGCCAGGCCCCCAGGGAGACACGGAGAAAGTCCTATTGACTCGGCCCAAAGGCACTGAAGCTAGCAGAGGAGAGGCTTCAGCCCCAAGGGAGGAGCCTCTAAGTTCTCCAGATGGGTGGCAGCTATAGCTGGGGAGGGGGGCAGGGGGAAGGGAAGAAGGGGGGGCTGTAGTAGGGCCAGGCTGCAGGGGCTCACCCCCACCCAACCTTGGCAAGATCAATGGGAAGTCAGAACTCACCTCCCCATTCAGGAAGCAGTAGAGGACGGCCACCACAAAGCCCTGGACAGAGAGAATAGAGGGGAGGAATGGGGAGGGGAGGAAAAGGAAGGGAAAGAAGAGGAAGGAGGGGAGGAGGAAAGAGGGAGGAGAAAGGAGGGAAGGGAGGAATAAGGAAGGGGGAAAGAAGGAGGAAAGAAGGAAGGGAGGAGGGAGGAAGGGAGGAAGGAAGGAAGAAGGAAGGAAGGAAGAAGGGAAGAAAGGGAGGGGAGGGGAGAAAAGGGAAGGAGGGAAGAAGAGAAGAGACACGTCACTCAGATTCAGTGTGAGGAGCAGAGTAGGCCCCAGCTGTCTCAGAAAGACAGCAGACAAATCCAGAAGGCTCAGAAATGCCCGTTTCTTGGGAGGCGACTGTTGCACTGTCATCCTTTCTTTCTGGTTCTCATCCCCATTTCCACAACAGCCCTGAGCCTTTGTCTGTTTTCCCCTGAAGCAGGGCTCTGTCCCCTGTGCTCCAGCTACTCTCTCCCCATGGGACTGATTCTCTTGTGGCCGCCACAGGCCCAGTCTTCTTTTTAACCACCTTGGCAGGATGACTCCCAAGGCCCTTCAAGATGGCACCGTTCTCTTCACACCCACTGTGCCCTGCCATGGCTCAGTCTTGGGGCCCTTCCGGCCCCTTCTTGGGGAGCTGACTGGGCTGGCCATGGATCTGGGTTCTAGAACCCCAGCTCTGGGGCAGCTGCTGCCAGATGGTCCTTTCTGAGTCCCTGTCCCAGCCTCCACAGAAGCTCTTCCAAACCTCTCCATTTCTCCTCAGACTTCGGGGGTCTCCTCTCTGCCTCCTCCCAGCTGAGAACCAAAATAATGAGGCGTTTACGAATGGTTTCTTTCCCTTTCCCCAGATGCCTTCTGCCATTATCTTTCCTTTACCCCTCCGTCTCCTACAAAGAAGAGGCCAAGAGTTGAATTCAAATCCGGCCTCTGATACTTACTAGCTGTGTGACCCTGAATAAAACTTAAATCTCTTATTTGCTTCAATAGTCTCATCTGTGACATAAAGAAAATAATAGCACGTCTCTCCCAGGATGGTTGTTTGAGGGTCAAATCAGATGATAATCTAAAGGGCTGAGCACACAGCCTAGCACATAGTAGGTACCATCTATCTACCTATCTATCTATAATATATATTGATATTATATGTTATATATAGCTATTTTGTTTATTTATTATTCTATATTATATTATTATTATTAGAAAATTAAATCAAGTCCTCTGCATAGAACTCATTTTACAATCTTTTCTAACTGATTGCCCCTCTCTAGCATCCTCCCTCTAACTTATCTACTGGCTGCTGCCTGTCTGCCTACAAACATTCTGATGTGTCTCATCCTCTAAAACGCCTCATTTTAACCAGCCTTTCCCACTAGTTACAATCCCCCATTTATCTCCTCTTTTGTAGCTAAATTTGAAAAACATCTAAAACTCCACTTCCTGCACTCTCTCTTTTCTCTACAGTCTGGCTTCTGACTTCATCATTCAATGGAACTTCTCCCATGTCCTCAGGCTTTTGTCAACCTTCATTCTCCTCAGCCTCTCTCCAGCCCCAGATCCTCTTGGCCACTCTCTCCTTGATCTTTTCTCTAGATTTTCACCCCTCTCCCTTGGTTCTCCTACCTCTCTGAAGACTTCTCTGTGTTTCCTGCTGGATCCTCTTTCAGATCACACTCTCTGAACCATCGGTATCTCTCAGAGTTGTGCCTTGGGTCCTCTTCTTTCTTCCCTCTATCCTATTTACTTAGCCATCTCACCAACTCCCATGGATTCAGTTACCATCTCTAGGAAGATTCTCTGTTCCCCATTGTCTACAACTTGTTTGCTTAGCTCCGGTCTTGTCCCTCCAACTGTTTTCCTCAAACTGGATGTCCCACAGACATCTTATACATGATGTGTCCAAGACAGAACTCATTATTTTCCCCTAAATCTTCTCCACCACTTATCTTCCCTATTATTGTTGAGGACACCACCTCCTTCTGAGTCTCTCAGGCTTCCCACCCAGAAGCATCCTGGACTTGTCGCTTTCTTATCCCCTGTATTCAGTAGAGAGCCGAAGCCTATCTATTGCATCTTTGCAGTATTTCAGATCAATTGCATCTCTGCAACATTTCTAGTCAGTCTCTTTTGTGCTCTATCTCTGGTAGATTTCATCTCTGCAACATCTCTGGTCAATGTCACCTCTGCAACATCTCTGGTCGATGTCACCTCTGCAACATCTCTGGTAATTTCACCTCTGCAACATCTTATTGATTTTGCCTCTGCTATATCTCTGGTCAATTTCACCTCTGCAACATCTCTGGTTGATTTCACTAGTGCAACATCTCTGATTTCAGCTATGCAATATCTCTTGTTGATTTCATCTCTGCTCTATTGCTGGTCAATTTCACCTCTGCAACATTTCTGTTTGATTTCACTCCTGCAGCATCATCTCTCCAATACCACCTTCTTTTCTCTGACTCTGTCCCCACCCTGATCCAGCCCTCAACATCTTCTACCGGGATTATGGCAATATTTTCTACAGGGTCTGCCTGCCTCAAACCTCTCCCTGCTTCTGGCTATAATTCAGAAGACTTCTAGGAAGATGTTGCAACTTCCAAGCCAGATAGGTGGAGAGGCTGCCCGATCCATCCAAAGCTCAACAAGGTCTTCCAAATCTGGTCAGTCTCTTTTGCTACTCAGTGTAAATGTGGAAAGCATGGCCCAGGATCAAGTAGTGGAAGTGTTCAGAGGTTTGCAGAGATTTTCCAGGAAGGGACGGACACTTTCTTCCAGAAAAACAATGGCTAAGAAGATGGGGGTGTCTTTGGGGGGAGTCTTCTTTCTTTATTGATGGCAAAAAGTCCATTTGAATATGGCTCTTTGGGGGGCCCTGATGCAGTCTAGGAGCCTACATAAGGGACACTGGGGTGCAGGTGACAGGAATGTTGGGAGTCATCTGTCAATATGGTCATTCCGTGGGCTGTTTTATATGGTTTTTTGCCATCACTACCCCGGCCAAGCAGAAGGTTTTCCTAAGAGACTGTACCTCTTTCTTTAATCCCAGTATCCTGGGACTGAGGGGGATTCTCAGAAGTCATCTGATCTAGTCCCTTTATTTGGAGAAGCTAAGGCCCAGAGAGAGTCAGTAAAACCTGCTCTCTCCCCCATCCCTTCCAGTCTTCTGACACCTTCCTCATTCCATGGACTCTTTGAGCCAGTGACCCCAGCCTCCCACCTGGTTCACAAACAAGACCCTCCATCCCTGGGCTCTGGGCATTCTCCCTGACATCCCCAAGCCCAGAATGCCCTCCCTTGCTGCTGTGGCCACTGTCCTCCCTGGCCTTTAAATCCCAGAAATCTAGGAGAAATCCTAGAAGAGATCCTTATGGGCATCTCATAAAGTGCCCTCCCTCTGCTCTTTCTCTCCATCTCATCTGCTTCTTGTTCATATCCAGCTGATGGCTTGTTGTCCCTCCGACTGTCAGCCCCTTGAGGACGGCAGCCGTCTTTTGCGTTTGGCAGCTACTACAAGTAAGACTCAATATTTCTCAGGCCTCGTGTCTGTAGTGCCTGGCAACAGCAGGTGCATAATCGGTGCTTCCTGACCTCTGCACCCAGCTGGCAGTAGAGGTGGGAGTAGAACCCGCTCTTCTGACTTCCGTTCTCATACCTGGAAGGAGCCCAGTCCCAGTTCAAACACGAGTCTCTCCCTCTTGCTGACATTCTCTGGTGAGAAGGCGAACACCGTGTAGTGGATTCCAAAGAGTGGGATGAGCAGCAGTGTGGAGCGGGCCAGCCTCCTGCCAAGAGAAAGCAGATCCAGCTGGTTCAGGCTTCTAGGATGGGGGAGGACCAGGGCCTCCCCAGCAGGAGGAGGACTTTCCTGGGGATCCCCAGTCAGACACACCCTCGCAGACACACACACGGGCTTCTCCTGTCTTTCTCAGCCCATCCCTGCTGGCTGGCACCACCCTTCTGCCCTTAGCTGTTAGCTCAGTGGAGGCTTAAGATGTCCTGATTCTCCAAAGATGCTCCAGAAAAGGGAAGGAGGCAGCTTTGGCCCGGAGCCTCTCTCCTCTTCATTACCATGGGCATAAGAGAGGGAGAACTGTGAATACAGGAAGAGAGCCTGCTATTCCTGAGAAATCTGTGGGGAACCTTCTGCAAGAGGGAGAGCCTTGGGTACTGTGGAAAATCCTTATGTGAAGGGGAGGAGCCTTCTGAAAAGCAAAGAATATTGTGCCTTGTAAATAATCCCCTGTAAGATGAAGTCTGTGATCTGTGTGGACCTCTGGTGCTCCGAACATCTTGGTCTATCTGACTGTCCAGACATCTGAATAGTGGACTTGCTTAAAGTGGGGGCTACTCTTTATCCCCAAGAGCTTCAGGAAGTGAATGCTCAGTCATGGGGACTGCCTGGAGGATCTGCGGGGAAGCAGAGAAGAAAGCCAGAAGGGGCTGCGGAGAAAGGTGTGGGTGGGAGGAGGTAAATAGAAGCATTCTGGAGCTTAGAGAAGGTACAACGGGCTGGGGGGGGGAGAACAGAAGTTCTAAACTCTCACTGGAGATAGAACGAAAGGTGACGTCCTCTACAATGGGGCACGAGAGGTTTGGGACAGCCGTTAGAGAGAGATCCCGGACTAGAGCCATGAGAGAGAAGAACCTTCTGCCAAAGGCAAGTTGGAAGTCACAAGTGAAGCAGAAAGGACCCTGGTTCAGGCTCGTCATTTAGCAAGGGGGATGAAGGCCCAACTTCACCACACTCACACGGGCAGAACTGGGATTCAGCTCAGAGACCCAGGGCTCTTTTCCATGGGCCACGGCACCTCCCCGAATGGCAGCTTGGTGGAGAGGGGATGATTGGGTAGTCCACGGGGTCCCCTCTAGCCCAAGAGCCTGGGGTTGGGACTGGGGCCTGTCTGTCTGGAGGTCAGTGGGGGGCATTGGGCAGCTACACAGGTAAGGCTCGACATTTTCAGGCCTCGTTGTGGTCTGCAGAGGAGTCATAATAGTACTGGGAACCACGAAAATGATGGCGATGATGATGATGATGATGATGATGATGGTGATAATAGTGATGATAATGATGATGGTGACAATGATGATGATGGTGACAATGATGATGATGGTGACAATGATGATGATGATGATGGTGATAATGATGATGGCGATGATGATGATGGTTATGATGATGATGGCTACGCTGCTGCTGCTGCCTGTGATGATGATGATGACAATGATGATGATGATGATGATGGTGATGATGATGGCAATAAATGATGGTGACCAAGGTGATAATGACAATGATGACTACGATGATGGTGATGACAATGATGGCGATGCTGTTGCTGCTGCTGATGGTGAGTAATGACAATGATGATGATGATGATGGTGGTGGTGGTGATGATGGTGATGGTGATGATGGCAATAAATGATGGTGACCAAAATGATAATGACAATGATGATGATGGTGATGGTGATGACGATGATGACGATGATGACAATGATGACGATGATGGCAATGCTGCTACTGCTGCTGATGGTGAGTAATGACAATGATGATGATGATGATGGTGGTGGTGGTGATGATGATAATGATAATGATGATGACAGTGATGATAACAATGATGATGATGATAATGATGGTAATAATGATGACGATGATGATGGTGATGATGATGATGATGGTGATGATGGCAATAAATGATGGTGACCAAGATGATAATGACAATGATGATGATGGTGATGGTGATGATGACAATGATGATGATGGTGATGATGATTATGACGATGACAGTGGTGACAATGATGATGACGATGATGATGATGATGATGACAATGATGATGATGATATTGGTGATGATGATGGCGATGATGATGGCAATAAATGATGGTGATCAAGGTGATAATGACAATGATGATGATGGCGATGATGATTATGATGGTGATGGTGATGACAATGATGATGATGGTGATGATGATTATGATGATGATGGTGATGACAATGATGACGACGATGATGATGGTGATGATGACAATGATGATGATGATATTGGTGATGATGATGATGATGATGGTTTTGGTGATGATGATGGCAATAAATGATAGTGACCAAAATGAAAATGATAATGATGATGGCGATGATGATTATGATGGTGATGGTGATGACAATGATGATGGTGGCAATAAATGATGGTCATGATTATGGTGACCAAGATGATAATGACGATGATGATGATGATGGTGGTGGTGGTGGTGATGATGATAATGATAATGATGATGACAGTGATGATAACAATGATGATGATGGTGATGGTGATGACGATGATGATGGTGATGGCGATGCTGCTACTGCTGCTGATGGTGAGTAATGACAATGATGATGATGATGGTGGTGGTGGTGGTGATGATGATAATGATAATGATAATGATAGTGATGATGATGACAGTGATGGTAATGATGATGATAGTGATGATAACAATGATGATGATGATAATGATGGTAATAATGATGACAATGATGATGGTGATGATGGCAATAAATGATGGTGACCAAGATGATAATGACAATGATGATGATGGTGATGATGATGATAATAATGCTGATGATGGTGATGCTGCTGCTGCTGCTGATTATGATAATGATGGGCTATGATGATGGTAATGACGACGACGATGATGATGGTGATGACGGTAATGAGGATGGTGATGATGGTGGCAATAAATGGTGACCAAGATGATAATGACTATGATGATGATGGTGATGACAATGAGGAGGAGGAGGATGGTGATGATGATGGCAATAAATGATGGTGACCAAAGTGATAATGACAATAATGATGATGGTGATGGTGATGACGATGATGATGGTGATGACGATGATGACGATGATGGCAATGCTGCTACTGCTGCTGATGGTGAGTAATGACAATGATGATGATGATGATGGTGGTGGTGGTGATGATGATAATGATAATGATGATGACAGTGATGATAACAATGATGATGATGATAATGATGGTAATAATGATGACGATGATGATGGTGATGATGATGATGATGGTGATGATGGCAATAAATGATGGTGACCAAGATGATAATGACAATGATGATGATGGCGATGATGATTATGATGGTGATGGTGATGACAATAATGATGATGGTGATGATGATTATGACGATGACAGTGGTGACAATGATGATGACGATGATGATGATGATGATGATGACAATGATGATGATGATATTGGTGATGATGATGGCGATGATGATGGCAATAAATGATGGTGATCAAGGTGATAATGACAATGATGATGATGGTGATGATGATTATGATGGTGATGGTGATGACAATGATGATGATGGTGATGATGATTATGATGATGATAGTGATGACAATGAGGACGATGATGATGATGGTGATGATGACAATGATGATGATGATATTGGTGATGATGATGATGATGATGGTTTTGGTGATGATGATGGCAATAAATGATAGTGACCAAAATGAAAATGATAATGATGATGGCGATGATGATTATGATGGTGATGGTGATGACAATGATGATGGTGGCAATAAATGATGGTCATGATTATGGTGACCAAGATGATAATGACGATGATGATGATGATGGTGGTGGAGATGGTGATAACAGTGATGGTGATGAACAATGACGGTGGTGATAGTGGCAATGATGGTGAGGATCCCCCGTTGATGATGATGATGGATTATGTCTGGTTCCGCCCATACCTGAGCAGGTGTCCCCTCTGAAGCAACCCCTGACAAAAGGCTGTCCAGTTGCTGCCTGCAGGCCTCTGATGGCGGGGATCTTCCTTCCTCTCAAAGACCCAACTTCGCTGGGGCCAGTGCTCATGGCCAAGAACTCTACATTCTCTTTCCCCTGCCTCTGGCACCACTTTAAGAGCCAAGCAGAACAAGGCTTGCCCTCCCTCCAAAGTCCCAGGATGGCCTCACCTGCTGATGCTTGACCATAGCTGGCAGTCCCGTGCCCTTACTGCTTCCCCACCTCTCCCCAGGCTCCTCTCCTTCTCCAGGAGGTCTTTTAACCAGCTTTGGGTAACATGGACCTAGGCCCTCCCCATTCCCCGGGCACCTCCTCTAGATGCTTTATGGTATATCTCTGTCTTCCCCAAGCAGCCAAACTAGATCACCTAACTCCAGATGTTATTTTGACCAGGGCACAGGGCACAGGGCAGAGGGCAGAGGGGCTCTCTCCTCTGTTCCTCCTCGTCCTGTTACCCTCTCCTAATACAGCCCATGAGCTTCCTGGATTGGCTGGCAGCCCCTTCACACTCCTGACTCACGTTGAGCTTTCGGTCCATGAAGATCCCCAAGCCCAGGTCTTTTTCAGAGGAGCTCCACACACCCCACACACTCACACACACTCACACACACACAGACAAAGGCTTTCACAAGGACATCCCTGATCAGCATAACAAGTTGCTCAGAAAGCAAAGGTCCAGGGTCACCCTGTGCCCCGACTTGTATCAAAGTGCCGAGCAAAGGCCCCCACCGGCCTGGAGAGAGCGGCTCCCCTTCAGAGACCCCGAGTCCTGCCTCGCACAGGCTGTGCACACAGTAGGCCCTTAATGAGTCATCCCCGGGGGCTCTCAGTGCTCCCTGCCTTCCCTGCTGTGCCCGGGTGGAACGTGAGCCACCCCCAAGGAGCTCGGGAGGCCAAACGACGAATGGGGGAACATCTTTGGGGCGGCCCTGGGGAAGGGGCCCCGGGCTCTGCAGCTCGAGAGAGCAGGGAGGCCACTGTTCGGAGACAGATACTGAGGCTGGAAATGAGGAATTGCATGTAGAGACGCAGCTGCCAGTGTAGAGCTGGCCACGCGCCCACCCGCCCGCCCCAGTCAGCTCTGGTGGCTCCTGTTGCCTCCCTCCCCTCTCTTTCCAGGCTGGCTCCTCTACCTTCTGCACTCTGGGTCCGGCCCCAGAGACCCGGCCTGTGCTCCTCACTCGCCCGGCGCCAGCTTTCCTTCCTGTGACTTCCTCCTGGCCGCCCCACCATGCTTGGAACCCCCTGCCCTCTGTTCCTGCCCAGTCCAGGATCAGTCTTCCTTCAAAGACTCCTTTCCTGCTCCTGCCCCCTCCCCGCCCTCCACTCCGCCAGCACTGGTGCCCCTCCCCTGCCTGGCACTGGTGTCTGGGCGTGCCCTGAGGACAGGCCCTCTGTACCCCCGGTGCCTCGTGCCAGGAGTGCTTGGCAGGGAGTTAAGCCCTCAGGAAGCCTCGGCTGGCGGATTAAGCTTGTTCTGTGACCTTGGGGACGGCTCAGGCCGAGGTGTCAGGGAGCCCGGCGCGCCGTGCGAGAAAGAGCTTTGAGACCCTGGGCTCGGAGTTCCAAGTCCTGGGCACGAAGCTTGGCTCCCCGTCTGCTCTGGGATCCGGGCCACTTTGACCCCTGTGGGCCTCGGTTTCCCCGAGAGCCCAGGATCAGGACCCTTCCAAACTGTGGCAGGCTCCCCATCCCCAGAGACGAACCCCCCCACCGTGGCCAGTGGAGGGATCCTCGCGTGGGGAGGGCCCAAAGACCCCGCTGGGACATTAACGCCTCAGGAGACTCCCTGAGGCCTGCGGCCGGCTCTCGGCCCACCGGACCGGACCGCAGGCTCTGCTTCCCGAGCCGCCCAGGGCTGACTGCGGGGGTCAGTTACCTCCTCCCCCACCCCCCCTTCCTCTCTTCTCCCTCCCTCCCTTCTCGACCCCACCGTGAGGTTTTCCAGCGGGTGCAGAGACCCCAGAAGGTGGACGTGCAATGGGGGGTAGGCGCGTGCTCGGGGCCCAGCGGGGAGAAGCGAGCGCTGGGTCGGCGGCAGCGGCGTGGGCCTGCCCTCCCTCCCCCGCCGCCCCCCGCCAGCCACGGCATGCACACTTACAGAGTAATGGTGGACAGCTCTGACATCCTGCAAGAGTGCTGCTGAGCCCGCTTTGGCCTGCAGTAACATTTCTGCACGCAGTTGCTAAGTGCGACAAGATGAGCGTTTCCGTCAGCTGGGGGAAACTGAGGCACGTTCCGTTCAACACTTCTCCCGGCTGCCGCGCCCAGAGGCCCCTGGCCGGCCAACCACGGATGGGGATGAGGAAGCGGAGGCCCCATGCGGGAAGCACACACAGCCACAACACACGGCACGCGGACGGGAGGGGGCATTTATCTCCGACATGTTAGGAAGGCGAGCTGTCTGGGGGCGTCCCGAGGGGGTTTGGGGAGCGCCTCCAAGGGCTCCGGGCCCTCGGGCCCGCTCCAACCTGGCGGGGCTGGGGCTGGGCAGGGAAAGGTGGGGGGACCCTGCTCCTCGCTCCCCTCCTCCACGCCCCCTCCGGGCTCCCATCCCTGACATGTACACAGACCCAGGCTAGAAATCCCTGCTGGAAACGGAAACTTCCTAAAGGCCCAAGGAGATCAGGGGAGAAAAATGGAAGGTGGAGACCAGGAGAGCCTGGTCCCGGTCCTAGTCCTGCTGAGAACGCCTCGGGCTGGTTCTGCCTGGGAGCGCCATCTCCCAGAACCACCTGCCCAAGCCTCACAGCACCTGCTGGCCTCTGGGGGGGGGGGGCGGGGAGACTTGGGACCTCTCCTTCCTGGGCAGTCCCGCGGGCTTATTCCACTTCCACTTCCCCCCAGGGTCCGCCCCACTTCCTGGGCCCGAAAATTGCAGCTCCTTCCAAGGGAGAAGAGGAAAGCTCTAGATTCTGGCCGGTTCTGGCCTCCCAGGCCTCCTTGCTTTTCCCGCCCTAGACAAAGCTCCCGGGAGCTGTTCTGGATTCCTTCTCGCACTGGGTTCGGATCTTGTTCCGGTTCCCTTTATGTCTCTCCGAGCGTCTCTCCTGCTCTGAGTCACTAACAGTCCCTGGCCCCCCGAGCCATTCTCCCGCCCAGCCCTCTCTCAGCTGGGATGGGAAGGAGCCAAAGCACCTGGGAGTCGGAGACCACCGAGCCTAGTCCCTCCCCCCAGCGGGGCTCACCTCTTCCCCATCCCCGCCGCGGCTGCCCCAGCCTTTGCCCCAAGGATTCTCCTGAGAGGAAGCCAGGGTTCTCCGCAGGCAGCCCATCCGTCTGCCTGGAGGAGACCTCCATCTTTGCCGCCGGCACCCTTTGCTCTCGTTGGCTTTCCGGAGCCAGCAGGGCCAGCCTGACTCCCCTCGTGGGCGGCAGCCTTCCGGATGCTTAAGGGAGCCATGGCCCCCTCCTGAGCCTCTCCGCGATCCCATCCTTCCCCAGTCTTCTCACTTCACCCGCCTCCCCGCTCTTCTCTGAACATGCTCTAGCTCCTTTATTCCCTTCCCAAGATGCAACGGGCGGAGCGGAGCCCGAGCCTTCACACGGAACCACGACCTCCACTGCTGTGGACCCGACGGCTTTTCTAACGTAGCCCGGGGAGCCGGAACTCTCTTCCCCGCCGATGCACCCAAAGCCGCCGCCGCGCTAAGCCCCCTTGCCCAGCCACCTCCCCGCGCAACTCGCATTTGTGAGGTTTGCTTTTTAAATACGAAGTTAAAGCTTTGTGTTTCTCTCAAAGTTCCCGCAGTAGCTCCAGGCCAAGTCCGCCAGCAGCTTTTTAGCCCCCGGCTCCGCCGCCCCGCGTCAGCCGTCCCTTCCCGGGGCCTTCAGGTGCGACAACAACGGGAGCCATCGGAGCCACCGGAGCCACCGAAGGCCGGGCTAGTTCTCGTCCCTGCACGTCAGCGCCTCAGCTCCCGAACGGCTCATTCCACCCCTTCCCGTCCCACCTCCCGGCCCGCGTCTCTCCACTCCGTCCACAGGGACGACGTGAAAGACGCTGTCCGGCGCTGAAGGTGTGACCTGGCGGAGCGATCTGTCGGACCGGACGGAGAAGCCTCCGCCTTTCTTGGGGCCGCTGCTTCCCCCTCTGAATGTCCGCGCTCTGCGTCCGCAGCGACTCCTGGAACGTGGCGAGCTCGAGGAGCCCAAGCTGCCCAGACTGGTCCTCCTCGGGGTCACACCGGGCGCAGGGACACGGGCCAGCTCTTCCGGCGCCGAGGACGGTTCTCTGTGCCCGCGGACTCCTCTTGCTCAGTGTTTTCTTGCCGCGTCCCTCCCTTCTGACTTTGACTCCAAGTACTTGCGTTAGCTCGGAGCAGCCTCTCCTTGTCGGAGGCCGGGACTTCTCCCCAGCGTCTTCTTCGTCCCTGGTGGACGTTACAACCGGACCCACCCAAGGTTGGCCTCTGGCTCTCATCCTCCCAAGGGCGCCTGGAGGCGACCATCTCCTGCCCCTCCTCCCTCTCCCTCTCACGCCACGACTGGCCCCAGCTGCCTCTGGGACGACCAGAATTGAGTCATTAAAGCTATCATCAGCTGTCGGCCTCCCCCGCCCCGGAACTGAGGTCCTGTCCCTTCTGGGCTCCCTCTCTTATCCACCTTCTCAAACCCCCCTCCCCCCCTCGCCATCCCCACAGTTTATTCTGGGCTCTCGTGCCCAGACTGAAGGAGTCCTTGGCTGTTCGCTGGGTCCTTCTTCCCTTGGTGATGAGTTCCCAGTTTCCATTTTCCTCATGTTGAGTCTTCAGAATTTCATGCTGGGGTTCACCTCACAGCTCGGAGGCCGACTCCTCCTCCCCCAAACCTGGGGTCCCATAGTGTTCTTGTCCCCTGACCTGAGCCCTCCCCTGCCTGGAAGTTCACTTCAATCCTCGGACTCCTACTCAGGCGCTGACGTCTCCCCAAACCTCCATTTTGGGGAAAGCCTATGGGTCCATCGGGCCTCCGTTTCTCCTTGCACTGGTCCAGATTCTCTGGATCTTTTTCTGCCAGAGCCTGGAATAGAGCCTCCCTCCTTCATATCCTTTCAGCTCTTTTTTAGGCTGTCTTCATGGATTAGAATTATGAAGGCGGGCGTTGTCTCATTTCTTTTTGCCTTTATAATCACAGCTCTTGCCATGGGGCCAGCTCCTTAACAAGTGCTTAATAAATGCTTGGTGACTTGGTGACTCCTCTCAAAGAGTCCTGGGAACTCACGTTTCCCAAATCCAGGACTTGTCCTCCCAATTCTGCTTGGGAATTATGGAAATGCTTATTGTTTTAAATGTTCTCTCCCTCCTCCCCCAATCGATGTAGATCAGAATGAGGTCCAGAGCAGCAATTCCATTGGCTGCTTCGTGAGCCTTCTGAAGATGGAAGCAATCATCAAGCCTCGGTTTCCCTTTCTGTACAACAGCACCTTTTGTGCCGCTCAGAGTGCCGCCCACAAAGCCCTAGAAGGTGCATGGGAGGGAGAGGAAGGTCAATCCGGTGGGAAGGATGAGGTCGGTCCGGGGCCCATCAGGGATGATGGTTCATCATCGCAGCCTCGGCCTAGCTCTGATGTATGTGTATTTTGGGTGACGCTGATGAGATGGACTTGAGGGGAAGGAAAAGTTCCCCGTGAGGATTTAACCAAAGTTTAAAAGGATTTTTCCAAGTCCTGACCACGGGGTAAAGCATAGACTTATTCTCAGCTTTGCGAATTCTTGTGGATTTTCTCGGCTACAGAAGCGATGGCTGATGGCCCTTGTACACAGGGGGAAAGGGGCGGCCCTCCCCTGCAGGAACAGGCTAGCTAGCTCTGCACCCCCATGACTGCGGATTCATCTTCTGCACATCCTTGTCTCTCTCAGGAGACCGAGAGGTCCTTGAGAACTGTTTTATTTTCTTTGTTCCCCACTCGGTACGCAGCGAGTGCCTAATAAGTGCTGGCTAATTACTGGGACTGTATCCTGAAGAAGTCATAAAAAAGGGAAAAGGACCCACATGCACAAAATAGTTTGGAGCAGCTTTTTTTGCGGGAGCAAAGAAGTGGAAAATGAGTGAGACGCCCATCGGCTGGGGAATGGCCGAGAAAGTTGTGCTACACGAAGGTCATAGTATTGTTCTAGAAAAATGATGAGCGGGCTGATTTTAGAACGCTTTCTGGAAGATTTACGTGAACTGAAGCCGAGAGACACAAGCAGAACCGGGAATACGGTGCACACGACAACAACGAGACTGTGCGATCATCACCTAGGAAAGGCTCGGCTCTTCTCGGAGCTTCGGGGAGCCAAAGCAATCCCAAGAGACTTTGGACAGAAGATCCGTGTCCAGAAACAGATCCATGGAGACCAGTTTTTTATCTCTCTCATGGTTTTTCCCTTTTGCTCTTTTTCTCTCCAGATATGATTCATAAAGCAACGGGCATTAAAAATAAATACGCCTGCTATAATAGCAAGTTAATACTGGCTAATTGGTTGACTGATACGAAGTGGTCCTTAGGAGATGGGAACCAGAAGAGGGATGAAGATGTGATGTCACAGGACATCCACGGGGGCCCTCTGGTCAAATGTGTTCCAGTGTGGAGGCGTCCCTTCGCTTCGCATGTTCTCCGTGTGCCCAGCCGCGGGGGTCTCGTCGCATCCCTGCTGGCAGCCACCGTGTGTGATGGGGGGAGCCAATCGCTCTCCGTCGCCTCGCCTGCTCGGCTTTTGATGAAACGTTTTGTTTTGCTTTGAAGCCGCGCAGCTTCTGGTTAATTAGGAAGCGTAAATATGCTGTGAGAGCTCATTAACTTCTGAGTGGCTGTTGAGAGGGTGTGTGTGTATGTATGTGTGTGTGAGTGTGTGTGAGGGAGGGAGGGAGTGTATGTCTGTGTGTGAGTGTGAGTCTGTATGAGTGAGTGTGAGTGTGTATATGGGAGTGCGTGCACACGCTCAGACACTACACATAAAAAGGCGGCAATAATGGCAGGAATGCCCGGTGCACGAGCCTGTCGTAGACATGAGATGACACAGGGGGTGGGATGCTCTTTGGAGGCAGCCCCCTGCAGGGTGGGGGAGGGGGAGGTCTGCTCTTGGGCCCGCTGGAAGCACTGAATGAGACAATCTCGGGCAGTGCCCGGGTGAGGATGATGGCGTGGGTTCGATCTGAGCAGCAGGAGGGCGGGCACCCACTCCTTGGCCCCCCTTCCTTTCCACGGCCCTGCCCCCTCTTTGCCCAGCCCCTCCCGACCTGCCCCTCTCCTAGCCTGACTTTCACTTGCCAAGCCTCCTTTTGCCAGAGAACCCGTGTGCCCCGAGACGCCGCCAGCCTGCAGCAACTTCCACCCTGGAATCCCGGTGTCCCAAGCCTCTTTTCTCTTCTCCCAATGACTGGGCTTCCTCCGCCAGGTACGGGCCTCCTCGGAAGGAATCACCGGGGCAGAGAGGCCCGCAAACCCGGAACCCAGAGAAGGAACGGGGACAAAGCCTGGGGAGGGGACGAAGCCGGGAGAGCGGGCACTAGCAGGGACCCTGGAAGGGGGACCCAGAAGGAGACCTGGAAGAGCCCAGGAAGAACGTGGCAAAAACAGTCACTGCCCTCCATCTGAGAACGGGCCGCAGGGGGCGTGCAGAGAAGCCCCGGCGGGGCCTGTGGAGAGACACTACTCTGAGAGACTCGGCGCGGAGCTCCAGGGAAACAGAGAAGCCCCAGGTGGGGAGGGGGAAGGGGATTGCCTAGAGAACAGGCTCAGAACTAAAGGAAAAGGAACTCACTGCAAAGCTTAACGAGAGCGTCCCGGCCCTGCGGCCCAGCCCTAACTCTGTCACCGTGTGTTTTGTGACTTTGGGGAGTCTCTGAACCTCTCTGCCTCTGTTTCTCCATCTGAAAGGGGGCTTGCCTTCTGGGGCCAGCTTCAGGTGAGGATACCCCCCCAAGGAGGGGGCCCCACCCCAGGTCCTGAAGGCTTTGCTCCCCTTTCCTCAAAGAGATGCCGGAAGGAGGATCGGAGCTGGGGGAATTCCTCAGAAGGTTCCTGCGCAGTGCTCACTGCGGACCAGGTGCCCATGAGCCAGGGGTCACGGACCCCCTGAGGCTGCCTGGCCGGGGGGCTCGCCGCGGCGGCTTGGTAATGGTGGCCCCTCTGCTCTCAGCCGGCCCACTGCTCCCACAGAAGACCGTGCCCGGCGCAACTTTTGCCAAAGCTTGTCCCGGCCTGGCGCACTCTCTGCCATCCGGGCCCAGCTCCACGCCAGGACGAGCCCGCCCAGGTTCAAACCAGATGACGGTGGGAAACGACCTTGAGGAAGCCTGCCCATGTTCTGTGCCCACGCGAGGGGCTGCCACCGCGCCCTGCTCACTCACTCGACCTCGCCTTGAACTTGCGCGCGCGCAGCCACAGACCCGGGCGTAACGGCGAGGAAACAAGGTGGTGAGTCTACTTTGGGCCTGTCTGAGAGAAGCAGGAGATGTGGGAAAGGCTTGAGCTGAATAAGAAGGAAAAGGAAATTGTGCCCGTATTGGAGGAAAAGGAAATTGTGCCCGTATTGGAGGAAAAGGAAATTGTGCCCGTATTGGAGGAAAAGGAAATTGTGCCCGTATTGGAGGAAAAGGAAATTGTGCCCATACTGGAGGAAAAGGAAATTGTGCCCGTATTGGAGCAGTTTGGTCTCGTGAAAAAATAAAGAGACTGAAAAAAAAATTGAGCTTCCTGCAAGTTGTTCGAGTGGAATCCAGGATTCTACCCGGCTTCTGTGAGCAAAGGTTGAAGAAAGAGCAGGACTGGGGGCAGTCAGGGAAGACGGGTGTGTGAAGGACTCAGAGAAGGGAAAGGAGAAGGGATCTGCACCGGAGGAAGAAAGGAAGAAACACATACAGTGTATTGAACATATTTAACACGTATGAGACCGCCTGCCATCTGGGGGAGGGGGGGGGGAAGGAGGGGAAAGTTGGAACAGAAGTGAGTGCAAGGGACAAAGCTGTAAAAAATACCCAGGCAGGGGCTCTGTCAATAATAAGCTCTGGCAAACAAAGAAGGGAAGCAGTCTCAGTGAGGAGGAAGGATGGGGGTTCTCTCTGTTACCGAGGCACTGAGCGCTCACCAGCCCAGAGGTAGGAAGGCTTCGTAAAGAACAAGGAAGAAAAGAGGGGACAGAGGATAAACACTAAAGCTCGGCCTGGCCCTGCACTCTCAGGGCCCAAAGCTCACGGTGAGCTGAAGCTCCAGGGCACAGATGAGGACACAGAGAGCCCGGGGGCTTTTGATGCTGAGTTGGGAGAATAAGAGGCCGAGAAGGGGCAGCTGGGACGATGGAAGCTGACCAGAGGCGGAAGCTGGAGCTGCTTCATCCTGACCTCGCCTGGCAGAAACCAGGGAAGGCCAGTTAAAGATGGCAGCGCCCACGCCCAGTGTAAGTGAGGAGACGGGAACGGAAGCGCCTGAGCTCTGGATGACTTCGGGCCACTCGTCCCAACGGACGCTGGTCTCAGGCCAGCAAGGCCCAGGTCTCCAGCTCCGGCCCAGCCCCTTCCGCCAGCCCCGCCCAGGCGACAGCTTTTAGTGCGGAAGGCTCCTTGCCAAGGACGGCCAGGGAGCTCTGAAAGCTGGCGATGGCTACGGCAGGTGCCGCGGGGCCGGCCTGATTTTCAGGAAAGCCTAGGGAAGCGTCTGTAGACTGAGGGTCGGCTTCTGGCCCAAATCCTGGATTATAGTGAAGATGCAACAGTCGAGGAGAAAGCCAGGGTCGGGCTTTCCTTGAGGGTCAGGTGGAGGACCACGGGCTACAGGGCAGGAGGTGGGCCAGGAGCCGGCCCCAGACCCCGACCCGGGGGGGGGGGCACGGATGGGCAGGGTTCGCTCAGAGGCTCCTCTCTCAGGACTGGCCCGGGGTCTTCCCTCAAGCCCAGGACTCGGATGAGGAAGTTGGGTGAAGGGCAGATGGTGCCTTTAACTGTTCCAGACACAAAGCTGCGGGGAGGGAGAGGCAGGGGCAGGTCTGGAGACCAGGTTGAATGAACAAGATAAAATGCAGCAGGAATCGATGTAAAGTTCTGTGTTCGGGTTCAAAAACCAACTTCTGGAGCACAAAGTGAGGGCAGGATGGCCAAGGGAGGCCCGGTGAAAAAAGCTGAGCATTGTACTGGATTTCAGGTGTGACCAGCGGCCAGAATGAGGAAGAAGGGCTGGCCCCCTGCACTGAGCCCAGGTTAGACCACCAGGCTCTGTGTCCAGTTCTCAGCAGGACAGTGGAGGCCTGGAGGGGATGCCGAGAAGGTCAGTTGGACCCACGAGGGCTCCGGAGGATCGCAGGAAAGAACTGGGGTGGTCTGGGAAAGAGAAGACTGGTGGGGGGGGCTGCCTCCCAGCATCTATGGAAGGAGCAGCACTGACCGGGTCTTCCTGGCTCCAGCAGCAGATTTCAGTTCGATGGGAGGAAGGATTTCCTCCTCCCAAGGAGAGCTGCTCCAGGGGCCAGGCCGCCCCCTCCCTGGCGGGCTCGGGCCAGGGGCTCCAGGGCCGTTCTGCGGCGGCGGGAGTCAGCCTTGGTCGGGCCAGGCCGGGTGAGGAGGCTGCCCAGTTCCCTGGCTCTGAGTCGGGGGCTCAGAGAGAGGGGGGACGGCTCAGGCAGACCCACCCCCGCTGCTGAGAAGGGTCCTCCCGGCCAGGAGCGCCACCTTGGGTTAGCAAGCGGGCCGGCTGAAACCGCCCCACAGCAAGGGGACAGAGTGCTGGGCGGAGGGCAGGGGCGGCGGCCTGGGGATTTCGCAAGGAAGCCAGGATTTAAATTTGTTCTGGAAACAAATGAAAAAACCAGAGAGCCATTGTGGGCGGGGCTGCAGGGAGAGGCTCCCCCCACTTGTGGCTCCAGCCCTTTGGACCTGGCTCAGTCCAATGCGCAGCCCCCTCCCCGCCCCCCGTCGTCCCCCTGTAGCCAGCAGCCCCAGTCGTCCCCCTGCTCTATCTCCCCACTCTAGGCAGGGCGGGTCCCAGTCAGGAAGTTCCTGGGCTCTCGACTCACTCACGGACCAGCTCCCCAAAGCCCACCCCTCCCCGCCCCCGCCCCAGGAGAGACAATTTCCACCCCTCTCCTACAGGAGCTTCCGCCCGGGAGCTGTCCAGCACGGGGAGCCGCGTCCTGGTGCCCGCGGGAGTCCCGCAGCGCGCTCCAGGAGACAAGCTCCTACATGGTGGGACACCCCCCCCCCCATCGGGCCTTTTAGAATCTAGGCCCCAGTTTGGCTTGAGAGAGGACTGGGGGGGAGAAGGGGGGAACAGCTGGGCAGAGCCAACAGGCAGAGGTGGCCAGAACCGAGCCCTCCCCAGAGATTCTTCCCGGGAACCTCCCATTCTGTTCTATAAGGAGCAGCCCAGAGCTCCTAAAGCCATCTCCCCCTCCCTCCTCAGGTCTCCTTCTCCTCTTCCCCTTCCTCTTCCTGTCTCCTCTTCCTCCTCTCCTGCAAATATCTTCTCTTTTTTTCTCTTGTCTCTTCCATCTTTCCTCCTCTCTTGTTCTTTCTCCTCTTCCTCTTTCTCTTCTGTCTCTTCCTCCTCTCCTGTTCTTTCGCTTTTCTTCTCTTCCTCCTCTTCCTCTTCTTTTTCCTCCTGTTTCCTTCTCTTCCATCTTTCCTCCTCTCCTGTTCTTTCTCTTCTTCTTTTCTTCTCTTCCTCCTTTTCCTCTTGTCTTTTTCCTCCTGTTTCCTCCTCTTCCACCTTTCCTCCTCTCCTGCTCTTTCTCCTCTTCCTCTTTCTCTTCTGTCTCTTCCTCCTCTCCTGTTCTTTCTCCTCTTCTTCTCTTCCTCCTCTTCCTCTTGTCTTTTTCCTCCTGTTTCCTCCTCTTCCACCTTTCCTCCTCTCCTAACTTTCCTCTTCTCCTGCTCTTTCTCCTTTTCCTCTTTCTCTTCTGTCTCTTCCTCCTCTCCTGTTTTTTCTCCTCTTCTTTTCTTCTCTTCCTCCTCTTCCTCTTGTCTTTCTCCTGTTTCCTCCTCTTCCATCTTTCCTCCTCTCCTGATTTCTCCTCTTCCTCTTCTTTCTCCTCTCCTGCTCTTTCTCCTCTTCCTCTTTCTCTTGTCTCTTCCTCCTCCTCCTCCCTCTTTTCCTCCTCTCCTGCTGTCTCCTCCTCCTCCTCCTCCTCTACTGTGCTACCTTTCCCTCCCCAATTCATTAACCATGCACGTTCCACTCGGAGACAGAACCACAAGGACCCCAGGACCCAGAAAGGCTGCGGGGGGCTCGCTGACCCGCTAAAACCGGCCTCCGCAGCCTTCTCTCGGCAGAAAAAGCCCTGCTCATGGGAGGCCCCGGCCGAGCAGCCAGAGACCTCCCCAGCGTTTGCTGATCGGAGCACAGGGAGGCAGCCCTGGAGCCTCCCCGGGCGCTCTGACCAACACCCCGTCTGCTTCCCTACGCTGATGGATGCTCCCGCTCCTCAGCTGGTCCCAGGACTAGGTGGGCCCCGGGCGGGCACGGCTGCCCTCGCCCTAGGGAGCCTTGGCCTCCTGGAGCTCTCAGATGTGTTCTCATTCAGGATTTTTATGAATCGGGGTTGCCCTCATTTTCCAGATGGGGAAACTGAGGCTTAGAAAGCATCTGTCCAGGCAGGATTGAACCCAGAAGTTCCCTGACTCTGGACTCAGGCCGTCACCCCCATCTCAGGGTCAATCCCACACATTCTCAGACCTGCCGCGTCCATCTCTTTGCCGACCCTGGGGGCTCCTGACAGCTGCTGTTCCCAGCAGAGGGCTGAAGGCCTCGGGGCCCGACTCCCACCAGGGAGAGGCCCCCAGGCAACAGCCGGGCCTGGAGCAGAGCTCTGGGAGCTACAGACTCATGTGAGTGCTGGGAGGGGACCCCGGCCAGACGGCCCCGGGGGGCCCATGCGGGAGATGGGCCGATGAAGGGGCCTGGGGGGAGGGAAGGGGCTCAAATCTAGGAAGGGGCAGCAGGGGTAAGGAACAGTCTCCCTAGAGATTCAGGGTGCTTTCCACTGCCCAGAGGCAGGGGCTCCCCCCAGTGCCCACCTCCCTGCGGCTCAAGAGCCTCTGGGAGCCCGGGGAGAGGATGCCTTGATTCATAACATGTGCATAAATGCTGAGTAGGGCTGGGGAGGGGCTCAAAAACACAGACCACAACAACACGGGGGAGAGAATGCCAATGAATGGAACAGGGTTGTCTCTCCTCTCTCTCTCTCTCTCTCTCTCTCTCTCTCTCTCTCTCTCTCTCTCTCTCTCTCTCTTTCTCTGTCTCTCTCTCTCTCTCTTTCTCTGTCTCTCTCTCTCTCTCTCTCTCTCTCTCTCTCTCTCTCTCTCTCTCTCTCTCTCTGTCTCTCCATCTCTGTCTCTCTGTGCCTGAGTCTCTCTCTTTCTCTGTCTCTCTCTCTGTCTCTTTGTCTCTCTCTGTCTCCATCTCTGTCTGTCTCTCTTTGTCTCTGTCTTTCTCTCCATCTCTCTCTCTCTCTTTCTATCTCTGTCTCCATCTCTGTCTCTGTCTCTCTGTCTCTTTCTGTCTCTCTGTCTCTCTCTGTCTCTTTCTGTCTCTCTTTCTATCTCTGTCTCCATCTCAGTCTATGTCTCTTTCTGTCTGTCTCCATCTCCATCTCTGTCTCTCTGTCTCTTTCTGTCTCTGTCTCAGTCTCTGTCTCTATCTCTGTCTGTCTGTCACACACACACACACACATACACACACACACACACATTCTCTTTCTCTCATTACACACAGAGGAAAAACAGCTGTGAAGAAATGAGTTTCCGCCCGTGCCCTTCCCCAGAGCCCGTTGGAGACCATCCCCGGGCGGGCGGCTCGCTTTGCTTCCTGAGCCAGGGGAAGAGCCCGCGGGGGATCCTCTCTGCACACGGGCCAGAGTCGCTGCTCCTGCTGCCCCAACCCTAGGAAGTGGGAGCAGCCAGCCCTGCACCCCCGGTTCTCCCTTTCTCCATGACTGGGGAAGGGCAGGGACTTGGATCTCGGGGCTCAGCTCTGGCTTCATCAAGCTTGCCGAGTTGGCCGTAGAACCCCGGCGGGAGTGAGGAACCCCGGGAGACCGCCCTGCCCAGGCTCCTGGAGCCACCCGGCGAGACCGCCCCACCTCTCCTGCCCGTCCTGGCCACGGGAGCAAAGAGCGGACGGAAAGTCTGGAAGCTCCCGCCCGAGGGGGCCAGAGGGCCGCGGTTCTACACAGGCTGAGCGGGCGGGTTCCTTATTGAGGCCCCTCGAGCTCCCGGGAAGCTCCCAAACCTCAGCCTGGGAGAGATGAAGGCCTCGTCCCAGCGTGATCGGGAGGTCTGGGGGGAGGGGCAAGAAGGAGGAGGAGGTCTGATTTGGGGAGGGGCCCAAGAACCCCAGGGTTACCCTGGAGGGCTCCCTCAGCGGTCTACTGGGTGAGCTTGCCTCCCTCAGGCCAGCTGCTCCAGCGAGGACAGAGCAGGGGAGGGCCATCTCCTCATGGAGAGAGAACGGGCCGCCCCAAGCGGTGAGGAAGGGTCTGGGCCACAAGGGCCCCAGGATCCTCCTCCCCGGGCCCACTCCAGGGGGGCCTCGAGGTGCGCCCGGGGGCTGGTCATCAGCCATAGGGGCAGAGGAGCCACCTGGTGCCCAAAGCTGAGGGCAAGAGCCGACAGACTCAACAGGACGGACAGACTGCACGTTAGTGGGAGTCAACGTAAAGTCTCACACTGGGTCTGACAAACAGGTGGGGGATGCCCCCTTCCCTCTGCCCCTGCTCTGCCTTTTCCGACCTATGTGACCTGAGATAGACCGTCTGACTGCTGAGGCCTCAGTTTCCTCATCTGTAGAATGGGGGGGCATGTTTGATGGGCTCTGGAGCCCCTTCCTGTTCTGGCTCTGATCCATCCGAGGAGACGAACAGGCAGGGGAGGGGAGTTCTATCTCATGGGCACCTCAGGGGCTCCCTGAGGGAAGCTGCAGGCCAGCCTTGATCCAGCCTCTATGCAGAGGCCTTAGTGGGGCTGGGAAGGGGGGACGGAAGAGGGGATGGGGGGGGCAGAGGTGACCTGGAGCCTGCTGGGACCTGGGGCCACGAGGGGGGGGCCACGAGGGGGGCCACAAGGGGGGCGGGGCTGCCCGAGCTAAGGGGCCGGAGGCAGGGTTCGAACTGAGGATTTCTGATTTCGGAGGCAGCGGGGGGGGGCGGGCCAGAGAAAGGGGAAGTTCGAAGAAAGACAAGAGAGCCTGTGTGTGAGTGAGTGTGAGTGTGTGAGTGTGTCTCTGTGTGTGTGAGTGTGTCTCTGTGTGTGTGAGCGTGTCTCTGTGTGTGAGTGTGTCTCTGTGTGTGAGCGTGTCTCTGTGCGTGAGCGTGTCTCTGTGCGTGAGTGTGTCTCTGTGTGTGTGAGTGTGTCTCTGTGTGTGTGAGCGTGTCTCTGTGTGTGTGAGTGTGTCTCTGTGTGTGTGAGTGTGTCTCTGTGTGTGTGAGTGAGTGTGAGTGTGTGTGTGTCTCTGTGTGTGTGAGTGTGTCTCTGTGTGTGTGAGTGTGTCTCTGTGTGTGTGAGTGTGTCTCTGTGTGTGTGAGCGTGTCTCTGTGTGTGTGAGTGTGTCTCTGTGTGTGTGAGTGAGTGTGAGTGTGTGAGTGTGTCTCTGTGTGTGTGAGTGTGTCTCTGTGTGTGTGAGTGTGTCTCTGTGTGTGTGAGCGTGTCTCTGTGTGTGAGCGTGTCTCTGTGTGTGAGCGTGTCTCTGTGCGTGAGTGTGTCTCTGTGTGTGAGTGTGTCTCTGTGTGTGTGAGTGTGTCTCTGTGTGTGTGAGTGTGTCTCTGTGTGTGTGAGTGAGTGTGAGAGTGTGTCTCTGTGTGTGTGAGTGTGTCTCTGTGTGTGTGAGTGAGTGTGAGTGTGTGAGTGTGTCTCTGTGTGTGTGAGTGTGTCTCTGTGTGTGTGAGTGTGTCTCTGTGTGTGTGAGTGAGTGTGAGTGTGTGTGTCTCTGTGTGTGTGAGTGTGTCTCTGTGTGTGTGTGTGTGTCTCTGCGGGGGAGGGGACGCGGGCCAGGCCTGAGCTCTCCAGAAGCCCGCGGGGCAGCCCCTCCTGAGCACTTTCCCGAGGCGGGGGCGGGGCGCCCCCAGATGAAGCAGAGCAGCCGCCCCTCCCCACCCCTCCCCCCGCCCCTCCCCCACGTGCGCACAGCGGGGCGGCCGCCGGGACTCACAGGTAGATGCTGGACTCGTTGCCTCCGATGTCCGGGGACTGGAGCTTCTGCACCAGGATCACGATGATGCCGATGAACAGGACAAAGTTGATCTGCGGAGAGACGGGGGAGCCGGGATGGCGGAGGCCTCGGGCCGGGCCCCTTCACCTGCTTCCCCTTGTCCTCCCGGACGGTTTCCTCCCCCCATCCCCCAGTGTGGCCCAGCGCCCGGCGCGCCCCCCGCCGCCGCCCCCCGCCCACGGCTGCCTCTGGAGCCCAAACTTAGCCCCGAACTCGGCGCCAAAGAGCCGGGACTTGGGCCGGGCCAGGGAATCCATGAAAAGTGGCGGCAGCGGAGCTGCTCATTTCAGTGGGAATGCGGCTGTCACACTGAGATGTTTGGGGCGCAGGAGTGGGCGCGGTGGGTGAGGGACCCCCCACCCCCACCCCCGTGCGCCCTGCGCCGCGCTCGGGCCCTAGAACCAGGCTCGAGCGCCCGAGGGCGGAGGCGGACAAAAGCGCCGGGGGTGGCGGCCGGGCCTGAGAAGTGGCCGGGTCGGGAGCAGCGGGATGATCGGAATCAGCTTTCAGCCCGGGGCAGAGGGGGCGGGGCGGGCCGGCAGCGGCCACGGAGCGCGCTCCCCCCAGCCCTGCCCTCCCGGAGCCCCCAGGCCCTTCCTCGGTGAATCTTTCTTTTTCCCCTAAATTACAGTGTATTCTTTATTTACCATTCATTGGTTGGCCAGCAGGGCCGGGAAGAGCAGAGGGCGCCCCACTGACGGGTCCTCGCAACAAGCAAGAGGCCTGGGAACCAGGCCCGGCTCCGCCCCCCCCTTGTCACTGGTCACCGTGGGCCAGCCAGCTCCCCCTCACGCGCTCACTTACTCTGGCCCTCCGTGCTCACTCCCTCATTCACCCACTCACTCATTCCCTCGCTCACTCACTCATTCCCTCACTCATTCCCTTGCTCACTCATTCCCTTGCTCACTCATTCCCTTGCTCACTCATTCGCTTGCTCACTCACTCATTCACTCACTCATTCCATCGCTCACTCAGTCATTCACTCACTCTTTCCCTTGCTCACTCACTCACTCATTCCCTCGCTCACTCATTCACTCACTCACTCATTCACTCACTCTTTCCCTTGCTCACTCACTCACTCATTCCCTTGCTCACTCACTCATTCACTCACTCATTCCCTCGCTCACTCACTCATTCACTCACTCTTTCCCTTGCTCACTCACTCACTCATTCCCTCGCTCACTCACTCATTCACTCACTCATTCCCTTGCTCACTCACTCATTCCCTCGCTCACTCAGTCATTCACTCACTCTTTCCCTTGCTCACTCACTCACTCATTCCCTTGCTCACTCACTCATTCACTCACTCAGTCATTCACTCACTCTTTCCCTTGCTCACTCACTCACTCATTCCGACAGACTGCACGTTAGTGGGAGTCAACGTAAAGTCTCACACTGGGTCTGACAAACAGGTGGGGGGTGCCCCCTTCCCTCTGCCCCTGCTCTGCCTTTTCCGACCTATGTGACCTGAGATAGACCGTCTGACTGCTGAGGCCTCAGTTTCCTCATCTGTAGAATGGGGGGGCATGTTTGATGGGCTCTGGAGCCCCTTCCTGTTCTGGCTCTGATCCATCCGAGGAGACGAACAGGCAGGGGAGGGGAGTTCTATCTCATGGGCACCTCAGGGGCTCCCTGAGGGAAGCTGCAGGCCAGCCTTGATCCAGCCTCTATGCAGAGGCCTTAGTGGGGCTGGGAAGGGGGGACGGAAGAGGGGCTGGGGGGGGGGCAGAGGTGACCTGGAGCCTGCTGGGACCTGGGGCCAGGAGGGGGGCCACGAGGGGGGCGGGGCTGCCCGAGCTAAGGGGCCGGAGGCAGGGTTCGAACTGAGGATTTCTGATTTCAGAGGCAGTGGGGGAGGGCGGGCCAGAGAAAGGGGAAGTTCGAAGAAAGACAAGAGAGCCTGTGTGTGAGTGAGTGTGAGTGTGTGAGTGTGTCTCTGTGTGTGTGAGTGTGTCTCTGTGTGTGTGAGCGTGTCTCTGTGTGTGAGTGTGTCTCTGTGTGTGAGCGTGTCTCTGTGCGTGAGCGTGTCTCTGTGCGTGAGTGTGTCTCTGTGTGTGTGAGTGTGTCTCTGTGTGTGTGAGCGTGTCTCTGTGTGTGTGAGTGTGTCTCTGTGTGTGTGAGTGTGTCTCTGTGTGTGTGAGTGAGTGTGAGTGTGTGTGTGTCTCTGTGTGTGTGTGTGTCTCTGTGTGTGTGAGTGTGTCTCTGTGTGTGTGAGTGTGTCTCTGTGTGTGTGAGCGTGTCTCTGTGTGTGTGAGTGTGTCTCTGTGTGTGTGAGTGAGTGTGAGTGTGTGAGTGTGTCTCTGTGTGTGTGAGTGTGTCTCTGTGTGTGTGAGTGTGTCTGTGTGTGAGTGTCTCTGTGTGTGAGCGTGTCTCTGTGTGTGAGCGTGTCTCTGTGCGTGAGTGTGTCTCTGTGTGTGAGTGTGTCTCTGTGTGTGTGAGTGTGTCTCTGTGTGTGTGAGTGTGTCTCTGTGTGTGTGAGTGAGTGTGAGTGTGTGTCTCTGTGTGTGTGAGTGTGTCTCTGTGTGTGTGAGTGAGTGTGAGTGTGTGAGTGTGTCTCTGTGTGTGTGAGTGTGTCTCTGTGTGTGTGAGTGTGTCTCTGTGTGTGTGAGTGAGTGTGTGTGTGTGTGTCTCTGTGTGTGTGAGTGTGTCTCTGTGTGTGTGTGTGTGTCTCTGCGGGGGAGGGGACGCGGGCCAGGCCTGAGCTCTCCAGAAGCCCGCGGGGCAGCCCCTCCTGAGCACTTTCCCGAGGCGGGGGCGGGGCGCCCCGATGAAGCAGAGCAGCCGCCCCTCCCCACCCCTCCCCCCGCCCCTCCCCCACGTGCGCACAGCGGGGCGGCCGCCGGGACTCACAGGTAGATGCTGGACTCGTTGCCTCCGATGTCCGGGGACTGGAGCTTCTGCACCAGGATCACGATGATGCCGATGAACAGGACAAAGTTGATCTGCGGAGAGACGGGGGAGCCGGGATGGCGGAGGCCTCGGGCCGGGCCCCTTCACCTGCTTCCCCTTGTCCTCCCGGACGGTTTCCTCCCCCCATCCCCCAGTGTGGCCCAGCGCCCGGCGCGCGCCCCCCGCCGCCGCCCCTCGCCCACGGCTGCCTCTGGAGCCCAAACTTAGCCCCGAACTCGGCGCCAAAGAGCCGGGACTTGGGCAGGGCCAGGGAATCCATGAAAAGTGGCGGCAGCGGAGCTGCTCATTTCAGTGGGAATGCGGCTGTCACACTGAGATGTTTGGGGCGCAGGAGTGGGCGCGGTGGGTGAGGGACCCCCCACCCCCACCCCCGTGCGCCCTGCGCCCCGCTCGGGCCCTAGAACCAGGCTCGAGCGCCCGAGGGCGGAGGCGGACAAAAGCGCCGGGGGTGGCGGCCGGGCCTGAGAAGTGGCCGGGTCGGGAGCAGCGGGATGATCGGAATCAGCTTTCAGCCCGGGGCAGAGGGGGCGGGGCGGGCCGGCAGCGGCCACGGAGCGCGCTCCCCCCAGCCCTGCCCTCCCGGGAGCCCCCAGGCCCTTCCTCGGTGAATCTTTCTTTTTCCCCTAAATTACAGTGTATTCTTTATTTACCATTCATTGGTTGGCCAGCAGGGCCGGGAAGAGCAGAGGGCGCCCCACTGACGGGTCCTCGCAACAAGCAAGAGGCCTGGGAACCAGGCCCGGCTCCGCCCCCCCCTTGTCACTGGTCACCGTGGGCCAGCCAGCTCCCCCTCACGCGCTCACTTACTCTGGCCCTCCGTGCTCACTCCCTCATTCACCCACTCACTCATTCCCTCGCTCACTCACTCATTCCCTCACTCATTCCCTTGCTCACTCATTCCTTGCTCACTCATTCCCTTGCTCACTCATTCGCTTGCTCACTCACTCATTCACTCACTCATTCCATCGCTCACTCAGTCATTCACTCACTCTTTCCCTTGCTCACTCACTCACTCATTCCCTCGCTCACTCATTCACTCACTCACTCATTCACTCACTCTTTCCCTTGCTCACTCACTCACTCACTCACTCATTCCCTTGCTCACTCACTCATTCACTCACTCATTCCCTCGCTCACTCACTCATTCACTCACTCTTTCCCTTGCTCACTCACTCACTCATTCCCTCGCTCACTCACTCATTCACTCACTCATTCCCTTGCTCACTCACTCATTCCCTCGCTCACTCAGTCATTCACTCACTCTTTCCCTTGCTCACTCACTCACTCATTCCCTTGCTCACTCACTCATTCACTCACTCAGTCATTCACTCACTCTTTCCCTTGCTCACTCACTCACTCATTCCCTCGCTCACTCACTCATTCACTCACTCTTTCCCTTGCTCACTCACTCACTCATTCCCTCGCTCACTCATTCACTCACTCACTCATTCCCTTGCTCACTCACTCACTCATTCCCTTGCTCACTCACTCATTCACTCACTCATTCCCTCGCTCACTCATTCACTCACTCTTTCCCTTGCTCACTCACTCATTCATTCCCTCGCTCACTCACTCACTCATTCACTCACTCTTTCCCTTGCTCACTCACTCACTCATTCCCTCGCTCACTCACTCATTCACTCACTCATTCCCTTGCTCACTCACTCATTCCCTCGCTCACTCAGTCATTCACTCACTCATTCCTTGCTCACTCACTCATTCCCTCGCTCACTCAGTCATTCACTCACTCATTCCCTTGCTCACTCACTCATTCCCTCGCTCACTCACTCACTCATTTGCTTGCTCACTCAGTCATTCACTCACTCTTTCCCTTGCTCACTCACTCATTCCCTCGCTCACTCATTCACTCACTCTTTCCCTTGCTCACTCACTCACTCATTCCCTCGCTCACTCACTCATTCACTCACTCATTCCCTTGCTCACTCACTCATTCCCTCGCTCACTCAGTCATTCACTCACTCATTCCCTTGCTCACTCACTCATTCCCTCGCTCACTCACTCACTCATTTGCTTGCTCACTCAGTCATTCACTCACTCATTCCCTTGCTCACTCACTCATTCCCTCGCTCACTCACTCATTCACTCTTTCCCTTGCTCACTCATTCCCTTGCTCACTCATTCGCTTGCTCACTCAGTCATTCCCTCACTCATTCCCTTGCTCACTCACTCATTCACTCACTCATTCCCTCGCTCACTCAGTCATTCACTCACTCTTTCCCTTGCTCACTCACTCACTCATTCCCTCGCTCACTCATTCACTCACTCTTTCCCTTGCTCACTCACTCACTCATTCCCTCGCTCACTCATTCACTCACTCTTTCCCTTGCTCACTCACTCACTCATTCCCTTGCTCACTCACTCATTCACTCACTCATTCCCTCGCTCACTCACTCATTCACTCACTCTTTCCCTTGCTCACTCACTCACTCATTCCCTCGCTCACTCACTCATTCACTCACTCATTCCCTTGCTCACTCACTCATTCCCTCGCTCACTCAGTCATTCACTCACTCATTCCCTCACTCATTCCTTGCTCACTCACTCATTCCCTCGCTCACTCACTCATTTGCTTGCTCACTCAGTCATTCACTCACTCATTCCCTTGCTCACTCACTCATTCCCTCGCTCACTCACTCATTCACTCACTCTTTCCCTTGCTCACTCACTCACTCATTCCCTCGCTCACTCATTCACTCACTCTTTCCCTTGCTCACTCACTCACTCATTCCCTTGCTCACTCACTCATTCACTCACTCATTCCCTTGCTCACTCACTCATTCCCTCGCTCACTCAGTCATTCACTCACTCATTCCCTTGCTCACTCACTCATTCCCTCGCTCACTCACTCACTCATTTGCTTGCTCACTCAGTCATTCACTCACTCATTCCCTTGCTCACTCACTCATTCCCTCGCTCACTCATTCACTCTTTCCCTTGCTCACTCATTCCCTTGCTCACTCATTCGCTTGCTCACTCAGTCATTCCCTCACTCATTCCCTTGCTCACTCACTCATTCACTCACTCATTCCCTCGCTCACTCAGTCATTCACTCACTCTTTCCCTTGCTCACTCACTCACTCATTCCCTCGCTCACTCATTCACTCACTCTTTCCCTTGCTCACTCACTCACTCATTCCCTCGCTCACTCATTCACTCACTCTTTCCCTTGCTCACTCACTCACTCATTCCCTTGCTCACTCACTCATTCACTCACTCATTCCCTCGCTCACTCAGTCATTCACTCACTCTTTCCCTTGCTCACTCACTCATTCATTCCCTCGCTCACTCATTCACTCACTCTTTCCCTTGCTCACTCACTCACTCATTCCCTCGCTCACTCACTCATTCACTCACTCATTCCCTTGCTCACTCACTCATTCCCTCGCTCACTCAGTCATTCACTCACTCATTCCCTTGCTCACTCACTCATTCCCTCGCTCACTCACTCACTCATTTGCTTGCTCACTCAGTCATTCACTCACTCATTCATTCCCTTGCTCACTCACTCATTCCCTCGCTCACTCACTCATTCACTCACTCTTTCCCTTGCTCACTCAGTCATTTATTCACTCAGTCATTTCTCATTCATTCATTCCCATATTCATTAATTCACACATTCAGGCATTCACATATGTGTTCATCTGCATATTCACTCAGTTATTCACTCCCCTATCCCTTCATTGATTCAGTCATTTATTCACCCGCTCATTCACTCATTCACTAAGACTCACTCCATCATTCATTCACCTGCTGTTCACAGTGAACTGTCCTAAGCACGCAGACCTTCCCAGTGGAGAGCGCCAAGCCCTCGCCCAATCGGTGGCTCTGGTTTAGTGCTGGCGAGTTCCTTCACACCCAGGGCCGGCTGAGGGCAGCCTCCCCCTCCCCGCCTGCCTCCGGCGGTGGGGGGTGCTCTCCCTCCCCCTCTCTGCTCGTTGGAATCCCTGCCCCCCCAAGGGTCCATCCTTTCCTACAAAAGGCCCCTCCCGGAGATTACTCAGTAGGAGCCGCCAGGATTCGATTCCAGACCTTCAGGGAGGAGGACTCGCCTGCCTCACACACTCACTAGCAGTCACTGCCTCAGTGTCCTCAACTGCAAAATGGGCATAATAAAAGTGCCCATCTCCCAGGTTGTTGTGATGAGCAAATGAGAGGTCACTCATGATTTTCTTCTCTGTGTCCCTCTCGAGCTTGAACTCCTTTTCCCTGGGGATCTCTAGCCCTTAGCCCCGTGGCCAGAACTTCACCAGTGCCCAGGGCAGGGAATTAAATGTGTCCCCAGTGCGTGACCAGACACAGGCTGACGGCTGGGGGCTCTCCTCCCAACACAGAGAGCTCAGTCCGGATGGGAACAGCCACAGGTGAAACAGGAAGCTGCAGTTGCTTGTGTTCCATAAAAATGTGTGTGTGAGTGTGTGTGTGTCTGTGAGTGTGTGTCTGTGAGAGTGAGTGTGTGTGAGTGAGTGTGTGAGTGTGAGTGAGTGTGTGTGTGTGTGAGTGAGTGACTGTGAGTGTGTGTGTGAGTGGGAGTGTGTGAGTGTGTGTGACTATGTGTGTGAGTGTGAGTGTAAGTGGGAGTGGGAGTGTGTGTGAGAGGGAGTGTGTGTGAGTGAGTGTGTGAGTGTGAGTGAGTGTGTGTGAGTGAGTGACTGTGAGTGTGTGGGAGTGTGTGTCTGTGAGTGTGTGTGTGTGTGAGTGTGAGAGTGGGAGTGTGTGGGAGTGTGTGTCTGTGAGTGTGTGTGTGTGTGAGTGTGTGTGGGAGTGTAAGTGGGAATGTGTGGGAGTGTGTGTCTGTGAGAGGGAATGTGTGTGTGAGTGTGTGTGTGTGTGAATGTGAGAGTGGGAGTGTGTGGGAGTGTACACACTCACACAGCAGACACCCCTCCCTGGCCCTGCCGGACCGCCCCTCCCTATTCCGCCGTCCCCTTCCCCCGGCCCAGGCCCGCTGGGACCACTCACCATGATGGAGCCCACCACTGGGCCTTTGATGACCCACCACAGGGCTGTGTTGTCATTCATGTCCCAGCAGCTAGAGAGGGGGACAGACACACACACACAGACCCAGAGACAGGGACAGAGACACAGAGACAGAGACTAAGTTCAGTAGTTGAGGGAGCGGGGGAGGGGGAAGGGGGGAGAGGAAGGGAATGGGGCGGGGCAGCGCGCCTGACTGCAGCAGTGGGGGTGGGGGAGGAAGGGCTGTCCCTCTCTGGGAGGCTCTAGCCCAGGCCCCTCCCCGCCCCAGGGCCGCTTCCCTGCAGTAGCTTCAAAGAAGAAATGGGGGCTCCGGTGGGAGAGCACAAGCCCGGCTCATCCAAAGCCCAGGAGTGAGTGTCTGGCGCCCTCTGCCTCATCTTCCTCCCTCTCTCCCCCAAGGCCCAGGTCACTCCCCCGGCCACAGGGAAGCGCCTCCCCGCCCCCAGGAGGTCTCCCTGGGGCTCCCGGGGTGTCTGCACCTCGGGATCACTGGTAAGCCCCGGAGGCCCCCGGGACACCCAGGCTGGGCTTGCAGGGGCCGAGCTGTTACCGGGAGACAGCCCCGGGGCTCAGAAGTGCGGTAGTGAGGGGGGGCTGGGCAGCGGGGGAGGGGGGAAGGGGGCGTTCCCCGCGGGAGGGGGTATGCCCACACCTACCCGTTGTCATCAAAGTGGATCCTCAGCACGGCCCAGACAGTCACGCAGATGGTCGGGGTCCCTGGGGGAGGGGGCCGGGGAGAGAGAAGCGCTTCAGAGCTCAGAACCCCTGGGGCGGGAGCTCTTTTCACGAGCCTCGGGCCCTCCCGGCCCGCACCCTCATCCCCCCCCAGCCCGCGCCCTCATCCCTCCCGGCCCGCGCCCTCATCCCTCCCGCCCGCGCCCTCATCCCTCCCGCCCGCGCCCTCATCCCTCCCGGCCCGCGCCCTCATTCCTCCCGCCCGCGCCCTCATCCCTCCCGGCCCGCACCCTCATCCCCCCCACCAGCCCGCGCCCTCATCCCTCCCGCCCGCGCCCTCATCCCTCCCGCCCGCGCCCTCATCCCTCCCGGCCCGCGCCCTCATCCCTCCCGGCCCGCGCCCTCATCCCTCCCGGCCCGCGCCCTCATCCCTCCCGGCCCGTACCCTCATCCCTCCCGGGTCCCTCCCTCCTCCCCCTCCCCCTCCCCCTCCCCACGCCTTCCCCACCTACCCCAGCCGATGATGCTGTACCAGTAGAAGTATCTGCGCTCGGGGAAGAAGGTCTCCACCAGGAGCGTGAAGAGGTAGAGGCCCTCGATGAAGAGCCAGAAGTAGTTGGACATGACGCAGTAATGGAAGAAGACCATCACGGCTTTGCACTCCACCTGGGGGAGGGGAGCAGATGGGGAAACGGAGGCTGGCAGAGGCCGAGGGGCGGGGCTGCCCGTCTCCGTGGGAGGGGCCCCGCCTCCCTCCCCGGCCCCTCCCTCGGCCCCCGCTCACGGTGGAGGTGAAGCAGTGGTTGTTGTCCTGCTCCGCGTACAGGATCCAGTCCTTGATAAAGACGGATATCGCCCGCAGGATGAAGGAGACGAAGAGATTCATGTGGATGAAGTTGCGGGTGCAGTGCAGCTTCCTGGGGGCGGGAGAGGGGCCGAGGGATGGCACCGGAGCGGCCGCGCCCGTGCTCCCGCCGTGCTCCCGCCCCGTGCTCCTGCCCGTGCTCCTGCCCCGTGCTCCCGCCTTGCTCCCGCCGTGGTCCCGCCCGCCCGTGCTCCTGCCCCGTACTCCCGCCCCGTGTCCCGCCCCGTGCTCCCGCCGTGCTCCTGCCCCGTGCTCCTGCCGTGCTCCCGCCCCGTGCTCCTGCCGTGCTCCCGCCCCGTGCTCCTGCCGTGCTCCCGCCCCGTGCTCCTGCCGTGCTCCCGCCCCGTGCTCCCGCCCCGTGCTCCCGCCCCGTGCTCCCGCCCCGTGCTCCTGCCCCGTGCTCCTGCCCCGTGCTCCCGCCGTGCTCCCGCCCCGTGCTCCCGCCCCGTGCTCCCGCCCCGTGCTCCCGCCGTGCTCCCGCCGTGCTCCCGCCGTGCTCCCGCCCCGTGCTCCCGCCCCGAGCGCTCTCCTCCTGTCGTATCCCCGGTCTCTGCAGCCCGTGAGCGTGGCCGTGGGGAGGAGCCCCCCCTCCCTCTGCCGCTGTCCCCTAGCTCTCATCTCCCGCGCCTCTGGGGGGCCCCCGGACCGGCAAGACCCGCGGCCTGGGAGCTCGGGGCCCTTGGAGCCGGGAGGGGGGGGAGGCGACGGCCGGCTCGTGGGCGGGGGGCGGGCACTCACCGGAAGCGGCACAAGATGACCATGGCCGTGGTGAGGGAGACCAGGGAGGTGCTGTAGCCCACCGTGTAGAGCGCCTTCACCGACAGGTAGTAGTAATCCTGGCCACACACGCGCACACAGGCTCAGCCGGCCCGGCCCAGTCTGTGCCCGCTGGGCTTCCCTCCCCCGGGGGCTCCCTTCTCAGGGGAGGAGGGGGAAGGGGAGGGGCAGCGCCCAGGGCACGGGGAGGGGGTGCCCGCTCTCTGCCAGCCTTCTGCCCCAAAGCCCTTCTGGGCCTGCGCTCTGGGAATGAGGCTCCCGCCCAAGGTGTTGCCGAGGCCATTGGCTGTCAGCTTAGCAGGAGGGAAGAGCATTAGCCTCCAGGTGAGGCTGTCACTAATTGGGCAGCTGGGGGGGGGTGCGTGTGAGAGACAGACACAGAGAGGGAGGGGGGAATGAGGAGAGGGAGGGAGGGGGGAACATGGGAGAAGAAAGAAGGCCTCGGGACCTGCCCATCTCCACCTACCTGGTTCCCTCCCCCCTCAAGGTAGTCGTCGTATCCACAAGCATCAAAATAGTGGGGGAAGGGCTCGGACCAGCCGTCCTCAGTGCAGTTCCTGCTCACCACCCCGGTGTCTGAAGGCAAGCAGGCGATAACCAGGATTAAGGGTCAGGCTCTGTGTCCGGACTGCCTCAGCTTCCTCCCCGTGGGCCCCCAGAACTCTGCCTCTCACCTTCCTGGGGGCCTGGCTGGGAGGCTGGAGGGGGGAGGGAGAGCCCACATCCCCCCTGGAGCCAGAGCCGGCCCCTGGCCTTTGTGTTTGTCTCTGCGGGGCCGGGGAGCTCCTGGTTAAGGAAGCGCCCCCGCTCTGGGGACCCCGGGGGCTCAGCCCTGTGACCGGCTCGTGGCTCTGCTCCCCGGGGGACAAAGCTTTCGGCTTTAAAACGGGCAATGACAGAGGGATCCGTGACCCAACGTTTGGAGGCCGTCTCCGGCTAGAGGCCGAGGGCCGGGCCATGGGGTCCCAGGTCTCCGTCTGGGAACCCAGGAGGGGGAGGGGGCCACCTGGCGTTCCTCCTGTCCAAAAGTGGCTGGAGGCTCGAGGTGATGGAGGCTCCGAGCACAGGCCAGGCGGCCATTCCCCGCCCTCGGCCCGGGCAGAGCCTTGAACCCCTTCCAACCCCAGAGCCTGGGAATTCTCAGCACAAATCCCCCCCTGTCCTGGGAGGCTGGAGCTTTAAACATCCTGCACAATTTCTGGCAGCAGCCGGAGGCTCTTGGGACTCAGGGGAAGCTCCCTTCCCTAGGGGCCTCGGGAGTGACCAGGGACTCTCGCCTTCAGCCCTTGGGAACGTGAAGCCAGGAGAGGGGAGAGGAAGGATCTGGGCGGGAAGCAGGCCGGCCTCCTTCCCAAGGACCCCTTCCAGCGGGCCACGGACCCCACCCCCCGGCCTGGAGACCCACGGACCCCACCCCCCGGCCTGGAGACCCACGGACCCCACCCCCAGGCCTGGAGACCCACGGACCCCACCCCCAGGCCTGGAGCCCCACGGACCCCACCCCCAGGCCTGGAGCCCCACGGACCCCACCCCCAGGCCTGGAGCCCCGCTGTCAGCAGCTCTTCCCCTTCCCAATCACCCTCAGTCCCCGGACTCTGCTAAGGATTTCAAGAAAGGCCCTGGAGGAACTCAGCCTTGTTATAAAGGAGACTATGGGTCAGGGCGGGCAGGATGGACAGTGGTTGGAGGCTTCATGAGGAAGATGGCGCTCGTTGGGGCCCGGGAGACCGGCATTCGGAGAGGGGAAGGGGCCTTCCAGACCCCGGAGTGGGGGAAGGGGAAGTGGGGGGGCAGGACGTGGGATGGGCAATTCAGGGAACAGTGAAAAAAACGGTTTGGCTGAACGCAGAATGTGGGGGGGCCTATTATTATTAAGTCTAGGAAAAATCGGTTAGAGTCTGAAATGCCGGGTGAGAAGCTCGCACTTCATCTGCAGGCAAAAGGGGGCCAGGGGAGGATGGTGGGGGAGGGAGCACCGAGGGGAGGATGGTGGGGGAGGGAGCGCCAGGGGAGGATTGTGGGGGAGGGAACCCCGAGGAGAGGATGGTGGGGGAGGGAGCGCCAGGGGAGGATTGTGGGGAGGGAGCACCGAGGGGAGGATGGTGGGGGAGGGAGCGCCAAGGCCAGAGCTGTGCCCTGGGAGGATCTCATCGGCGTTTATGTGCCCAGTTCTCCAGGCTTGCAGGTGGGGAGAAGGCAGAGCCCAGGAGGACATGGGAGCCCGGGGGAAGATGGTGGTTGTGCCCTCCAGAGAGGCCGAGAATTTTTGGCCTCGTGACGGCCGAGGGGTGCTCCGGACTTCAGGGGATCCCAGCTCTGGGGCCAGAAGCTCCTACTGAGGAGCAGATCCAGAACTCCCACCCAAGCCCTCGGATCCCGAGAGCGGCTTTCTGGGAACCGGGCGGCGTTTGGTTAAGCACCTGCCCTGTGCCAGGCTCCAGGCCACTGTCCCCAGGAGCTCGGGGCCTAACGTGGGAGACGCCGACAAGCACCGAGTGCAAGCGAGCTCTGGGCAGGACAAATTGGGAGGGTCAGAGCAGGGCGGGCTGGAGGAGGAGGGGGCTTCTGGGGAGAAGCCGGGACCCCACGGAGGGGTGTGGAGGAGGGCGATGGGGGGAGAGAGCTGGTGGTCCCTGGCAGTCACTCGGGACATTGGGGGTTGGCTCATCTCCTGAGAGGGAGGGACGGGAGATGTGGAGTTTGTAGGAAGGAGCCGGGCCGTCCAGGGGGAGAAGGCGCCGGCTTCACGGGGTGAATGGCTCCCCACTATTCAGTGAGATGGATCTGTCATGTCGGTCAGTGGGAGCCGAGAGGGCGGCCTCCTCGAGCGGCCCCCCAGAAGTCACAGGGTGGGGGTCCAGGGTGGAGCCGGCCGGGTGTGGGAGGGGGCAGGACGAGGGGGCCGGGGATCCCGGGCTAAGGGGGTGGGTAACGGTCACATGGGGCCCAGGGTCCAGACTGAGAAGAAGTGGGAGAGCAGTCAGGGTATGAGCCAGAAGAAGGGGCAGGGGAGGGGCGGTGGCAGAAGGCTGGAAGATCTCGGGGAGGAGGGGTACTCCATCATCCGGGAGTGTAATGGTGGGTGTAAGAGGTGGAGCCTTCTGGGCCAAGAGAGGAAGCATCCCAGTGATGGGGGAGGGGGCCAAGTCCCAGTGATGGGGGAGGGGGCCTGGGGCCTAGGGCCTGGTCGAGACAAGTGTCCTGGCTTCTGGGGGGGGTGGGGACCTTTAGGAAGAATGGAACTCTTGACTTACCTGAAGACTCCAGAGCTTCATTGTCAGCTAAGTCAAATCCTCCTGCAAAACAGGACGGAGACATGAGGTTAAAGCCCAGCAGCTTCTCTCCTGTCCCCGTCCCTCCGTCTCCCCCCAGAGCGCCTGTGATGTGCACGTTCTCCCCGCGCCCCGCGCCCCGGCGGCTGTTTCTCCCCTTTGGGGGGTGTTCCTGCTCTGTGGGTCAGGCCCGGCTTCTCTGAAGGTGGGGGAGGGGCGGCATCCCTCCTCCCCCGGTTGGGAAGCTGGGTGGAGAGTCCCAGGAAGGCGGGGGTTGGACCTGGCAGCCCGAGCTCTCAGCAGGCCCTGAGATTGCATGACTTCATCCTCTTACATTCCCAGAAGAGCCTCGAAATGAAGAACGGGCACATGGAGCACAGGTGATGGGTGCACAAGGAGGATGTGGGGAGCAGGGGCTGCTTCTGCTCAGTGGCCACGGGGCATTGGGAGCGGGCTCGGGGGCATCGGGAGTGGCCACAAGGGCATCGGGAGCGGCCACGGGGCATCGGGAGCGGGCTCGGGGGCATCGGGAGCGGCCACAAGGGCATCGGGAGTGGGCTCGGGGGCATCGGGAGCGGCCACAAGGGCATCGGGAGCGGGCTCGGGGGCATCGGGAGCGGCCACAAGGGCATCGGGAGCGGGCTCGGGGGCATCGGGAGTGGGCTCGGGGGCATCGGGAGCGGCCACAAGGGCTGGTCCATGAGGAGGAGGGGCTGGCAAGGAAGGGGTTATTCCCGCCACCTGGAATGTCTCCCCCACTTTTCCAAAAGTTCTCCGTTGGCGGGAGATGCTGGGTTTGGAGTCAGGAACAGCCGGGTTTCCCCTTGGCTCTGGCACTTACTGTCCGAAAGGCCTTTTCTGAGCCTCAGTTCCCCCGCCCCTCAGACGGGAAGATTTCCCTCCCCAGGACCCATCTCAGAGCGGCCTGAGCACGGACGGTGACGGTGGGAGGTGCTCAGAAGGTGTCAGCATCCCCGCCGTCCCCCTCCGGGAAGCCCTCCCCCTCCATCCTGGTGGCTGAGCCACAACCGGACCTTCTTGTTGTCTCAGAGCTGCTGGGGCTCCGCGGCCTCGGGCACTGTTTGTTCTGGCGCGGAGGGAGGCCGCCCCGCCCCTCCCACGGTCCCGGCCGGGCTCCTTTCCCGCCCAGGAGCGGCCTCCCCGGGCTGGCTCTGTGCCCACGGAGGGCCCGAGGCGGGCCGCTTTCTGGGCAGGAAGATGAGCCTCCGAAAGCTCTCCCGCGCCCAGCGAGGGGTCCCGGGGCTTTCGGAGCGCGCCGCTGTTCCCGGCCGGACTCACTAACCGGCCAAGTGGCCGATGGGATCCCGGGAACCGGCGCGATGGCGGTTCCTGCGCTAACGGGGGCGGGGGGCGTTTGCAGAGGCCTTGACCCCCGTGAGTGGCCGGAGAGGCCGGTCCGCGCCTCCCATTATTCATTTCCAGGCCTTCTGGGAGCAGGCGCCCGGGCATGTTTATCACCGTAATTAAAAGCGCCGGAAGAAAGCTTCCCAAGCTATTAATCTTCGGCTTCCAGGACTGATTCTCTGGGGTTTTCTAAGCGGCGTCGGGCGGGGGACCGTCCGCGCTCTGACTCCGCCCCGGCCTTTCTGACAGATCCCCGCGGGAGACCCCGGGACAGCTTTAGCCGGTCCCGGAGGGTGGCCCGGAAGGATGGCGCTGCGTGAGTGCGGCCTGACTGGGCCGGGGCCCCCAAGGCAGCCCCGGGGTTACTTCGGGAGGGGCCGCCTGCCCAGTGCCCCCCGCCCAGCGAGCCCCCTGTTCTACGCCGGGGAAGGCAGTGTCCCTGGGTGGAGACAGTGATGGTCACAAGGAGGCAGCATCAGACTGGACAGTCAGGGCAGCCCGGGCCTGGGGCAGCTTCTCTCTCCACCTTGCTCCCCCCATCCTTCCCTCCCTGTTCTGTTTCCTCAGTTTCCCGCTCATTTTGGGGGCACAGACCTACCGAACAGGAGGCGAGCAGGGCTTCGCCCTCGGGCAGGAGCAACCACCCGGCCTGGACCTTGTGCCTCCAAAAGGGCCCGTTGTACCCGCAGTCGGACTGTCCCCCGGGCCCCCCCAACGGTTTTGCCCCAGGTGATCCCCCCACATATCCCAGCCCAGGGCGCACTCCCGCCGCTCTCCTGAGGCGCAGGAAGGCCGGTGGATGTACCTTCATTGACAATCTGGAAGAGCTCGGGGCAGCCAACCTCCACGACCTGTCCCACGGCGGCCGGCCTCCAGCACGTGATGTTGTCCCACATCCCCGGACAGCCTGTGCAGAGAGGGACGGGAGGGTCGGGGGGGACCCCAGGGAGGGGCCGCCCACAGGGAGCCCCGGGAGAAGGGCCCCGCCCCAGGCCGGGGATGGCCGGCCCCGGAGTGCGGGAGAGCCGAGCAGGCCTTTCCCCTGGCTGGGAGCTCGCTTCCTCATTCACCCACCGTCCTTCTGGGCCCGGAAAGGAGATCTGGGGCGTCGCAGGGGCAGCTCGTCCCCCGTGTGTGCTGGGCTTTGGGGCCTTTGGGGCCCAGTGCACAGGGGGGCTCCATAAGGGTGGATGGCGCGGGCCCTCCGGTCCGGGGCGGGGGTGGGGGTGGGGCTGCAGGACTGAGCCTGGCCTGGAGCACTGGGCCCCACGGGGCAGGCGCAGGCAGAACCCACTGACCACGGGGAAATCCGCCCACTGGGACCCACTGACCACAGGGAAACCCGCCCACTGGGACCCGCTGACCACGGGGAAATCCTCCCACTGGGACCCGCTGACCACGGGGAAACCCACCCACTGGGACCCGCTGACCACGGGGAAATCCGCCCACTGGGACGTAGTTTTAATTGAGCCGAAGAAGACGATCAATTATGTAACCAGATGATGCCGGAAGGAGTTCCCAGGGACCCGGGTGGATAAGCCCGGGAGCTCAGCTGGCTCAGCCCGGCTGGGGCTCTGAGGCTGGTCCTGGGGCCGCCCCCCAGGGGCTCCCTCTTCCCCAGGGGCCGAGCCCCGGCTCTGGGAAAGCTTCTGGGGACTCCTGGGGAAATTCTGGGTCAGAGGGAGCCCTAGAGCAGCAGGGGGCCTTGGGCAGGGCGTCCCTCCCCTTCTGTGTCCTGGACCTCTTTGCCCCCCATCCCTTTCCAGGAGTGCATAGAATAAAATATATCGGATTAAGGGGCAAAGGAAAGTCTGGAAATTCAGCAGGCGCGTTTACGTGCTATTCACACGTCCCTCTGACAGATGTGAGCCTCTGTCAGTCTCTGTCTCACAACCCAAGGGCAAGAGCCACCAATTGAGTCCAGTCCTTTTATCGGATGGATCAGGAAACTGAGGCGCGGGGAGCTCATGACTCCCCCAGGCTCTTGGGCTCAGGAAGCAGGAGAGCCCGACTCTGGGCTGGGCCCTCTGGATGCTTGGGGGGGGGGGGATGGAAGCTCAAGCCTTCCTTCAGACAAGGCAGCAGGCTGAGGGGGTTCTCCCCGTTCTGTCTGTGGGCCCAGCTCCATCCGTCCTCCCCTGTGTCCCCAGAAGGACTGCGGGACCCAGCCTCCAAGATTTCATCAGCCATAGATTGTCTTAAGGACATTTGGGACTGTCCCGAAGCAGCAGCAGGGAGCACTGGCTGGCCTGAGTCCTCCTCGGGCCTGTGTAGCACTCCCCCCCCTTCTCTGGGGCTCCTGCCTCTGCCCCTGAGGCTCCCCCTGCCCCTGCCCCCAGGCTCCCCCTGTCCCTGCCCCTGAGGCTCCCCCTTGTCCCTGTCCCCAGGTCCCTTCTGTCCCTATCCCCAGGTTCCTTCTGTCCCTGCCCCCAGGCTCCCCCTGCCTCTGAGGCTCCCCCTGCCCCTGCCCCGAGGCTCCCTCTCTATCTGCCCAAATTTCTCAGGTGCCAAAGAAAGCGGAGGAAGGCTCCAAGCCGCGTTCCTGGTGGCAGCTGCATCCCTGCTGCTGCTTGGAACAAGGTAACGGGCTAATGAGCTCTTGGACATCTGCTGCCCAGGGGAAGCCGGGCCAGCCTGCGGGCTAACAAGGCCCTAAGTGGTCTGAGCCAGCGGGGTGGCCAGGTGCCACTCCTCCCCCGGGCACTGGGACGGGCTCCTTGTTGTAGCCAGATTCGAGGAGGGGTCTATGGCCGGAGGGCTCCGTGGCCCCTGTTCACGTGGTCCCTGCCTGGACTTCAGAGGGCATCTGACTGGATATCTCCTATAGAGAGAATGCTCGATGGGAGGGTTTGGGGACCTCATGGCTCAGGACTGAATGTGGGTTCAGAAGGATGAGGCCCAAAGGGCCCCGAAGAGTCTTACATCCAACAACCTCAGGGCTCTGAGGTGGAAAACCACAGCAAAATGGCCCCCGCCCTTGGGGGGCTTCCGTGTTCCTGGGGGGTGAGGCTCGAATGCAGGGAAGCACCCCTCCCTGCCTGTGCTCCCAGCTCTGCCCATTGGGGTCTTCTTCTCCCTCCAAGAGGCGTCTGGGGACCCCCTCTTCCAGAAAGCCTTCCCGGATTCTCCCGACCAGAAATGAGCCCACGGCCCTCGCTCCCCTCGTGCTGCTCCCTCTCAGGCCCTTCTGGACGGCTTCCGCAACGCCCCCAGCCTCTTTCCAATTCAGATTTTAGTTTCCGGTGCCATCCTCTCAATGTCGGACGCTGGTTCAATGACCACAGTGTCTCCTTGCTCTGGGGGGCAGGACCCCCGTGATCTCCCCTGACATACTTTGCAAACCAGGATGCCCTCGATGGACGCCCTCGATGGACCCCGTGGCTGTGTATCGGGATGATGACGTTCCTGGTCTGCTCACATTCGCTGCCAGTGAGGACACAGCGGAAGCCGCTCGTCCCTGGGAGGACGGCGCCGTGGAGAGCCCGGTCCCAAGGGCCCAGAGCCGTTACCTTACGTCACTCTTGGCGCGCGGCTCAGAGCAAAGCTCGAAACCAGCCTCTCGAGAGCAGAAAAGTAAAGGGTGGGAAGAAATGCTGCAAGCGACAGCGACTGCCCTCTTCTCACACGGGTCCCTGATGAGGAGGGGAATGGGCAAAAAAAGCCCCCACCCAGTCATCGCCATTTCCTTCCCAGAGCCCGCCGGAAAGGAACGGAGCAGTCAAGGGACCAGGGGCTTCTGCAGGCAAAGAACCATCTCCTTGCGAGAGGGAAGACGCAGCAGTTTGGAACAACCGGGGGCAGAGCAGAAGTTGGCTTGTAAAATCCTCAGGAGGATAGAAGAATATCCCAGACCATCTCCCCTCAGTAAAAGAGCAAAGCCTCAGGGAGACCGGTGTTGTTAAAGACAAACGGGAGCAGGAGCTCTAAACCCACAGGAGGGACCCTGAGGGTCCCATGTTGGTAACCCCAGATCCACATTATCTCTGCTCTGTGGCAGTTTTATTTATTTTGTTAAATGTTTTCCAATGACTTTCGAATCTGCTGCACTTGGAGGTTGAAGAGGCTGCAGAAAACTTGACTTAAGAATCAGTTGAATAAAATCATTCGAAGAACATTTAGAGACAGGATGGAAGGAGGGAAAGCAGCTGATGAAGTGGAACAGATTTTTCCAGTATTTCTACAAGCCATCTGTTCTCATCACTGAGGACTGAAAACTCAACCCCTTTGTCCGAGATGTGTTCAATGGGAAAGTGGAAAAGGCTAGGAGCTGGAGGGAGGGCTGGATCAGGTCCACAGGGAAAAATCTCAACTGGAGGCAACAAGTTCCAAGGAGCAAGTCCCAGGGAATAGATGGATATGCAAAAAGGAAATGTGCCAAAGATTGTAAACAAAACCACGGTGGACATTACTGAAAAGAGAAGCTACCTACAAGGAAGACCAGAAATGGGCACGTGGTCGGCCTTTGTGAAAGGAGGCATTCTGAGGGTAGCTGGGAATGGGCCCCGCCCTTCTGCAGGGCAGTTTGCATTTGTGCAAAGTGTCTAACCGCTCTGGCCCAGAAATTCCACGGCCACACATATCCCCAAGAAGTCAGTGCCCCCCAAAGGCCACATGTCCCCAAGATATTTAGAGCAGTAAAAACTGTAAACTGGGGAGCAAAACCCGGAAACAAATAAATGTCCATCATTGGGGGATTGGCTAAAACAAATTTCATACATAATTGTAGTAGAAGATCAGTTGACTCTGGGAAATGGTGAATGTGACGGAGGCAGAGAAACATGGGAACGTCGGAACTGATGCGAAGTGAGGGAAAAGGACGACAGCAAAGTGACCCAAACTCTGTGTTGCACAAACATCCTGCCCGACTTCTCTGTAGAAGGGAGGGGTCGGGGTACAGACCAACATCTCGCACCATATACCAAGACATCGTGGTTTGTCTCTCATTTTCAAGGAGGACCAATGACCTCGCAGGCACAATCTAGTCTCACCTATGATGAATTTAAGTGAGGCAGGATTGCATAAAATCATCAGGCTCATTCTCTCTTCTTGAGCAACTGAAGCCTAGTGGCAAGACAAAAGTCAGGGTGACTGGGGATGGCCCGGGATGTGGGGGATGACCTCGGCATCTTCCGTGTCTGACCAAGCTTGATCTGAACAAGTTCCAAGTGCTCCGTAGCACTTGCTTCAGCCACCCTTCATTGGAACAAACCGTTCTCATCTACCCATTTCTCCAGTGGAAGTCTTCACGTGCTCAGGATGTCTACCTCAAACATCCCAAGATGAGGTCAAAATGGCTCCATGATTTACACAGGAAAGTGTTACCAAAAGCAAACGAGGGGATCATGGAATAGTTCTCCTCTCAGATTTATGGACAAGGAAAGAATTTTGGACCAACTGAGACAGTGAGTACTACAGGAGGCAAAATGGAGGATTTGGATTACATTACATCAAAACATTGGCACCTACAGACCAACACAGCCAAAATTAGAAGGAAAGCAAAAAACTGGGTGGAAATTTTTATAGCAAGTTTCTTTGATTAAGGTTTCATTTCTCAAACATAGAGAGAATTGAGTCAAATTTATAAGAATACCAGTCATTCCTCAATTGATAAATGGTCAAAGGGTATAAACAAGCAGTTTTCAGATGAAGAAATCAAAGCTGTCTGTAGTCATATGAAAACTGTTTTGAGTTGTGAGTTGCTGTTAATTAGAGAAAGGCAAATTTTTAAAATCTCTGAGGTAAGACAAAGACTAATGAAGTTTTGTCAAGATAACTCACAGATCATTTTTCTACAGCCTCCCAGATGACCCTACACGTGGACATCATCGAATGGTCAATATAGAAATCAGATTTTGCAGCAAAAGGTGGAGAAACTCTACACAGCCAGTTAAAACAAGTCCCGGAACTGACTGAATTAGACCATGAACTTTATAATTCAAAATGCCGACAAACTGAAGAAAGCAGAGGAGACCATCAGACTATATAGATATGACCTAAATAACATCCTTTATGAGTATGAAATGGAGGCGATGACTAGATTTAGGGATTAGATAGGGTAGGTAGAATGCCTGAAGAATTATGGACAAAGGTTCACAATATGCAGGTAGCAATAAAAACATGCCAAAGAAGAGCAAGAAAGCAAAAGTGGCAGCCTCATGAGGCTTTGTAAATAGTTAAGGAAAGAAGGAAAGGGAACGATACTCTCTAGTGAATGAAGAATTCCAGAGAATAGCAAGGATAAGAAGCTTCTTTTAAACAAGCAATGCAGAGAAACTGAAGAAAGCCCAAAAATGGGAGAGATTTCTTTAAGAAAATTAGAGATGTCTAAGGGTATATTTCATGCAAAAATGGCCATGGTAAAAGGCAAAAATGTTAGGGACTTAAGTAGAAAAGATTAAGACTATATAGACTATATAGAAGAATTAGATGAAAAAGATTTTTATATCCCGCTAAGAATGATTATGGACCCAGAGCCAGACACCCTGGAAAATGAAGTCAAATGGGCCTTGGGAAGCGTTGCTAACAATAAGGCTGGTGTTGATGATGGAATTCTAGCTGAGCTACTTAAGACCCTAAAGGATTTTGCTGTGAAGATGCTTTCCTTAACATGGCAGCAAATTTGGAAAACTTCCCAATGGCCACTGGATGGAAGAGATCAATTTATGGCCCATTCCCAAAGAAGGGCGATGCTTCGGCAACACATGAACCGAGCGTTGCCAGAAGAGCAAGCCGGTGTTGGAGAAAGCAAGGAAATTAGAGACCAATTTGCCAACTTCCACTGGATGAGGCAAAAAGTTCCAGGAGAAAAATCTACTTTTGCTCCATCAACTGCACTAAGCCTTTGACTGTGTGGATCACAGAAAAATGTGGCAAGTCCTCAAAGAGGGCCAGATCTTCCTTCTCTTCTCCTAAGGAAGCTACATGTGGACCAAGAAGCAACAGCTAGAACCAAACATGGAAGAACTGATTGGTTTAAGATTGGAAAAAGAGTATGGCAAGACTGTACATTGTCACATTATTTATTTAACTTATACTCAGAGCATATAGGTGAAATGCCAGGCTGGACGAATCAAAAGATGGAATCCAGCAACCTGGACAAATATCAACGGTCTCAGACATGCTGATAATATGACTCTAAGGGCAGAAAATGAAGAAGAATTAAGAAGCCTTTTAATGAGGGTGAGAGAGTAGAGAAAACCGGCCTGAAACTTAACATCAAAAAAACTAAGATCTTGGCAACTGGTCCCATCACTTCCTGGGAAAGAGAGCGAGAAGACATGGAAGCAGTATCTGATTTCCTATTCTTGGACTCAAGGATCACTGCAGGTGTGCAGTCAAGTGCAGTCAAGAAATTAAAAGCTGCTCCTTGGATGGAAAATAAGGAGGTGCTCATTATTTTGGGAATGACTGAGCGAGTTGTGGTATGTGATGGTGACATGTTATACTGTAAGAAATGACGAGAAGGATGGTTTCAGAAAAACTTTAAAAGACTTCTATGAACCGACCACAGTGAGTGAAATAGGAGAACATTATACACAATAACAGCAATATTGTATGGTGTTTAGCTGTGAATGATTTAACAATTCTCAGCCATACGAGGATCTAAGATAATTCTGAAGCACGTAAGATGAAAAATGCTCTCTACTTTCAGAGAGAGAACTGATGGAGCTTGGCGTAGATTGACGCATATGTTTTAAAACTTTGTTTTTCTTGGTTTTGTGATCTGTGTTTTTTGTTAACATGGCTAATATAGAAATAGGTTTTACATGACTGCATATGTATAATCTATATCAAATTGTCTGCTTAATGCTGGGTTAGGAGAGGGAAGGAAAGAGAAAATTTGGAAACGTACAATTTTGAGGAATTGAATGTTAAAAAAAATTTTACATGTAACTGGGGGAAATATGCAAAATTAATAATTTAAAAAGACTACAAAAGAACTGATGGACCATGTACGTGAAATATTGCATATTTTATTAAAAACTTTAAAAACTATATGTTGACTTCATGGAACTTTTCTCCTTTTTTTTTTCTTTGTAAAAATTCATCATTATCAAGAATTGTTCTCTGGGAATGGGGAGAATTACTGTGGGAAATATAAAGGATGTAAAAACAAGAGATATCAATAAAATTTATTTTAACAGAAGGTGCCCAAGAGATGGCTAATAATTACTTTCTCATCTGCAGAAATTCTTTATGTGAGATCTCCAAGTGTATAGAGGGTATTCCGGCTGAAAATGTGAGAACAGGCAGTCTTTGGGAAGGGTTTTTTAAAATAGCAGAACACATTTTCCCAGCCAACAATTAAAATCTCCCACAGATATGTTAAGATTATATCTCTTGATTGATGCACCACAGAGATGATGACTGTTCCACAGTTCTGTGATTATGACCATCAAGCAGGGAGCCATATGCTGTCCTAACTTTTGCCATGAAAACATCCCCCGTGGAGCCAGATGGAGAAGGGATTCCCTCCGGAGGAGGAGATCGGAGCCCCCCACTGAACACCATGGCCACCTGGGAGAGCTCAGCCCAACCAGCCACGAAGGACAAAGTCCGTGAAGAATGCCCTTATCCAGATTCTCACCTGGGGGCACGTCTGGGTTCAGGGGGGTTGACGAGGGGGTTGGTTCCCATGGGTGTCTTTGGTCAACACTGCGGCTCTCCAGCCTTGACCCTGTCCGGTTCCCACCCCCTTTTTTCTGTGGTTTAAATATTGAAGATGCACAGGATGAAAAGACGCGGGGTGAGAAGAGGGGGGTCGGCTTGGGAGACCAAAGCATCTCGGCGGCACAATACTGGACTGAGAGGGCTCAGAGGTCCGGGGAGGCCCCAGCGCGCCGCAGGATTAGGGGAAGCCCAGGAGGCTGACCATGCGGAGGCCAGCTGGAGCACGCACGGGGCAGCGGGGAGGAAGGGGCTTTGCATGGCCAGCGGAGGATTTGTGTTTGAGCCTGGAAGTGATGAAGTGGCCCAGGAGGCTATTTAATAGGAGTGGAACCCCAAGCTGGGACATCAGTCATCACATACACAGGTTGGGACCTGAAGTTGCTGGGAGACTCCGGGCAAGTCATTTCCTAAATTCTGTTCAGTTTCCTCATCTGTACAATTGCTTTCCTGGATAGTAAAGGGCGTTGAACACCAAAAAAAGCCCGCGTAAACGAATGGATGATTATTCTTTTTCTTACTCTAGTGGGTGGGGTTTGGTTTAAGAAGGCCCATTTGGAAGCCTGCCCTGCCCCTCACCAGGCCCCGCCTCTCACTGACATCATCCATCTCCTGGCCCCCCCCCTCACCTGGTCCCACCCATCACCTGACCCTGCTCCTCACTGACCCCACCCCTCACTGGCACTGCCCATCACTGACACGGCCCATCACCTGGTGCCTCCCCTCACTGACACGCCCCTCATGTGGCCCCGCCCTCACCAGCCTCGCCTCTCACCTGGCTCGGACCCGTTCAGCACCATCATCTCATTAGCCCGCTCAATCTTCTCCAGGCACATGGCTTCCTCCTTCTTCAGGATGCAGTCCGAGTGCATGGCAGCAGCCTGTGAAGGAGAAAGGGGGGTCATGTGGCAGAGCCATCCATCCCTCAGTCAGTCTGCAAACCCTTGTGGGCTAGGGCTGGAGTGGGAGATGAGGGGCGGCCCTCGGGGAAGCCTCCACTTGGCAGGAGGGAGGGAGGGAAGGAGGGAGGCAGATCAGGATGGGAAGCAAAGGGGGGCCTCCGTACCCAGCCTCTAATCAGCATTCCTGGGCCCTCCTCAGCCCCTTTTTGCATATGTTGTGCTCACACAGGAGTTGTCCTGGAATCATGGTCCAAGTCAGAGCAGGGGGGAGGGGAGCCTGCGGGGCCAGCTCTGGTGAGGGGACATTGGGGTGCTGCTTGGGGAATGCAGCCTCAGGCCTGGGGGTGCAAGAGATCATCCTTCAAGGCCAAATTCAGGTGAAATCTTCCCGTCTTTCTGAGTGGGGGCCACCCCTGGGGCTCTTGAGCCTCCATGGCGTCCTGTGGGCGCCTTTTGCAGTCAGCCTTGGGGCCCAAGGATGCCCAGAGGCCGTGTCTTTGCTCCTTCAACTCAGGTTCTATTTTATCTAGTGTTGAATGAAGGCAGGAATGAACGGTGCCAGAGGAGCAGCTTCGGCAGAGCGATTGGGTATGGGACAAACTCACTGGGGAGCGGCCACAAAGGCTGCCGTTTATTACATAATGACTGATGGGCTAAAGCCATACTCACTTTCAGAGGGACGTGGTGTTTGAAAGTCGGAGGGAAGCATGATTCATAAGGAAATATATTTAAGAATGAACATATATATAATAACCAACAAATGTTTTTATGCATATCTGGGGAAAATAACAATTAAAAAAATTTTTAAAAATAATTGGAGGGAAAAGGGGGAGGGAAGTAAGAGCCGGCTTTAGATCGCAAGGGAGGAGTTGGGGAGGGCCCAGGGAGGACCTGTAGGTCCTCCCCAGGGAGGAGCCATGCGTGTGGCGTGTGTGTCATGGCTGTGAGCAGGTGCCAGTCTGAATTAAATTATGACCATTTCTATAGAAACAGGGTGAATGAGTTAAAGTTCTGACAGTGGAGGCAGAACGGGCTCATTGGCACCTGCTTCAGGGGGATAGGAAGATGTTTTTTAGGATATTTGCCCTTCCAAGCCACAGAGGCACAGATCAGGTCCTTCTCTCTGGCACCGATCCACCGTGTGACCCGGGACATGACGCATAGTCTGGTCAGACCTAACTTTGTCCACCTATAAAATGGTGCCACAATTTGTGGTGTGGGGAAAGAGGGGCCTGGCAGGCCTCCGAAGTCCTCCAGGGCGATCGGTCACTTCCTGGGAGACGGAGTGACCGGTCATCCAGGCGGGAAGGGACTGGCCTTTCAGGGCGGCCATCTGTGCCTGGCCATCTTTGGCTCCAGCACAGGCAGAAAGGCTTTGGATTGGCTCGCTCATCCCTTGTTGCCACATGGGCTTTCTCCTTTGGGGCTCAACCCCCTACAATGGGAGGGAAGGGATTCTCCAAGAAGCCCCCAGGGGTCTAGGACTAGGTGCCAGGTTCCACGGGGCCCACGAAACTGTTTCCTTCCCATCCAGCTTCCATGTGGTTCCCAGCCAGTGGGCAACTGGCAGGGTGGCTTGGGCCAGGGTGGGCAGGACCAAATGTGTGGGGGGAGAGGTGGGCCACTGAAGCTCTGGGCACTGCTCCCACGGCCTGACCTGCCTTCCTAATGAAGCCTATTCAGGACGCCCAGGGGCTAATCACCTCTCCAGGCCTGGGGACTTTCCCAGCCACCGAGAGACGCCAGGCCCTGGGGGGTTCCCATGGTGGCTGGGAAGCCACGCCGGGCCCAGCTCTCAGCCTTCTAAGGGGACAGAGGCAGCTTCCTGCTGGCTTCTGTACTGGAGGAGGGAGGCCAGGGAGTTGGTGAGGAAAGAAGGAGATTGGGAGGAGGGGAGGCTGGGGAATGAGGGAAACGGGGAGAAAGAGAGAAAGAAGGAGGAGGGGGAGAAATTGGGAGGAGAGGAAAAGGGCGTAAATGGGAGAAATAAGGAGGAGGGAAAAGGGCATAAATGGGAGAAATAAGGAGGAGGGGAGAGATTGGGAGGAGGGAAAAGGGCATAAATGGGAGAAATGAAGAGGAGGGGAGAGATTGGGAGGAGGGAAAAGGGCATAAGTGGGAGAAATAAGGAGGAGGGAAAAGGGCATAAATGGGAGAAATAAGGAGGAGGGAAAAGGGCATAAATGGGAGAAATAAGGAGGAGGGGAGAGATTGGGAGGAGGGGAAAAGGGCATAAATGGGAGAAATGAAGAGGAGGGGAGAGATTGGGAGGAGGGAAAAGGGCATAAATGGGAGAAATGAAGAGGAGGGGAGAGATTGGAAGGAGGGGAAAGAGGAAAAATGGGGAAAGAGGAGGATTCTATGGTTCTATGAGTTCTATGGGTTCTGTGAGGAAAGAGCTCCCCTGAGGGATTCTGGGATGGGTGAATAGGTGGAACCACAAGGGAAGGAAGGAGCCCGAAGTTCTGCATCTGCTGCCTGGGGCGGAGGGGGAGGGGGTAGGAGTGTCTACCAGGGACAATCACAGATGAAGTCCCACAGCGGCAGCACAGGGATGACTCTTGCTCAGGCTCCATGGGTCAGGAAAGGAGAGAAACCCCTACAGCCGGGGGACCAGGGGAGCTGCGGCTGAAGGGCCCGCCCCGCCCCCCAGCAGAGCCTGGGGGCAGGGAAGGCTGCGGGAAGTCTGCCTGAGGGAAGTGGGCTTAAGGGCGGGGCTCTGCCCCTGAAGGCTGTCGGGTCAATGGGCAGTTCCCCAGCCGGGTCTGCAGAGGCCGTCTCGGGAGTGAGGAAGCCCTGGGTCATTAGAGGGGTTGGCGGAGGCGTCGAAGTATTGATTTCACTCCCCGAGGCCGGCAGGGAGGAGCACGTGGGGATCACTCCAACCTCGCGGTCCCCAAAGTCTTGGGCCACGTGCGTGCAGGGCTCTGCCCACCGCCCCCTATCAGCACGGCTGGACGGCCAAGGGGATCCCTCTCACTACAGCGGCAACTGGGCAAGAGAAAGAAACACACCCAGGGACCGGGGAATCGCGAGGGGCGCTTACCGTGGGCAGCAGCAGGAGGAGGAGGACGGCGGCCGCCATGACGCTGCCTCTCGGGCGAGGGCTGGCCCGCAGTGTGGGACCCTGGGACGGAGGCGGGGGCAGTCTCTAAGCCGGGGGCGCCGGCAGGTCTGAGCCCTGTGGAGAAAGGGAAGGACCGTCACCCCTGGGGAGAGTGGGGACACCCCGTTTTGAGAGCAAGCCTCCGGCTTTTTGGCCCGACCTTCAAGACCCATCCCAGCCTGGCTCCCGTCTCTTTCCCCACCTTTCATGACCCTTCCGTACACACCCTGGGCGCTGCCCTGGAGAGGGGGGAAGGCAAGGACTGGGGAGACTCTGCCCCCCTTCCTTTAAGAACTGTTCTCAGTCCTTCCTCCAGCGCAGTTTGGGGCCCATGATTGAGCAGGCGCCCAGGCTCCGCACACCCCTTTGGAGAGTGATTGTCCGACAATTAGGGAGGCTTTGCAACCATTTGCAAGATGGGGGGGCAACCCCTCAGCCCAACAAATATTTCCTGAGCATCCTCGGGGTGCCAGGCACTGAGATTTAAGGGAAAAAAGGAAAGAAAAAGGAAGGAAGCAAGGAAGGAAGGAAGGAAAGAAGGAAGGAGGGAGGGAGGGAGGGAGGGAGGGAGGGAGGGAGAGAGAGAGAGAGAGAGAGAGAGAGAGAGAGAGAGAGAAGAGAGAGAGAGAGAGAGAGAGAGAGAGAGAGAGAGAAAGGTAGAAAAAAGGAAAGAAAGAAAAAGAAATGAAGGGAGGAAGGAGAAAGAAAGAAGAAAAGTAGAAAGAGGGAAAGAAAGAAAAAGAAAGAAGAAAGGTAGAAAGAAGAAACAGAAAGGATTCCTGCTTGCTGGGAGTTCTCATTCTAGCTGGGAAGTTCACAGCAACGGTAGCAGCTCATAGTTCTGTATCCAAAAGTGGATCTTACTGGATCTTACAATTCATAAAAGCCTTTCTTCACATGAATTCCATGATAAATGATGTATCATAATAACCTTTAATGTGCTATAATATGTAAACAAAGTGGTCTAGGAGATCGGCACTGGTCGTTGGGAGGAGCTGAATGCAAATCCTGCCTCAGACATTTACTTGGTGTGAGACCCTGCCCAAGTCAGCCTGCCTCAGGTTCCCCCTCTGCGAGGGGGGGGGGGACAGCTGCCGGCTCCCAGAGCGTGATGGAGAGCCCCCTGGGCTCCCGCCTGCTGTGACGGGCTGCGGAGAGGGCGCCCCCGTGCGGATGGGGACCCGCCCCCCAGATGTGTCTGCGCCCCAGCCCGTCTCCGCCCTGATTTAGCGCACTAGAATAGGGCGCAGATGACAGCGTTGGCGGAAGCAGCTGAGGGAGGCCTTGCCTGCCCGTGGCCCCCCGGGAGCCCCAGGGACCAGGAGCAGCCCCTAAGGCTCCCGGGTCAGGACTCTCCCCACTCACCCATTTCTGGGCCTAGAGGAGTCTTCCCGCCCCCTCCCCCCAAACCCATTCCTTCCACGCCCCCTAGTCCAGGCCGGGCCTGCATCCGCCCGCGTGTCTGCTGCGTGAAGGAAGGAAGGAATGCAGGAGTCGGGGCATCTGGGTCCGAGCCTGGGGAGGGGGGGGGGGACAGGCTGGGAGGGGCACAGAGATGGAGCGGGCCAAGAGCCTCCTGCTGAGCCCCAGCCCCCGGAGGCCCCCTCCTCAGGGCGCCCAAGGCCTGCTGGGTGTGAGGGGGAAGCAAGGAGGGGGTGGGGAGGCCCTCTCGGCCCCTCCCTGATGGCCTGGTCTAGCCAGGGCACAAACAGCGTCCCCCCTAATTCTGCTGCAATGAGACTGTCGGCCGGAGCAATGGCCTGGGTAGGGAGCCCTGGCTCTGGAGTCCCAGGGTTTGAGTTCAGATCCCACCCTCAAGTTTCACTACCCACAAAGCTGTGCCCAATCACCTCGGGTCAATGAGCCTCAGTTTTGTTATCTATATAATGGGAGCAGTATCTCCCAGAGTGATTGGGAGACTCAAATGGGACGATGGGTGTGGACAAAGCCTCGCGGGAGCATCCGGTGTCATTAGGAGGACCCGCATCTGAGCCCTGAGGGGCCTCCCGGGTCTGGCGGGCTGCCTGCGGCGCTGCTGCTTCAGGTGGAGGGAGGGAGGCGGGGGTAGCGGGCGCGTGTGGGGGGGAGGGAAGGCGAGGAGGGTCACCTGCCCTGGCTGCAGTGCAGGGGCCAAGGCAGTGGGAGAGGGCAGAGGGCAGCCGGCTGGGGGAGGGGCTGTGGCTAAGCCGGAGGGCAGCTGCTGGACAGCGACCGGCTGCAGCTGAGGGGGAGGGGAGGGCGGGGCTCCCCTCGGGAAGGGCGGCCTCAGTCAGTGCTGGGCCCCAGGGCCGGCTGGGAAATGTGATTATGAGGCTGTGGCTGGCTGGGCCTTTATTAAATTACCGGAGATAGAGATGGAAAAAGAGATGGAGACGGCACAGGAGGAGAGAGAGCCGGGGGCGGACGCGGAGAGGGCAGAGGGAGAGACGGAGCTGCAGAAAGCCTGGAGAGACAGATGGAGAGACAGACCGAGAGATGGAGAGACAGAGAGACAGAGAGATGGAGAGACAGAGAGATGGAGAGACAGAAAGAGAGACAGACAGAGACAGAGCAGAATGAGAGAGCCAGGGGCAGACACGGAGAGGGCAGAGGGAGAGACGGAGCTGCAGAAAGCCTGGAGAGACAGACAGAGAGATGGAGAGACAGAGAGATGGAGAGACAGAAAGAGAGACAGACAGAGACAGAGCAGAATGAGAGAGCCAGGGGCAGACACGGAGAGGGCAGAGGGAGAGACAGAGACACAGAGAGATGGAGAGACAGGGAGATGGAGAGACAGAGAGATGGAGAGATGGAGAGACAGACAGAGAGACAGAGCAGAATGAGAGAGGCAGAGCAGGGACAGGGACGGGGACAGACAAAAGGCGCCCACCCCCAGTGCGGGAGCTGAGGCCGGCCAGCTGGTCTCCCGAGGAGAGCATGGTGGGATGCCGGGAGGACAGAAAGCTCGCTGCTGAGCCAGCCCCCAGCCATGACGCTGAGGCCCCCCCCACTGGGCTCAGACTTCCCTCCGTGCTCTGGGAGAGTCCTCATGGCCTCCAGACGGAGCTGGCCTGAGAGTGGCCCCCAGGCTTTGGGGAGGAGTTTGCGGAGCCCAAAGACCCCCGACCTCCAAAGAAGCTCCCGCTTGGGATCCCGGCTCAGCAGCCACTGGGGCACAGACCCCCGGGGGCCGAATCCGCCTTTTCCCTTCACGAAGACGGGCCTTGGAGGACTCGCCCGGGCCCAGCTACAGCCACACGGGCGGCCGCCAGTTTTTCTGCACGGTGCAAATCGCCCCTCACTAAAAGCCCGGGAGGGGATCCCCATTCCCGCCCCTCCCCCGCCCTTCCCAAGTGCGTCCACGCCAACGAGCAAAGAAGAAATGCCTGGTGTGGGCGGGGCCGGGGGGGCTGCAGGGGAGCCCAAGGGAGGCCCCTGGGAGTGAGCCGTCGGGCACCGGCGGGGGGAGGCCCCGGGAACGTCAAGGAGGCCGAGGTTTCTGGCGAGGGGCAGCGGCCCCGCCCGGGGTGGAGATGGATCCCCGCGGCGTTGGAGCAGAGGAGGGGGACTTCGGGGGACGGAGAGAGAGGGCGGGCCTGTGCCCAGATGCCCCTCCCCGGGGAGCAGGACGGCGGCGCAGCCCGGAAGTGGGAGAGTGGGAGAGAGCGCGGCGGCGGGGCACGGCTGGGAAGCAGCGTCCGTGGGCAGGACGGGCGCGGGCCGCCGGTGCCCTCTGCAGGTTGGCAGATGGGGAGAGCAGAGAAAGGGCGGCCCGGAGGCCAGGAAGGCGGCCGGCTTTCTGGGGGGAGAGCCGAGCACGTGGACAGTCTGACCCTGCACAACCGCGGAGCCAAGGTCGCAGGTTAAAGCTTTGGTTAGCTCTGTTACCTTCATGCAGAGAAAGGTCTGCTGCTTAATCTCAGCCAAGGCCACTGCCTTAATCCCAGAGACCCGTCCCTCTGTCCATCTGTCCCCATCCACTGATCCATCTCTCCATCCAACTCATCTGTCCGTCCATCCGTCCATCCATCCATCCAGCCGTCCATCCCTCCATCCATTCATCCATCCGTCTGTCAATCCATCTGTCCGTATGTCCGTCCATCCGTCTGTCCATCCGTCCATCCATCCATCCAGCCGTCTGTCAATCCATCTGTCCGTATGTCCATCCATCCATCCGTCCGTCCATCGAGTTGCTCTGCACCGGGTCACAGAAGGAAAGCTTAGAGAAGCTAAGGCCTGGCTAGAAACCCTGCTGAGCGGCCGCTGCTCAGGGACAGAGTCAGCCTGTCACACACGGCGTTGACCCAAGGGGAGGGAGTGTGGCCGAGGCCCCCTCACAGTTTCCCAACGGGCCCAACAAGGACCTGAAGCTGAGAGTGACCGCGCCACATCCCGAAGCGCTTCCTTCTTCCCATGGCGGCTCCCTTGGGGCTCCTGCCCCCTCCTTCTTCCTCGGGGCCCCAAACTTTGTCTTAAGAAAGCGGAGAAGGGGCCCGACCCCATTTTACAGATGGGGAAACTTGTGACAGATTCTGGGCCTTGCCCAAGGTCACACAGCTAGTAACTCAAAGGAAGCCTTCCCGGCCCCAGGCCAGTAGAGAGCCCTTGAGTCAGCCCTGCCTTCCACTTACAGAGGAGGAGCCTGAGGCCCAAGGTCCCATGGGGAGAAGCCTCCCCTGTGCCCCCTAAATCCTAGTGCTCCCCTCTGTGGAGGTGGGGGGCACAACAGTAAGTCTTGTGTTTATATAACAGACTGCCTTCCCAGAGCCTGGCACAGTGCCGGGCACACAGTAGGGGCTTAATGCTGGCTGACTCCTCGGTGCAGTGCCCGCCTCCCGCCCGTCCCAGCGGGATTAACCGTCCGCTAGAGCCATTCCTCTGCAGCTGCCAGAGAGTCCCCGAGCTGGAGGAGGGGTCGCCTCCCAGCCGGGGCCGGGCTCCCGCGCCCGCCTTGGCAGCACCGGTTTGGGTGGCAGGAGGGACTTCCCAGGGCACGTTAGAGGCTGGCAGACCCCAGGCCTGTGGAGCACGCCACCTCCACCTCGGCTAGTCTTTCCTTTGTCCCTCTCCACCAACACTGCCAACTGTCTGCGCAGCTTCTCCTGGCAGTGCCCGTTCACATCTCCTCAGCCCTCCGAACTGCCAGCACCTGGCTGTGTCTTAGAGCTACCCCGGCCCTCCCTCCCTCGAGCGGGCGCCCCGCCGTCTCCCCCATCCCCTCCTCGGCTGTCGCCTGAGGGTCTGAAGCAAGATTTGAATTCAGGTCTTCCTGATCCTAGACAGCATGGCCGACGAGTTAAGAATTGTTTTTATATTTTTAAGTGGTTGAAAAAAATCAAAAGAAAAATACCATTTTGTGACATGTTAAAATAATATGAAATTGAAATTTCATTGCCCACAGACAAAATGTTATTGGCCACGGCACCGCCCGGGGACTCGGAGCACCCCACCCTGTCACGGGATGCTCCCTGGAGACTTGGTGGCATTTGTTATTACAAGGGGATCCCCATCGTGTCAAAATGAGAAAAGTGGCCTTGAATGACGCAAGTCGGCGCAGATTATTTGATTATCGGGTTGGATGACAAACGTCGTGTTTATTATGCAAGGTCGTCGTCCCGGGCTAAAGGAATCGAACGGAGGCAACGTGACCAGATTTTGCCCCCATCCCGATAGTCTCAGCGGGCTGGAAAGTAGCCGTCAGAAAATGTGGAAACCTTAAGACGTGGTATCTCATCCCAGCGGGATGAACAACGGAAAGGAGCCGCAGCCAGAGTGAGTTTCCCAGCGGCTCATTTGCTAAGCGAGTAAAGGAAAGTCACTGACTTATGGCTAATTAATTAAAGCCTGTTGGTTAGCAGCAGCAGCCAGAGAAATGTATCCAGAGCAAAGATCCTTGTTTAAGCCACTTAGCCTTCAGGCTCAATCAGTCATATGGCCTGGGAGTGACGGCGGGATTTGGCAGCCCCTATCTGCCGGAAAAGACATTCTCAAAGACGAAATCCGTAAAATCTCACCACAGATCAGCATCAACAACTTCCCCAATTAATTCTGATGGCAAGGAGCACCAACTCTGAACCTAAATTAAGTAAAAGCTCAGCTCTCTAAAAAGAATTCCACTCTTCTCATTAGTAGCGCTATATTTTAAATGATTATTATTATCTTTTAAAATTGTTTAATAAGGAATTCGTGGAAATTTGATTCTTCTCCTTTGAGTATTGACATAAGAGCCTCATTTCCCTTCGGGGTCCACAAAGGCCACAATAATGACTATCCCGCCCTTGGCAGAGGTTTGCCAACCTTTGCTTTAATCTAATGGGAACCAAGAAGAAAGGCTTCCTATAGTTTGTAAAAAGCAATTTCACAAGTTTCCACGGGAACTAGAATAATGCTAAGTGGTAAGCTAGAACACAAAAGATAATTGGAAAAAACCAAGCTGACTTTGATCCACGAATGGAGAAATGGCTCAATAGCAGCTTTTTGGTGAAACTGACAAGAGGAATCTATCTGCCTGTTGAAGGGTTTTAATATTTGATATTTGGTAAATATTTGGTAGATGAAGGTTTCAGAGAAATCACCCCAACATGGATGAAATGCGACCATATTTTGTGGCCATAGAATGCCATAGTTAGTCTTGAGGGAAAAGAAGGAGAAAGGAGTCCGGGAAGAAGTGAATTGGTTCTGAGTGGACCACAGAGACAGATGGAGACAGAAAGAGACAGAGAATAGAGACAGAGAAAGAGAATCAGAGAGACAGAGAGAGAGACAGACATTCAGACAGACAGACAGAGAGAGACAAACAGACAGACAGAGACAGACAGACAGACAGACAGAGAGAAAGAGAGAGACAGACAGAGAAAGAGAGAGACAGACAGAGAGAAAGAGAGAGACAGACAGAGAGAGACAGACAGACAGACAGACCGAGAGAGAGAGACAGACAGAGACAGACAGAGAGAGAGAAAGAGACAGACAGAGAGAGACAGATAGACAGAGAAAGAGAGAGAAAGAGAGAGACAGAGAGAGAGATAGACAGACAGATAGACAGAGACAGAGAAAGACACAGAGAGAGAGAGACAGACAGACAGACAGACAAGAGAGAAAAAGAGAGAGAGGTGAGAGGGCATCAATACCAGGCTATTTATCCTCTGGGTATACTATTGAGAAGTTTTGTGGACAGGGGCCTGGCGGGGGGTTAGAAATTCAATTTGGCTGCTGAGCTGAGGATGCATTGGAGGAGGGGAGACCCGACATGAGGGTTCAGGGTCTGGGCTAGGTGAAGAGAAGGAGCAAGAGCAGACCCCCGTCTGTTCGTTTCTGACAGATTGCATCAGAGATAATTAAGAACTCCAGGAGCCGGGGACAGGGTGAGAGGGGAGCAGAGGGGAGATCCCAACGTTGCTCCAGACCAGCGGCTCTGAGATTACAAACCCCACAGATTGTATAGGGGATTGTTTGTTATCTTGGGGAGGAGAGAGAGAGGGGGAAAACACTGGAACACAAGGAATTACAAAGGTGAATGTTGAAAGTTATCTTTGCATGTATTAGAAAAATATAATACTATTAAAAATAAAATTCTCATTATGTTGATGGAGAAAATAATAAGCATGCAGATAATAAAGGGATAGGAGAGCAGGCTTGAGAAAAAAGTAAATATATATTTTTTATATTTATATTGTCAAAATATGTATATATATAATAGTTTGTATGCATGTATAAAATTGGTTTTGTGAATATTCTGTGTATTTCCAAGTATAAGTATATATACATCATATATTTCCGATTGACGTGTGTTTCATATGTATATATGGAAAATATACTTACATTTTGTATACATGTGTTTCCATAGATGTATATACATTATGTGTGTATATTTGGAAATGCACACAGAGTACTCACAAAACCAGTCATATTCCGGAGCACAAAGACTTACGATAAATTCACATGGGCAGAAATTTTACATACTACATTTATCAATGATACTGCTATAAAATTAGTCATTGAAAAGGAAAATATAATCAAATGAGTCAAAGTTACATGTAAACTGAAAATTATGAAATGATGGCCAGGCTAAACTATAAATTACAGAAACAATAGTTATCATATATTAACGACAATAACAATATAAATAGAACATATCAAAATTTATGGGATGCAGCCAAAGCAATACTCAGAGGCAAATTTACGTTCCTTAACGCTCATATTAGCAACAAAGAAAAAGGGGAAATTAAAGAGCTGAGTTTGCAGTAAAAGAAATTAAGAAAATGAACAAATTAGTATGTCTAAACCAAGAACAAAGGAGGAACTTATTTTTAAAAAATAAAAGGAAAACTAATAAAACACATGAGAAAAATTAAATTGATAATAAAACAAGGAACTGTTTGGAAAAGACCCATAAAATCAGGGGAAAAAATTACTAGTGGGAAAAACAGAAGAGAAAATGAACAAATTATCAGTTGCAGAAAAATGGAAAGACAGATCACATTGAATGCAAAAGAAACAAAGAAAATGATCAGAAATTAATGGATATTTTTGGGAAAAAAAAAGCCATGAGATACCTTAAGTGATACAAATTTCCAGGAGCTACTCTAAATAAATAACTCTTAGAAGGAGAAATCACTTGGATCATCAAGGAGCTAGCATATAAAAAGACCTAAGACCAGATGATTCACATATAAATTCTACTGAATGTCCAAAGATCAAATGATCTTATCATATGTGAACTGCTTTCAAAAATAGAGAACTATGATTGTCTTCTCTATTAGGAAAATATGGTTCTGCTCCTCAAACACAACAGAAAGAGAAAACTACACATCACTATCAGTGATGAATATCATTTATAATAATAGAAGGCCACAAACAAAAAAGTATCTCACATGAGCATGTAAAATTTATGCCAGGAATATAAGTATGATTGAACAGTAAGAAAATGATTATTGCAAGCCATAGAAATAAGAAAAACCACAATAACCTGTGGACACATAAAAGCCTCTGATTTATTATGACGTCAGTTTCTGTTAAGCTATAAGAAAGTCTAAAGTCAGAAAGTCAAACGATAGTCGGTCAATAAGCACTGATTAGCACATGCTGTGTGCCAGACTCTGGGCTAAGTGTCCGGGGTACAAGGAAAGGCAAAAAAAGTCTCTGTTTTCAAGGGACTCGCAGCCAAACAGTGGGAGAGACTGCAAACACTTAGGGACAAATGAGTCATGTCCAGGACGAATGGGAGATAGTCAATAGAGGGAAGTGGCCGGGGTGAAGGTGGCAAGGCTTCCTGTAGAAGGGGAGGGAGGCTCCACGCCGGCCTTTCCGCTGGGCTCTTTCACCCCCATCGAGAAGCTTCTCAATCCTTCACTTTCTGCCTCCCGAGGTGTGACTGGGACCGATGACATTTCTCCCAGAAACCCTGATTCCGACTTCTGATTCACCCGGCCCGGCATCGCACATGATGTTCTCTGCTTGTGAGTTAAGTCAATTAGGGGACCACACAACCAACGGGTGTCCTGTGTCCGCTTCTAATTGCCTTTGACCGGCCTGTGGCTCCTGGGAGCGGGAGGACCCGGCGCTTCCTTCTTCCTGAAGACTTGCCACATTTTGTTGGGATCTGTGGTGAATGAAACCGAAAGAGACCCCGCCCGGAACTTGCTGAATCCCTAACCGGGCAAATGCTGGTGCTTTGGTCTTTAGCTCCTCTTAAATCTCCTCCAGGAGAGCCTGGGCTTCAAACACAGGTCCCATCGGTCTCCGCTGGAAATGGCAGCGGTCGCCATGGGAAGGAGCAGATGAGCAGCAACCTTGGCAGGTAGAGCCCCAGCCGGCACTGTCCCATTTGGAGCCATGGTGGGCGTCAGGTGCGTCACTCCTCCCCCATACCTGAGCATGGGGGGGGGGGCTTCAGCAGAGCCACTGAGCCCCAAGGCAGGCAACCTATCAATCACCCTGCAAAGGCCCATCCCATCCCAGCCATTCACCCGCACTGGCCCCCACTATGTGCGCAGTGGACTTCATGAGACTCTGAAGGGCAAAGGGCAGCCAGAACCAGCAGTTGCCCACCTACAATTGTGTTTTACATTGACTCCTCCTCAGGAACCCTGGGTGTGTAAGAGGAGACCCCTCCCGGTGTTTCCCTTTAACAATCAGCCAGTAGGCGCAATGCTTTAATAAAGGCATTCACTCAAATGGCAGAACAAGAACAGTAGTTAAAAGTCGTACTCCCCTAAACCAATGGGATATTCTCCTAAAAACACTCGGAATGGCTTTTTGGGGGGGATAGGATGGACATAAGCTTCAAGTGAAAATTGGCACGGAAAAGCAAGAGCCGAGATGGTGGGATTGGGATCCGGGCCGATTAACAAGCATTAATCAGGTGTCTTTTATGTGGGCAGGAACTGTACTAGGCTTTGGAGTAGGAAGAATCGCAGCCGAGCTTCTCCTACCGAGTCCTTTACAAACATCCAAAAACAATGTAGTCGATCAAACACCGACGATAAGATCCCGTCTCATTTCTTCAGCCCAGGTTGATGTAGGGATGCGGACAGAAGAGGCTGTGCTTCCTAGCCAGGAACAGTGGCCCGGGGGGATTCCAGCTCAGCCAGGTGGATTCACCAGGGCCAGAGCTTCCTGAGACCAGACCCAGAGCACAGAATCAGACTTTGCCCTGGAGCGGACCAGGAGCACTTTGGGAGCACAGCAGCCAATGAGAGGGAACCGTCCCTGAGAGTCACAACGCTGTCCCCCAGGAGAGGAGAGCAGGATCAGCCCGGTCACAGAAGTGTGGAAACTTTTCCCCAACATAAAGTCCGGGTCTGGGAGCAGTTTGGCAGCGTGAGCAAACAAAAATGAATCTCACATAAAAGACTGTTATAGGGACAGGGATGCTCAAGACATAAGTGCAGGAGAAGAGAATGTCTCCCAAATATCAACAAAAAACAGATCAAACTCTGTGTGAGTGTGTGTGTGAGTGTGAGTGTGTGCGTGTGAGTGCATGTGTGTGTGAGTGAGTGTGTCTATGTGAGTGTGTGTGAGTGTGAGTGTGTGAGTATGTGTGAGTGTGTGAGTGAATGTGTGCATGTGTGAGTGTATGTGTGTGTGAGTGCATGTGTGTGAGTGTGTGTCTGTGTGAGTGTGTATGAGTGTGAGTGTGTGAGTGTGAATGTGTGAGTGTGTGTGTACAGGGCCAGTGGCAGAATGTGCTTTGCTTGAGTATACATGTTTGTAGTAGAGATTTTGCCTTTCTAAATATGGGGCAGTGAAAGAGAGAGAAGAGAGAAAAGGTGGATTTTGGTCGGTTTTTTAAAAATTCAATTAAAACCATAATAGAGTATAATGTGTATGAGGCCCATGGGTGAGGGATACACACGGCCGAGGGAACTCCCGACTGCTCTTCTGCAGGACCTCGAAGGCTTCCTCTAGAAGCTGGGATTTTAATCTGGCACCTGAAGCCAGAGGCCCCAGAAGGCAGAGATGGGGGGGGGGAGTACCCTGTGCATGGAATGGCCGGGAGACTGTGACTGGGTCCCGGGGTACGGGAGGGGGGGGGAGAGGAGGGGTGTGAAAGGTGCTGGGGCATGAAGTCATCACAGACTTTGTTAAAAGCCAACCTGGGGATTGTGTATTAGATCCCAGCCGTGCTGGGGAGCCGCCACCAAGCAGTTCCGTGCTCTTCTCCACGCTCACGTGGTCACCGAGCTAACTGGGGCCCTCCTCACCTTTGACCAGGACACTTGACTTTCAGTCACAAAACCCAAATCTCTTCATCAGTCGGCCGTCCCTTCCCTCCCCATCGCCCTCCGTGCAGCTGTCAAATGGATCTCGTCACTCCCCTGATCAAGAAATGTCCTGTTCCATTTAGGACGGAACACAAGCCCTACGTCTCTACTGAAAACTTCCCATAATTGGATTCCGGCCTGCTCTCCCAGATCTTCCGGGCCTGGATTTCTGGTGCCGCCCCTTTCTCCTCCGGCTCTCAGAACCCCCAAGCTCCTGTGAGGCAGCTCAAGGGCCACTTCCCAGCTAGAAGACCTCTGGTGCCCCCCCTCCGGCCCTTTCTCCCTCCCAGAAGTTACTGGGCAGCCGCCACTTGAATCTGCTTCTCTGGGTCCAAGTCGCCCCCCGCAGGCAGGCTCTATGTGAGCCCCTTCTCTGTATTCCAGGCATCCGACCCGGGGGCTGACATACAGTTGGATCTCAATAAATGCTTGGGAATATTAAATGCTGAATAAATAAAGTAGCAATAAAATGCAGAGAAGAAACGAGAAGCCGCGAATGTCAGTGGGTATTAGAGGAAAAACCCCACCATTGGAAGGGTGACTTCAGCTGCAGGTCTGTAATTATATTACAATGAAGCAATTATCAAAATTATCTTGTTCTGGATAAAAAGAAAAACAATAGATCAGTGGAACAGAAGCCAGCATCAAAACGAAAGGCCTACAGCGGATGAGTGTTGGATGACTCCAAGCTCACAAAGAAGAGGGAAACAGACTCGGTCGACAGAACTCGTAGGAAAAATGGCTCAACAGCATGGCAGCAAATGGGGTGCAACCCCCTCCTCGCTCCCTATACCACCTCACTAGACTCCAAATTAATGGATGGCCTGAAGATAATAGTGAGAGTGAGTGGAATGATAGATCTATTTCACATTGTGAAGAGGAGGAAAATACTTAGCTCTTTAATAAATAGAATCAATCATAGGAGACAAGTTAAATGGATTTGATTATATAAAAATAAAGAGTTTTTGCATAACAAAAGCAGCACATCCAGAGTAAGAAGGAAAGAAAGAAAAGATTGGGGAAAACAACTTTGTTATCAATATTTCGGACCAAATACAGAAACCCCAAATCTGTTAAGTGTTTATACCCATTTGGAAGAATAAGATTATTAGGACAAAGGGCACAAATTGGCTATTCTGGAAAGAAGAAGCACAAATCATAAATAAACTACAATATCTCTAGGACTAGGGCTTCGTTAGTCTGGGCAGTCCCCCCACCAGTGTCGAGTTCAACCTGTCTACAATTTACCACAGCTGCTGCTCCGGTGGAAAAAAGAATCCACCCCCTCGCAGCCACCCTGTTGCCGATTCTCTTTGAGCTCATCCAGACGGGTTCGGTCCCAGCTCAGGCGCCAAGCCCCGTTGTCTGGGCAGCCGGGCCCTGCCCAGCCCTTCTTGTGCTCAGTTGTCAGAACTGAGAGAGAGCAGCGCTCCCCTCTCCCCATCACCCAATGTCAAAAACGAGACAAGGAGGAGGAGATGGGTGAAGATCAGTGAGACATGATTCCCCCCAAACTGTTCAGTCTCCAAGAAGCAGAGAAATGCCCATCAGACCCACCTGAAATGGGCCAAGAGAGTTCAAAGTGAGGAGGATGCTGGCAGGGCTGGGGAGAAAGAGGCACAGTGGCTGGTCTCACTAATGCTGGGGTCCACTTAGAACTCTGTGCCAAAGAAATCACAAGGCTAGGCTCTACTCAACTTGCAACCCCATCTTTCAGTGATCTAGGGTACAACCACGGGGACCCCGATCCAATGCATTGTCTAGTAGGTCATTTCCCACCTTCTTCCCTGCACTTTCCCTTCTCTACTCTTAAATAGTCACCACTGCTCTGCAGCCCCCCTGTCCTCAGCCCTGACCTCTTTCTATAGCCTTCGAGGTGGTCTCCTGCTCCCGCCACCCCTTCTCCAAGGTGCTTTTGTTATGGTACAGCTCTGACCGTGTCTCCCTCCCAGAGTTTATCCCGTGGACTCTGGGTCTCAAAAAGATTCTCCATCGCCTGACTCTGCTTCCTTGCCCTGGCTCAGGTGCTCCTACTGCTTGCTTTAGGTTTTTTCCCTTTCTTCCTTTCTCCCTCCCCCTCCCCTTTTCTCTTCCATCCCTCCCTCTCTCTCTCAATAGTATTTTTTTTCCAATTACATGTAAAGATATTTTCCAACGTTCATTTTTAAAATAAGATTTTCAGTTTCAAATTTTTCTTCCTCCCTCCCTCCCATCCCCACTCCCCAACATGGCAATCAATCTGATTTAGGTTTTACATGTACAATCACGCGACCATCTTTCCATAATAGTCAATAGTGAAAGAAGAACTAGAACAAAAGGGAAAGTCACAAGCAAAAAAGTGAAAATAGTATGCTTTGATCCGCATTCAGACTTCATAATTTTCTCTGGACGTGGTCAGCCTTTCTCATTATAAGTTTTTTGAAATTGTTTTGGATCATTGTCCTGCTAAGAGCTAATCGTAGGTGATCATTTCATACTGTTGCTATAACAGATACAAGGCTCTCCTCATTTTGATCACTTTACTCAGCATCAATTCATGTAAATCTTTCCAGGTTTTTCTGAAATCCATCTGCTTATCATTTCTTATAGAACAACAATAATCCATTACTTTCACTTACTACAACTTGTCCAGCCATCCACCAATTAATGGGCATCCCCTCTGCTTCCAATTCTTTGCCACCACAAAAAGAACTGCTATAATTGTTTTTGTACAAATAAGGCATTTCTCCCTTATAGAAGGATATCTTTGGGATAGAGAGCTAGCAAGGGTATTGCTGGGTCAAAGGGTATGCAATTTTATAACCCTTTGGGCATAGTTCCAAATTGCTCTCCAGAATGATTTGATCATTCACAGCTCCACCAACAATGCATTAATATCCTAATTTTCCCACATCTTCTCCAACATCTTTTTTTCTTTTCTATCATATTAGCCAATTTAATAGATGTGAGGTGATACCCCAGAGTTGTTTTAATTTGCACTTTTCTAATCAATAGTAATTTAGAATATTTTTTTCATATGACTATAGATAGCTTTAATTTTTCATCTGAAAACTGCCTATTACTATATCCTTTGAGCATTTATCAACTGGAGAATAACTTAGATTCTTATAAATTTGATTCACTTCTCTATATATTTGAGAAATGAGGCCTTTATCAGAAATATTTGTTATAAAAATTGTTTTCCAGCTTTCTGCTTCCTTTCTAACCTTGGTTGTACTTACTTTGTTTGTACAAAACCTTTTTAATTTAATTTAATCAAAATTATCCATTTTGCATTTCATAATGTCCTCTATTTCATGTTTGCTGCTCTTCTTCATAGATCTGACAGGCAAACCATTCTTTGCTCTACTAATTTGCTTATAGTATCACCCTTTATATCTAAATCCTGTGCCCATTTTGACCTTAAGATATCTTGGTGTATGTGAAATGTTGATCTATGTCTAGTTTCTGCCATACTGTTTTTCAATTTTCTCAGCAGTTTTTTTTGTCAAATATTAAGTTTTTATTGCAGAAACTGGAATCTTTGGATTTATTAAACAGTAGATTACTACAATTATTTACTATTGTGTCTTGTGTGCCTAATCTATTCCACTGATTAACTACTCTTTCTAAACTACTATCAAATATTTTTGATGATTGCTGTGTTAGAATATAGTTTTAGATATGGTACATCTAGGACACCTTCCTTTTTTTTTTCATTATTTCTCTTGACATTCTTGATCTTTTGTTGTAACAAGTAAAATTTGTTATTTTTTCTATCTCTAAAATAACTTTCGGTAATTTGATTGGTAGGACACTGAATAAGTAAATTAATTTAGGTAGAATTGTAATTATATTAGCTCAGCCTATTCATGAACAATTGATAGTTTTATAATTGTTTAGGTCTGACTTTATTTATATGAAGTGTTTTGTAATTGTGTTCATTTAGTTCCCGAGTTTGACTTGGCAAGTAGACTTTGAAATATTTTATATTATCTATAGTTATTTTAAATGGAATTTGTTTTTCTGATGATTTATATGGGTTTGTTTTATATCCTGCAACTTTGTTAAAGTTGTTAATTATTTCAACTAGTTTTTAAGTTGATTCTCCGAGTATATCATCACATCATCTGCAAAGATAGTTTTCCCTCTCTTATTGCTAAAGTTAATATTTCTAGTACAATATTGAATTATAGTTGTGATACTTGGGCATCTTTGTTTCACCCTGATCTTATTGAAAAAAACTTCTAATTTATCTCCATTACAGCTTGCAAATGGTTTTAGACAGATATTACTTATTTTTAAAGAGAGCTCCATTTATTCCTATACTCTTGTGATTTTAATAGAAATGGATGCTGCATTTTGTCAAAAAAACTTTTTCTGCATCCATTGAGATGATCATATGCTTTCTGCTGATTTTGTTATTGATATGGGCAACTATGCTAATAGTTGTCCTTATACTGAACCTGTCCTGAATTTCTGGTATAAATCCCACCCTGATCATAGTATATTATCCTCATGATAAATTATGTGATCCCTCTGATAATATTTTATTTAAAATGTTCATATCAATATCTATTAGGAAAATTGGCCTACAATTTTATTTGTCTGTCTGGGTTCTTCTGGTTTAGATAACAGTACCATATTTATGTCAAAAGGATTTGGTAGAACTCCTTTGCCTATCTTTCCAATTAGTTTATATGATATTAGAATTAATTGTTCTTTAAATGTTTGGTAGAATTCATTTGTAAATCTGTCTCCTTAGGGAGCTTCTTGATGGCTTATGAAATTTATTTTTCTAAAATGGGGTTTTTAATATTTTATTTCCTTTTCTATTAATCTGGGCACTTTGTATTTTTAAAAATATTCACTTAGATTGTGAGATACAATTGGGCATTGAATTGGCATTCAATTGGGCAAAATAGCTCCTAGTTATTATTTTAATTTCCTCTTCATTGGTGGCAAATTCACTAAAAAAATGTTCATTTTTGATACTGCCTATTTGGCTTTCTTCCTTCTTTTTAAAAATCAAATTAAACAAAAGTTCATCTACTTTATTGTTTTTCACATAAGTATTAGTTTTATTTATGAGTTCAATAGTTTTCTTACTTTCAATTTTATTAATTTTATTTCCTTTGATTTTCAGAATTTCTAATTTAGTATTTAATTGGAGATTTTTAATTTGTTGTTTTTACTTGAATGACCAATTCAGTGATCTGTTCTTTTTCTATTTTATTCACATAAGATTTAAAAATATATTTCCCATATGTACTGCTTGGGCTGCATCCCATAAATTTTGATATATTGCCTCTTTATCATCATTCTCTATGATGAAATTATTGATTGATTCTATGATTTGTCATTTGATCTACTCATTCTTTAGGATTAGATTATTTAGTTTCCAATTTTCTTTCTATGGTCCTTTATTACATATAAATTTTATTGCATCATGAACTGAAAAAGATTTCTGTCTTTCTGCATTTGATTATGGGCTTTTATGCCCTAATTAAATGGTCCGTTTTTGTGTAGGTGCCAAGTACTACTGAGCAAAAGGTACATTCCTTTCTATCCCTATTCAATTTTCTCCAGAAATTTATCATATCTAAGTTTTCTGAAATTTTATTTACCTCCTTAACTTTGTTCTTGTGTATTTTCTGGTTAGATTTACCTACTTCTGAAAAGGAGAGATTGCGGTCCCCCACTGTGTGGTTTTGCTATTTCCACCTGTAACTCACATAACTTCTCCTCTAAGAATTTGAATGCTATACCACTTGATGTACATGTGTTTAATATTGATATTGCTGCATTGTCTGTGGTATCTTTTAGCAAGATATAGTTTCTCTTTTATTTAGATCTATTTTTGCTTTTTTTTTGTCTGAGAACATGATTGCTATACCTGATTTTTTTGTTTTACTTCAGCTGAAGCATAATATATCCTGCTCCAGCCTTTTACCTTTATTATGTGTCCTTCTGCTTCAAATGTATTTCTTATAAACAACATAAACATATAAACGACATTCTGGCTTTTGATCTGTTCTGCTATTTGCTTTTGTTTTATTGGAGAGTTTATTCCATTAATATTCACAGTTATTATTGCTGTGTATTTCCCCCCATCCAATCCCCTCCTCCCCCCCCACACCTTTACACTTTTCTCTCTTCTTTCACCCTGTAGGACTCACCAGTGTTTTCCTTCTAACCACCACCTATTAACAGTGGTTAGTTGAGTTGGTGAGGTAGTTGGAATTAAGTGACTTGCCCAAGTCAGATGGGTAGTAAATGTCAAGTGTCTGAGGCTGGATTTGTACTCAGGTCCTCCTGACTTCAGGGACAGTGCTCTATCCACTGTGCCAATATAGCTGCCCCCTTTGTGCCATCTAAGCTTTCCCCTCCAATTCTAATTTTAAAGGAATTATTTTTTAGTGGACTTTTTCCCATTTTTAAAGCAGTTGTTTTCTTTGAGAATGATGACTCTTTTTCATAATTTTCTTGCATTTCTTTTTCCAATTTTTCTTCTACTGCTCTCATTTGATTTTTAAAACCCCATTTGAGCTCTACCAAAAAGACTTTTTGAGTTTGAGAACAATTCATATTCTCCTTTAAAACATCACATGTAGGCATTTTGATATTGTTCTATTCTGAGTTTGTATTTTGATTTTCCCTGTTACCATAGAGCTTTCTATGGTCAGGATTCTTCTTTTTTAAATTCATTTTTAAAAAGTGAGCTCTGCTTGAAGGGTGCAAAGGGGCACTATCCCAAACTTCTTATATTGGGGACCAGGAGCCTGGTCACTGGCTTTATTTGCTGGGCCTTTAGGGTTGGTGGCTCAACCATTGCTGGGGTGAACCAGCCTAGTTGCCCTTCTCGTGTCTAGGGTTCCAGGACTGCCAATTTGCTTTTTGTGCCGGGGCTGGAGGCTACACTGCTGCCCTTCTGGGCTGCTGGTTTGCTGAACCAAGAATAAGCAAGGTACAATGTTTTCTCACATTGCCTGCCCCATTTCTCTGTGAGCTTCTTGAAGAGAGGATGGTATTTTTATCAGAGCACCTCACAAACAGTAAGTGCTTAATAAATGCATGTTGGTTGAATGCATTTTTGTAATGCTATCTTTTTGTCTGGGCATGTTTTGGGGGACATAGAACTACCAACGAGGGCACTCGGTGTCTCTATTTAACCGAGTTGCCTGGTGGGGTGGAGCATGGAGGATGAAGGGACTTGGACAAGGCCACAAGTAGCCTGTCAGAGGCAGGGTTGAAACCCAAGGCTCCTTGACTTGAAGGCTGGGTGTCTACCTGTCTGGCTACATTCTCTACTCGTCCTTCCATAACAATAACAGCCAGAGTGTGAGACGTGCACGTCAGTAAGAGAGTGAGTGAGGGTTTGTCTGTCATCTTAAAAACATGCACGCGTGTATTTGAGTGTTTGCGATGTGGGTTATTAAAATAAACAAAATATCCCCAGAAGCTAACACAAGCCTTCCGACTAGGATGGAGCCTCATTCTCAAGACGGTACCGACCTAAAGAAGAGGCTCCTGCTGCCTTGGGGGTTTGGGGCTTCAAACTGCCCACTGTTCTTTGGCTTGAAGACCCCCAGGACCCTCAGATGTTTTTCACACAAAGTGCTGTCAAGCGCTGTGTGTATGTATGATTGTCTCTTTAAATTAAGCACACACATAAAATATTGGACTTCACATGTACCTGGACTCCATTTCTCTTGTCAGAGTCACCTCTAGTTTTCCGCTCTGTGACCTCTCTTTGAATCTGGCAACCAAAATATAAGTTTACCCCACCCCCACCCTCTTTGTGCCTCCGGAAGCCTTGGGAAGCATCCAAAACATTGAAGAGAAAGCAATGAGCATGATGTACAGCTGAGGATTGAGATTCCTCCTTCCTTCCTTTCTCTCTCCATCTCTCTCTCTTTCTCTCTCTCTCCTCTTTGTCTTTCTTTTTCCGTCTCTGTCTGTCTGTCTGTCTGTCTCTCCTTTCCTCCAGTTTTCCTTGTCTTTCCCTTCATTTTTCCCCACCACTCCACTCCACTCTGTTTTTCTTTCTCCGTCGTCGTCTCTGAAAGCTGACATTGAGGCACTGAGTCCACCGTCCTTGGGAACAGCTGGTCACTTAGTTAGGAGTTTACCAAGTAGCTCAGTCCTCTGGTTCCTCTCTCACTGAATATTTCTCTGTGTATCATGAAAAGCTTTGTTACATTTTTGGTGAGTAACTAAATTAATTAATCTGGCAATTAACTAGAAGCACAGAGCGTTGCATTTTGGCCATTGGGGAGCACCTTGGCAGCCCCCTCATTTTGCAGATGAGGGAATGGAGGCACAGAGCGATTGGCTGGTGAGGTGGGGTGCTAGGGAGCGCCCCGGAGGCAGGTGGGCAGGGGGGGAGCACCACAGGCCCTTCACGGAGTGCCGGGGAAAGAGGCTGCTCTTCCCAAAAGGGGATTGCAGAAAGCCGAGCAGACGGGGAATCCGTGTCGCTGCACGAGGGGATGTTTTGGGAACATGGCACTCACTGGATGCTCGAGCTCTAGAATTTGAACAAAGCAGTCTCATTATTGTCTGGGTACAGCCTGTACACAGGAAGCGAGCTAGTCTCCCTGCTGGATGTCATCCCCCAGTCCCCTGAAAGCTGTTTTCAGATCACCTTTGTGCAGACTGAACGCCATTCTGAAGCCAAGGAGCGCTCACCCTGCTGAAGGGAGCTGGGGAGTCATTTATTCACCGGATCCTTTGACAAGCGTCAGGGGCATCGCCTCCGAGGCACCGACCCGGCCCTTCTCGGCCTGCCCTGCCTTGCCTGTGTCTTTCCGTGAACCTCTCACAGAGGATGACTCTCTCTGCTGTTTTGATCGAGGTGGGGGGACAAGGGGGCAGTCAGAGGCTCTCCACCTGTGACTGGCCGCTTTCTACCCGTCACGTCGATGATGTCTGAGAACAAGTCTTGGTGGATGGCGTCCTGTGCTCAGCACAAGGAGGACGCAGTGCCCTTTCAGACCAGGATGGGCTGGGGGGGGCTCCCTATTTTAGCTCCCTCTTCTGGCTAGCTGGCCAGGTGAGGCTATTTTTAGCCGCCGAAGGACCGAAAACCATCATTCCCCATCTCAATTCGCTCCCGGGGACAAGGTTCCCAGCGCTCCCACCCTGTCTGGAACTGTCATGGGTCCTGCATGTTTTCCATGTTGGGCCACCGGCTGTCCTGAGCCTTCAGAATCTGCGATGGTCCGTGATTCCCAGGCCCAGCGCATTGCCAGCAGGACGCTTTCGTTAAAGACAGACTTTCAGTAAAGAAGATACGCGTGCAAAGCTGGCTCTAATCACTTGAGGCAGATGAGCACTGCCTTCTAAACACTGGATATAGAGTCAGGAAGGCCTGCATTCAAATCCTGCCTCACACAGGACGTTGGATAAGTCACTTCACCCACTTTCCTCCTCTTTAAAATGGGAACAATGGCTAGCATCTACCTCCCTGAGTGCTCCCAAGAAATAAAACGAGACAAAACACCTAAAGTGCTTTGTGAACCTACAGGTACTTTATCACTGAAGGGCTCCAGAATGAAGAAGCTTCTGTTGTACAGGGGACACTGAGCGAGGAACTTTCCAAATAAGAAAGCAAAAAGGGATTCTTTTATAAAGTGATTAATTCTCAGTTAATAATAACTATAATGCAACACAAGGAAGTACAAGAGCAATCTCCAGTCTGTGCTGAGATGACAAAAATGGGAAGAGAAAGAGAGAGACAGAGAGAGACAGAGAGAGACAGAGAAAGAGAGAGAGAGAGAGAGAGAGAGAGAGAGAGAGAGAGAGAGAGAGAGAGAGAGAGAGAGAAGAGAGAGAGAGAGAGAGAGAGAGAGAGAGAGAGAGAGAGAGAGAGAAGAGAGGCAGACAGAGAGAGAACTGATCACTGGCATTCCCAGTTCATTCCTGTCCTCTGCCTGTCCCTGTCTCCCTTACGGTCTTTGTGTTTCTCTCCTCTCAGCACAGGAGGTTCTTTGGTCCCTCCTTGTCTTGCAAATCAGTTTATCTTTAAGCAGACTCCAGGCTTCTGGAGGCCGAGCAATTTGTCGGAGGCTTTTCGGTTTGACAGGACTCTTACTCGCTGTCTCTCCTCCCAAATCCTCAGGGAGGAAATGGAGGCTCGGAGAAAGACACTGCCCGGGCCCCAGGGCCGTGGCTGGAGGGGGCAGACTGCCCCCTTCCAGCTTTTCCCTGCCCTCTTTCCCCCGGGCTTGCAGCAGGGCCTGGGTGCTAGGAAATGTCTGTTTTGCAGCTCGAAGGCCTTTCCGGCGGTTCCCGGGGAGCCCAGGGAGCGTCCCCGGAGTGGGGGGTCACACCTGCAATCCGCCCCCCAACACGGCGTCGCTGAGGAAGGGCCGGCGGGCGGCAATCTTGGGAAGCCTGACAGGCCAGGCCCCGGGCGCCAGCGGCGCGGTGGCAGGTGGGCACCCTGGGCCTCCGGAATTGGCTCATTTGTCCCGAGGGCATCTCGGCTGCTCTCGCGGCCCGGGGGGCTGATTTGTGCTTCCGCAGCCTCTCGTTCCCAAGCCCAGCCTCCTTCCCTAGCAGCCCGCTCCCTTCGCCCGCAGGCTTAGCCCCATTTTGGGGGTGTCCCCCCAGGCTCACGGTTTCCCACGGTGCTGCCCTCATCCTGCACTGCCTGGAAAGAGCTGGGACTCGGAAGGGGCCGGGGCCGGGATGGGGAGCCAGTGGGGGTGGGAGGGGGGCGTCGCGCGTGCACATGTATGTGTGCACGAAGGGTGGGGGGCTCCCCGTGACCTCCTCGACAAAGCGAGATTAAGCCTTTCCAGGGGAGTCGTCCCGGTCTGCGTTTGCTCGAATACTGGGACGGCCCCGCAGTTCGCCAGTGGGACTCCTTCGGGGCTGCGGCCCCACGGTCCTCTTGCCGCCCATCCCCCAGGCACGGGCACTCATTTCGGCCCCCACCCTTTAATCGCCCCGGTCCCTCCCCCGCCTGCATTCGCACACGTCACTCAGCGTCCGCGAGCCATCCGGACTCACTTGTCTCTCTCACTCAGCTCCCTGACCTTTCTAGGCTCCCACGTTCCAAAAGTCCGGGACACCTGGAGCAAAGCCTGCCGCCTCTCCGCCCTCCCCCCTCCCTTCCCTCCTCGTCCCTATTTGCAAAAGAACCGGTTTGGCCAGCTTCTTCTGCACCACGGGCAGAACGATTCCACTTGGCAGAGAAGGAAACTGAGGCTCTGAGGGTGCTGAGACTTGTGCCGGGGTGGGATTTGAACTCAGTCCTCACTGGCTTTCAGGCCCAGCAGTCTGCCAGTCTTTGCTTTGGTTTCTCGGCCAGTTTGAGATGAACCTTAGCCCCAGCTTCGTCAAGCTGAATAGGAAATCAGGGGGCGCGGCCCCAATTCTGGCTCTGCTACTTGGGAACTGCGCAATCCTCAAGTCAGGCTCAGCTTCAGAGGCCTCGGTTTCTTCCTCTCTCAAGTGGCCTTGAAGGTCCCTTTCAGCTCCAAATCCCAGCGGGGGCAGGAGACGAGCCCTGTGGCTGCTCATCAATGAACGGATCTGGGGGGACAGGTCCCACTGAGGACCTTGCCTGAAAGACGCAGCCTCACATAGCGTTTTGGGGGTAGCTGGGAGCCACTATTGCTCTCCTTTTAGAGCCGAAGCCCAGAGGCTGCAGGGGCAGGGACCTTTCGGCTTCTCCCGGGAATGGGCTTGCCAAGGAGGGTCTTGGCTGGGCCCAGAAGTGCCCCCAGATCTTGTTCCCTCCTGAAGGAGGCCCCGGGCAAAAGTTTCCAGTGCTGGAGCTTGAAATAGCTCCCTTCCCCAACCTCTGGGTTTCTGAGAGGCGGCAAATAGACCCTAAAGACAGAAGCCCAAGCTTCCGGTCCCATCTCAGACATCTCAAGCTGTGGGACCCTCTACAGGAAGATATTTCCCTTCGTGGAGCCTTAGTTTATTCATCTGTAAAAGGGGGTTAATAACGGTCTTCCTAGCCAGTCCCGGCTTGTTTTGCTAAACTCAGTGCCCTGCAGCAATGTCAACCACTGAGCATTTGTTCAGAGCCTAGTGTGTGTCAGGAAACGTGCAAATGTGAGTTTTTAGTCTTTCTGAGCCACCTGACTTAAACTGCGGTGCATCAGGGGAATGCGGTGCATTAGGGGAGCCACTAGGGAAAGGGTCAGTTGAAGAGAGGGATCCTTCTAAGCCAAGGGCCGGCTGCATCCAGGGGCTGCTCGGGAATGGATCCTGACATGGGTGGGAGCTGCTCGGGAATGGATCCTGACATGGGTGGGAGCTGCTCGGGAATGGATCCTGACATGGGTGGGGGCTGCTCGGGAATGGATCCTGACATGGGTGGGAGCTGCTCGGGAATGGATCCTGACATGGGTGGGAGCTGCTCGGGAATGGATCCTGACATGGGTGGGCGCTGAGTTAGGGAACTACTGCAGACAGACACTGGGCCCCTCAAGGGGCAGAGACTTGCTCCAGATCACCTAGGAAGTTCCAGAGGACTTGGTCTGGAGGCCAGACCAAGGCCCTGGCCTTCCCTCCCTCCAGTCCCCCACCCACTTGCTGTGCTGGGTCTGTGGCCTGCAAGTTCAGAGTTTCTACCTATGACTCATTTCCCTAAGGCGGGGCTGACCTGAGCACCACAGCTGTGGCCTTCTGACAGCCCCAAACCGACCCCAGCCACCCCTAATCTCCTGAGGGGGCTCCAGGGCCGGTGGGGAGGAATGAGCCCCGGGCCAGAGTTTGGCTGAGTCTCTTCCCTTTCCCTAGGACTCAAGTCCTGCCGCTGAGCCCCTGGACAGTCCCTGGTGCTGATGGCGGGAGCCCACCCTCTCTGGAGAAGGCGCTCCTGCCCTCAGCTCCCCTACGAAGGCCTGGCCCTGGCCCTTCTTGCTTAGCGAGAGGGCATTAGGGGCGGAGACCTTTGCCTCCCAGAGCGCTGGAGGACGCTGGCCCTGGGCCCTGGAACCCCCCACCAGCTGGAGGAAGATGGGCCGGAGCCTGGGCCCCTGTCTGGCTCCCCTTCAGCCGGCCCGCTTTCAGGCCGAGCCCTCTGAGGGCCCAGCGTGCTCGTTCCTCGATTCCTTCATTCATTCTTTGCCTCATTCATCGGCTCCCCCCTGTCCAAGGACAGTCTGGACCGACGGAGGAGCAACTTCCCCGGGGCTCCACCCCCATCCGCCCGGGCCCCTGCGGTGTTTACAATCCCCGGGAGACGGCCCGGCTGCGTTGGACCGCAAGGCTCCCCCGAGAGCGGCTCGGGTTCGGCAGATCCCGGCTCGGGGCCCCTGCCCTCGTCCGGAGGCGCCCGAAGCCGGGGGAGGGGGGGTGGAGTGGGGATGGGGATGGGGGGGGTGGAAGAGACGCATTTCTCGCCAGGCAGCCCACTGCTCCCGCAGGAGCGCGGCCGCCCCGCTTTAGCCAAAGCTCAGAACCCTCGGAGCCTCGTCCCGGGCGCTCTTGCTGACCATCTACCACCATCCCCTGGGGACCTTTCTGAGCGGGGGGAGGCGGGGCGGGAAAGGGGCACGCACCCAGACAGCGCGGAGAAGACAGAGGGGCCCGCGGGCCTGGCTCCGCGCCCTCCCCGCACCGGACCCCCACCGCCTCAAGGCCCGGCCTGCACCAAGGCGGAACGGGAGGGGGGTTGGAGGGACGGCTGGAGGGGCGAAGGACCAGGATGCATAGGGAAGGAAAGGGGGAGGGCAGAGATGGAGAGGGAGGGGGAGCCGAGGGGGGAGGGAAGAAGAGGGAGGAGGGAAAGGAGAGAAAAGGAAAGGAAGGAGGAGGAAAAGAGGAGAAAGGAAATGAAGGCAGAGGAAGGCAAAGCGGAAAAGGCAAAGAGGGCAGAGGGCTCCTTGACGCTTCCAAGAGCCCGGGGCCTCGGGCGTTTTCGTTCGAATCCCCCCGCCGCCCTCCCCGAGAAGTGCCACCATCTCCCCAACAGGTGTCCGAGGGGAATCCTCTCCCCCCATCCCGCGCCGGCCTCCCAGGCGGGGCCCCCGCTTCCACGACACCCCTCCCCTCCGCGGCCGGCACCCCGCAGACTCCGCGCTAGCCCCTCGCTCAGCCCCAGCCCCCAGCCGCCTCTGCGCAGTCATTCATTCATCTCTCCTTCCTCCGTCCCTCCATCCCGCAGCGGGCAGCCCCAGGGGGAGGATGGCCCGGCTGTCCCGGGGTAGCTGGGTGGGGGGGAGGGGAAGAGACGGCCCTGCCTGTGATGGCTTTCTGGAGTGTGTGCGCGCGGGGGGAAGGGGGGGTAAGTCAGAGCCCCTCGTCCTCGGTCCCGGAAGCCGAGCGTAGCCCCCCAGATGCGGCCGCCCGGAGCCACGCTGGGCCGGGGTCCGAGGAGCCCTGATGCGGGGGCGCGGAGCTGCAGGGAAGCGAGGGGGATGGGTGGGTGGATGGGGGGGCTTCTCGTCCTTGACCGACAGCCCCGGGCAGACTGCGGCGGGCGGGCGGGGGCTGAGCACCGGGGCGGCGCGAGGGAGGGGGCGGCCAGGCTGCAGCAGTCTCGGCTCCCGCTCGCAGCGGGGACCCCCCCCCACATATGACTGCAGCCCTGGCCCGGGCTAGCTCCCTCTGCATTTCGCTGTCTCCCCATTTCCTCGTCTCCCTCCCTCCTTCGCCCTCCTCGGCTCCCTCTTTCTCTCGCGCCGAGCCGAGGAGCTTTTACTCGCCTTTTCTTCCTCCGGAGCTCTCCCCGCTCGCGGCCGTCTCCGCCCGTCCGTCGGCCAGACAGCCCGTCCGTCAGTCCCGCTACCCTGGCGCGCGACTCCT